>NC_089396.1:1124096-1452283 GCF_003171515.1 Pyrenophora tritici-repentis | reverse complement strand
CTGTATCGTGGTCTAACGCATTTCACTATCGGACGTGAAGATCTAGAAACAAACCTAGGCAGATCCCGCACAATAAACACCCTGACTACAACAGAATTGGTTTACAACTTTATATTCTTAGTACAGTAAGGGAATCTCTAAGCTTTCCCCTGAATACCCTCTGTACTTTATTGTGAGAATTTATCGAGCAGGAGTTCAAAGTGTAGGTATAGGCTTGTGTTGAGACGAATCCTTAACGAGGAATCAAGGCTTCGGTGTAGACTATATACCTATAGCACGTGACTGTGGCTGGGTCGGCCCGTCGGTGCTCCGACGGGTCCCCGGTAGTGGCCCTCAGGCTTCTAGCTGAAGTATCGTGACATTTATGCTGAGTAATTAGTCAAAACCTCTTGTGCTGATAGATGCACTACCACTTCCTCCGTAGGTCCTTCTCACATATAATTCGAGAACAAAGAATGAAAACGCTGCCGATGCTGAGTGTAAGGCCCTATTATAAGCAGTTAGTTATAAGCCCGCCAGTAATCCGATACGTAGATACTCACAGCAAAGAGGATTACATTCCTATACCCATTATCCACATTCTCGTCTACAAGGGCCCCGGCAATCGGCGTACCAATGAGCGTGGCAACGGCCGCGAGCGTGAAAAATGCACCGATCCGGGCGCCGATCCGGTCGTTAGGCGAGATCTGCGCAACCGCGGCGGGTGTAACGCTAATAAAGATGCCCGAAGAGAACCCATAGAGACATACAAAGGCGACGATGGTGGCGACATTGTCGGCTGGCAACCATATGGCTAAACAAAAGACGCCCGAAATGAATGTCATCGGATACAGCAGGTTAAGCAGGCCTACCCTGTCGGCTAAGAAGCCGCCGACGATGCGGCCAAAAAAACTGGCACTATTAATTAGTGGCAACAGATAGCTGTGGATGGGGGCCGAGGGGTGGTAGAGGGTCGTGTAGGACTCTGTGGGCGTAATTAGCGACGAGAAGAGAAGTTGATACCGTAAGTAAAGGCGACTTACCGATGTAGTAGTACGGGACGTACAGACCTAAGCTAGCCACAGAGCTTCGAATCGCTAGAGTAAGATATCTAGGATCTTTGAAACCTTGAAAATCGAGGAGTTTGCTACTTAAACCAACCGGGGTCTTTTTAGAGGCTTGCTTAGTCCGCGATATGCAAATGGCAGCTAAGTAACAGCACAGACAAAGTAATGCGGCGACTCTAATCGACCATCCGAAGCCGATCTTAGGGACGATGCGAGAAAACATAATAGGCAGACACACACCACCAATGGCTGCTCCCACCAGCAACCATCCCCATGGCTAGAGCACGTCGCTGCTTGAAGTGCTGGCCTGCGACGGCGAGGGCGGGTTGAACACCAAAGCCCACCGTCAAACCAAAGAGGACACCCTGATCTGATTAGAAAAGCGATACGTCTTTTCAGCACTAGTAAGATTTACCTGCGAGAGGAATTGTTGCCATATAGCCCCTTTTTGCGAAAAGGAAAGGCCGATAAGGGAGCCGTAACAGCCTAGAGCTCCGACCGGATACAACCACTGTCTTCAATTAGCGAGGTCTTGAGTTATTCATAGTGAATGAATTACCTTTAACCCGTACGAGTCAAAAAGTGAGCCGGCAACTGAACCCATGACGTACATCAGGGAGATCTGGAGCGTGCCAATAAAAGCCATGGTAGAGGGAGGATAGTTGGACAGGTAATTAGCTTGATAGAAGTCTTGAAAAAACCCAAAGCTATTCATGAAGCCAAATGAAGCGAAATAGACTAGCGCAGAGCCGACCACAGTGAGCCATGCGCGAGTGCCCCCTTCTTGCGGCTCCGTCTCTCTAACAGCTGCATCGTCGCTAGCAAGTGTAGCAATAGAGTCAGGCAATTCTTCCTTCATAGCAGCGCAAGATAATCGTGGAGGGGAATGTAAAGGAAATTGGATTTAGCTAGACGTTTTATTAGTCAATTCAGTCTGAACTGTAGCTGTGCACATTAGCTTTGTTGCCACGTCAACGTTATCACTTCATTCTATTAGGCCTACGCGCACGAACAAAACGAGGAAAGCTACGACTATCAATCCTACCCCTGTATGTGACACGATACGAGGGTTGAGCAGCGTACACGGATCTCAATCCTTACTAGATTGACTAATAGCAAGTCTCATCTTAGTTATCCTAAACAGTTTCTTAAATTTCAATACAACTTCCACTGTGCGGACGACATGGG
Source organism: Pyrenophora tritici-repentis (assembly GCF_003171515.1). Taxonomy (NCBI): domain Eukaryota; kingdom Fungi; phylum Ascomycota; class Dothideomycetes; order Pleosporales; family Pleosporaceae; genus Pyrenophora; species Pyrenophora tritici-repentis. The sequence continues at coordinate 1,450,049 of NC_089396.1, read as the reverse complement.
AGAAACTACAAAATTAGGGTTCGGTAGGGTAGGCGGGTCTTAGGAACAAGCGATGAACTAAGCCTAATCTTGTTGTACATTATATGAAAAAAAATGCTTATTAACGGCTCTCACTGCAGTTGGGTCTGAACGGCGGGTAATGCAGTGGAACCACACGGTAGCGTCTGCGTGTGCGTGCTACAGTCTACCGGGGAGCAATTTTTTGTTTGTTAGATTCTATGCCTTGATCGACGAGGGCTTTTACCTCAAACTATCCATGTAACCGAATGGCCGATGTTCTGCTTATCGCTAGCGGGCCGAGATCCACTCCCCACTCTACGTGCCGCAAGTGTGACGTAAAAGGCTGCATTATAACTTAGTGTGAGCTATTCAATCTAGTTATGTGTAAAATACTTATCAAATTTGGCATGCAGTTGTGGAGCAATCGTATGCTAAGCTGCACCCGTTTCGGTGGCGTGGACATGATTGTGGGGGAAAACTTGATTCTTTGTTCCCGAGAGCCGCCTACACTAGGTACAGTCACTAGCGATTGCGGCTTCACCCGTACAGACAGCAACACCGACTCAGACCGAGTCCACTTTTTGTTGATAGCTGACTAGTCAAACTGTCTGTGTAGCGTTCCACAGTCAGCGCTAACCTATTTACGGAAGGTGAGGCTAAGCAACACATGTTGCAGCCGGTGTGATGGGGCGGAGCCGCAATCGCTAGCGACTGTAACCCAACGCAGTGTCCTCTTTAAAGCTGCTAGGTAGATTTCGTATAACTTAACGCCATCGCTATGAAAAGAACACAGATGACACATGCAGTATGGGTAATGTAAGAGAGTGAAATGAAACAAGCCAAACGCGTGGCAATCCCTTTTATAAGTAGCATTTTTCTAAGTTTGAAAAGTAATAATGCACGTATTTCTCTGACTCTAGCTAAACAAGAAAGAATTGACCCGACTACTTGACACGAGAGCAGCAAGGGGTTGATCCTTCTACTCTGTCACAGTGTGGAGACCCTATCTAATGTAGTTGCATGCAGTACACTAATAACTAAACAGCCACCGTGATCAAACCCTACGAGAAACGCATACCCGCAAGCCGTTCTTGGGACAGAGAGTGAAACTAGGCAAAAATTCCAATCTCAAAACCCGGCTCGATTGACAGATCATATCGGCGGAACAGCGTCGCTAATGCGAACGACATTTGTAACATGGCAAGTCCTTGGCCTGATGCTTATCAGTATGATCTAATTCAAGAAGAAATGTGGTAGGGAGCTTACCGAGACAGTTTCTTGGCCCGTATGAGAAGGGAAAGTAAGACCCTGGCGTCCTGGACGGCATGTCGTCGCCCCACCGGTCCGGGTTGAACTCGTTCGCCTTTGGCCCCCATATTCTGGGATCACGGTGAACTGAATCTCATTAGCCGCATATCGAACGCGTTTAAAAAAATTTCGCCTTACCCTGGGGATTCCAAAGAGCAATAGTTGTGTTTGCGGGAAGCACTATGCCGTCGATTTCGGTATCCTGACTGCAGTATCTAAATGTACCAGATCCCGGACCGTGCATGCAAAGGGTTTCTTTGATCACGCGGTTTAGATAGGGTAGCTTGACCTGCTCAATAGAGGGGGTAACACAGTCGGCTGGGATGACGTTGTCGAGTTCCTTACGGAGCTTCTTCATCACTTCTGGATTCCTCAAAACCTCGTAATGCAGAAACTGATCGTATGAGCTGTAGAGTCTCCTCCAGCTACAAGGAATGTGACTGCATACAGAGTAAGCACAATATCAACATTCAGGAAAACTCTTCTCACCATAGTTATCTACCAGCTCCTTCATGTTAAACAAGTACTGGCCCTCGATGTCACGTTGTCTGCGCTTGTAAGCCTCTAGTCTTGCTTGAAGACGTTCTGTTTCTTACTTGGCAAGAATTTCAAAGATGCGTTTTGCTGGTTTGCTGTCAGGAGTGTCATTCTCCCGGCACTTCTGCACTGCATGATCGGCCATTGATCTCAGCTCTGCGATAGCCGCATGCATATCACGCGTGCTCTTCAGGACTGGGATCTTTGCGTGCAGTGGGAAGAGTCCGCACTTCATCAGTTCGGGGAGCACTGTCTGGAAGATTTGCATGACACGGCAGCTCTCTCCTTGTTCCATGGCATGAAGATCAATGCCAAAGGCAACCTCGCCGATAAAGTCCAGAGTGAGCAGAACGTTCAGCAGAGAGATATCGAGCACCCGGCTGTTCAAGGCGGCATTATCGAGAATCTCAACGAATTGCTGCCATTGGTCAGCTAGTGGCTCGAGGGGGGATAGCAGGGTGAGCACATACGGTAAGGTATCTCGCCAGGCTCGAAAACTGCGCGTTGACGACAGCAGGACCAAAAGCAGGTGCCAGAGCTTTTCTCTGGCTGTGCCACCTAGTGTGGTCCATTTGTGCGAACAATGCACTCCCACTCAAGGGCTTGAAGCCTTCATACTGTGCCGGCGCCTTGGGCCAGTTTTGGTTCGCAATTTTGGAGATAAGGGAAGGTTTGCCGACATAGATAGTGCGGTCCCAGGGGCCATTCCACTTCCCATCGTTGTCAGTCTAGGTAATGCTGTAAAGATGTAGTGTACTCACAGTCTGGAAGATGGGGCCGTATTGAATGTGCCATGCGCGCCACTTTTCATGTATATCATCTGTCATGGTCTGGTCCAGATTCCCTTGCAAGAAGGATTTTACTGGAGGGCCAGGAAACTGTTTGGAGGCCTTCAGATACCAGTAAATAAAGCGCATTATCAGGAACACTCCCAAGGCCACAAGAGCGGCGGCTGCCTTGAAGAGTAATGGATCATAGTGTGATCCCTCTCGAACAGTGGGAAAAGAGAGTTTCGCGGCCATAAGGAAGTTTGAGAATTGGGATAATGAATATCTAAACTTCAGACAATTAGGGCCATGTGATGATATATGTATGGGTTATATCCCATTCCCTCACTTCGAACCGTATATGAAATAAGCTTGACTGTTTCTATTAGGTCATCTGGAGAATGATTGAATTGACTACGTGGATCCACTATGAGCCCATTCAAAAATCATTAATTTAGATCTACAAATTTGGCAAGGTTTCGAAATCCTTTGTAATGTGCAGGGATGTCCAAAAGAGCTCTAGGTAAGATCCAGAGGAGCCCACAAAATGGATGACTGCATGATAGCTGTGGATAGCATTATAGGCCTAGAAGAGTCTTTGTAAGATTCACCTGATAGATTTAGTATTATTATTATTATTATTATTCCATTTGAGTCCTTTTTCAGTCAGAGACTATGTAGGACTGGGCCGAGGGCCGTTCTATCTGGTTTTGTTTATCGTACAGTTTGGGTGCTTGTTTGGCTATGGCAGTTTAGGCTTGCTTCTAGCTAGATACTTGGTGTCTAGCTAGTGCCTGGTGCTAAAGAGCAGTTTGGTGAATAGAAAGATGTTGATGTTGATGTTGATTATGGTTTAACGCCCTATCTGTAACCTCCCATAGGGTATTCGGGCGGGTCCCGCCGTGGTCTTATAGTGCTGTCGCACTTGCCTCGTGGAACCTATTCCTAGGTGTTTTGTATCTAAGGGGAGTGATGTCCTGCCTATATACATGTTCGTGAAAAGGACTCCCGCCATTTAGACTCCGCAACAATCAATTCAATCCGGTCACTCTCCTAGACCCACTTACCTATCTAGGTAGGGCTTAAACTCCTATAGGTAACTACTAGGCTTAAAGCGGTAATCAATCAATCCAATCTGAACCTTCTAGGACCCACTTAATTGATTGTTGCGGACTGTGCCGCCATTTGAAGCCGTTTTCCTACAATATTCTAGTATTTCGTGGCTTGCGCCTTTGATCGATGCAGTACAATGACTGCTTTTTAGAGAGAGAAACGAAAAAGTAACAAGAGGCAGTTTGAGATATAATGAAAAGTTTGAAAGAGAGCGTGTGGGTTGTGGCATCTATGCGGCGTTCTGCCGCGAATCCTACACTGAATAATGCCAAGGAATTCAGCGGGTCTTTGTGAAATTCAAAAATAGAAATCACTCGTTATAGAAGGAGTTCGTTACCTTAACGAAGGTCTCGAACTCTTGTGGCTGGTCTATTAATTGCGCGAGGTACGCTAGGCCTTCCTGTCTTGTGCGAGGGGCACGATGGGGCGTAGAGGCCACTTCTTGAAGTGTGTTGTGGCTCTCTTGCAGAACACTAGGTGTTCTGGCGTCTTGGGCCTGCCGCATAGGCATTTCGAGGTATCCTCGTGGTTGAATTTTCGGTGGTACCATTCAAAGTCGCCATGCGTTGAGCGTATCATAAGGACTTTCGCGAGTATCCTTCGGGGTAGCCATAGCGCTGCGGGCGTGCGCCTAGTATCGTATGGCAGCTGCCATTGCGTGTACCATGCTGATAGCCTACTGCTCTTATCCTGCCACCAAGTGTCCCTTGGTGAATAGAAAGAGATGTAGCAGCGGGCTCTTATGGCAAAGGGGAAGGCAGTGTTTTTTAGTTTTATACAGTGTCTCTCTGTGTGTCGTCTAGTAGCTGTCCTTGGTATTATTTTCTTGTTCCGATTCTAGTGCTAGTAATAAAAGCTAAAGTAGCTTCTATACCAGCGCTAGTATAGAGAAGTAGTAGTAGAGTCGCTAGTTAGTGATGAATTGCTTGTATAAGAGTTTTTCTTTCTGTTTTGTATAGAGAGCATTGTAAAAGTAGGTGCTCTGGTGTTTGGGTGTGCGAGCAACTGCAGAGGTCGGATTCTCTTTTCTTGAATCTCTTTAAATAGGACCCAAAGTATCCGTGTCCTATTTTGAGAGCATAGAAGGCGCTAGAGATTTCTCGATTAGTGCTGCGTGGTATTTGGATTATTTTTCGGATTTTGAGTAGGAATTTTGCTAAGTAGGTCTTTTTGTTTAGATTAGTTGCTCTTGTTTTGTATTTTTAGTACTCTTGGCATTGTTCGGTTTGTTCGATCTTTTTAATAACAGTGCCTAGGTAGGCAATGCTTTTTGTTGATAATTGTAGGACTTCTTTAGCAGCTTCTTTTGCAAGATAGTCCGCTCTTTTATTCCCTACTATGTCTGTGTGTCCAGGTGCCCACAGTAAGTGGATAGTAGCTTGTTTTTGTCGGATTGTTTTTGTAAGGGTCTCACATAGGTCAGGTATTTGAAACTGTGTTGAATTACAAAGTAATTGCAGTGCAGAGCTTGTAAGAAGCTCTGCGCGGAATATATCTAAGTGGGGGTGTGCATGGGCCACCAAACAGGTGGCTCGTGCGCGAACATCAAAACAACGCTAAGGCATCTGGCAGGTGGCCTGTGCGGGGCAACGGCCCAAAACCATCACACGTCCCCCCCGAAAAGCGCTCAAAGTTCCGACTGAGGCGCAAACTTATTTGAGTACTTGCTATCTAGTAGCTGGAGCAGGGCTATAGCGAGCTGTCCGTCGTCATCGTAGTCATGAAATGTGGCGTGTGGTCCTGGTCGGCCAGGGTTGCGGCTGTGAAAGTCCTGGACTGACTCTTTACAGCTGCGCAGGTTATGGTAGGGCTGCCATGGCTCTGACTGATCGTCGCCCACCCATTCCACCTTGTATTGCAGCAATCCACGCTCACCTGTGTGAGGGTCGACGAGATTGCGTCGTATGCGAGAGTCTAGGACTTGGGAGACCACGTATTCTGTGACTCCATCGTTGCCAAGGTGGACTTCGGGGGAGCGGCATCGCCTGGACGAGGTTGTCCGGGTAAGGCGTCGTCCTCGTACGGTTGTAGGAGCCATGGGTGGAAGGCTGGGAAGATAGCTTTAAGCTGAGGAGGGAGGTCTAGTTCGTAGGCCATGTTGTCAATGACCCGAGTGATCTGGTATGGCCCTATATTCTTGTGGTCTAGTGACTTAACTGGTCTTTCGGTTTTAATGTGGCGGGCGTTCAGCATCACCCAGTCACCCACGTCGAACCGTGGTGCTGGGTATCGGTTCGCGTCTGCGAACTCTTTCATCTTGTCTTGAGCCCATAGGATTTGTTGTCGCAGGAAGGTGCGCGTTGTGTCAATGCGCTGGGCGAGGGCATCAGCGTTCCGTTGCTGTTGGGCGATAGTAGGGTGGTTGTTAAGGGGGCGCAGAAGGTGAGCGGGCTCCAGTCCAGATCGCGGTTGGCGTCCCTTTGTGGCGAGGAACGGAGATAACCCGGTAGCTGTGCTAATGGCCGAATTGGCTTCAAATTCTGCTAAAGGCAATAGCTGGGCCCAATCCGTCTGTAGGTAGTTAACGTACGCCCTTAGGTATTGTTTGAGATCGGCGTTTGCATTCTCGGTCTGACCGTCGGTTTCTGGGTGATGGGAGGTAGAGAGTTTAGGGTGCGTTCCCACCTGGGCACACAGGCGATTCCAGAAATGTGACGTGAATTGGCGGCCCCGATCTGATACAAGAGTCCTTGGGTATCCTTCCTCTTTCCAGATGTATTCCATAAACTTGTCAACGACTGTAGGCACCTCTAGGTTTTCCATTGCAATGAACTTCTTCATTTTTGATAGACGGTCAACCACGACCATGATGTGTTGGTAAGAGTGACCACACCAGGTTGACTTAGGCAGTGGGGTGATGAAGTCGATGGATATGTCATCCCAGTACTGAGTAGGGACAGGCAGCGGGTGAAGCAAACTATGTTTGGCGGTGCGGTTAACCTTAGAGCGTTTACAGGTTAGACAGTTGTTGGTAAAGCGCGCAATTGTGTTCGTCATGCCCTGCCAGTAGTACCACTGGCTTACTTGTTGGTACGTCGTCGTGCGACCTCCGTGGCCGCCCGGTAGGCTATTGTGGATGTGTGCGATAATCCTCGTACGGAGTTTCTCACTGAAGGGGACGACAAGACGCCCGTTGCCAATAAATAGCTTGCCGTCGTTGCTGGCTTCTAGGTCGGCTAGTTCCATCCGAATGCCTTCCGCTATGAGGTAATGTGGGATACGGCGGTCATTAGAAGCGAGGGCTGTCTTTACATCGCGTAGGCGTGGGTCGCTAAGGCAGAGTTCTAAGAGGACATCGTCGAGGGGGCGATCGTCGGCTCCTTCGATGTCGTCATATGGGTCATGGGTGCCCTTTAGGGAGAAGCGGGCTAACCCTACCAACATTGTAGAGGTGGACAGTGAAGCGCCTTCGCCGCTCTCTTGCATCAGTGTAAGGACGGAGCCTAGGTCGCAAGGATTGTCGCCCAGGCATACTCCGGCGAGGCGTACAGCGGCATAGCTGCCGCCCCATCGGTTGGAACCTAGGATAGTCTGGCATTGGTGCTGGACCCGGTCGTCCGTGACTGAGTCTGGCAAGTCTCCTGTCCGGCGGGTAAGGCTGTCGGGTTTAGTACCCTGTTTACCAGGGCGGTATTGTATGCGAAAGTCGAATTCCTCTAGGAACTCAGCCCAGCGGGCTTGTCGACGATTGAGATTGCGTTTAGAGCGGAAGTATTCGAGCCCGCGATGGTCTGTTAGCACTTCTACCGCCTCAGGAACTCCTGCGAGTTCTGGCCTCCATTCCTCGAAGGCGCGGACTATAGCGAGGAGCTCCTTGTCGTATATCTCGTAATTACACTCTGTGGGCGACATCTTCTTTGAGAGATAGGCGACCGGCCGGACTGATCCGTCTGGCTGGACCTGGGAGAGCACTGCTGCGTACACATAGTCAGACGCGTCAGTTTCTACGATAGTCTTTAGGTCGGGGTCAAAGTGGGCGAGCACCACGTCGCTACAGAAGGCGACTTTCAGTGCGAGGAAGGAGCGCTCAGCTTCTTTAGTCATCTTGAATAGCTTAGGGTCGCCCTTAGTGAGATGCGTTAAAGGTTTTGCGATATCCGAGAAACCGCGTATAAATCGGCGGTAGAAGTTAGCAAAACCTAAAAAGGCTTGTACATCTTTTAGAGATTGCGGAAGCTTCCAGTCCTGAATGGCGCTGACTTTGTCTGGGTCCATTTTAATACCGTCGGCGGTGATGATAAGCCCGAGGAATTTAACCTCTGTCGTTATGAAGTCGGATTTAAGAATGTCCATAGGCAATCCGGCGTCTGCGAGCCGAGAGACTACCTGTACTAGGTGCTTCTCGTGTTGATCAAGAGTCTCACTAAAGATAATTACATCGTCTAAGTAAGCCATGCAGAACTCATCGAGATATTCGTGTAGGACGTCGTTAATGTATGCTTGGAAGGTTCCTGGGCTATTGCACATGCCGAAGGGCATAACAGTGTATTGGTACAGTCCGTAGGGCGTGATGAAGGCGGAGAGGTGTTTATGTTCTTCTTTGATGCGTATCTTATTGAATGCGGCGATCACATCTACCTTGGAGAAGTATCGCGATTTTGAGAGCTTAGCAAGCATGTCCCGGATTAGTGGTGGGGCATTTCGGTTCTTGACAGTGTGGGCGTTCAGACCGCGATAGTCGACGCATATGCGGATGCCTCCACCTGGCTTGCGCACAACAAGAAGGGGTGCGGCCCAGGCGGAAGTGCTGCGTTCGACGTGTCCTTTCTTGATCATGTCGTCCACATAGAGTTTCACCGCTCGGGCTTCATCTCGGGACATTGGGCGTAGACGCTGGAATGACGGCTTAGGCGGCTGGCCAGTATCGTCGAGCTTAAGTTCGATTTTGTGGTCAAGGTTACCCCGGAGCTCTGGGAGCTCGTCCGCTTCTTTAGGGTCAAAACCTTGGTACAAGGGATGAAGGACCTTAGGTAATCGCTTGAGGATTTCTTGTCTCGTCATGTGCGGACGTTCCATCTTGTCGCGGAACTTCTCGTAATCCTCTGGGAGCACTTTGGCTCCTGCAGCACGTAGGTGCTGAGTGTCCTCCCATTCCTTGTCGGATAGCTCGGCGATGCGGCCGATTTCATCGTAAGAGGTGATACAAATGTCCTGGTCGTGACAGACGGCTGCCGCGGCTACGCGGCTAGAGATGAAAGCTACATCAATTGGTGGGGGTGCTTTGGGTGACGAGCAACCTTCCGGCAAGGGTCAGGGACCTGGGGGAGAGGTTGCTTGTGGTGCCGGCTGCTCTGAGTGTGACAGGGTCGGTGGTCGTGGATACAGTTAATTAGACAGTGCTCCGAGTCAAAACTTAGAGACATGTCTTTCCAGTTAACTCGGGGTTCATGGGTTTGGAACCAGGGCGTTCCTAGGATCATTTGGACACCAGAGAGTTTGGTGACATAGGCTAGGACATCTTCGGTGTGGGTGCCAAATGTGACAGTTACCCGGGCCATATGGGTAACGCCTGCCACTAGAGAGCCATCAGCGAGTTCTAGAGTAGCAGGCTGGGAGAGAGAGATAAGGTCGTATTTATGTGCGCGGGCATGAGAAGAATCAATGAAGAGAGAAGCACAACCAGTGTCACCCATGATTTCGACGTGTTGAGGAGAGGAGCGATGAGAAGAAATGATTCCTTTAAAGACTAATTGCTGGCCTACTAGAGGCTGATACTTATCACCGCGTATAGCGGCGGCAGCAATGGCCGAGACGGTGATCCGGGATCCAGTCTGGCTCTGTTGTTTTAGAGCCTTGACACGGTTCGCAATTGCCTGGAGTGTTGGATCCGGGTCGGACTCATCGTCAGAGCTGACTTCTACGGTAGGGGAAAGGGCTAGGGTCAAAGAATCGTCGACAAAGCGGTTAGGATGTAACTCCTCTTCTTCTTCGCTGTCTTCGACAGAAGGGGCAGGGGAATTAGGGGATGTGCTGGTGGTTGTACTGGGGGTGGCTTCTCATGCCGGGAGGTCCCTGGGGGCGACTGTCGCCAGGGACTAAGCATTTTCCGAAGGTTGGGGAGAGGTGGAGGTGACGCTAGCTGCGGCGCCCTTGACCTTAGGGCGGGCTGGCTCTCCGACGGGTACGCCATTGTTAGCAATAGCCTTCTCAAGAGCGTCCTGAACTTCGGGGTACGAGTCAAAAGAGGCGACCGGCTCCTTAGAGCAGTAACCTCCTGTAGCCTTAAAGGTGTGATTCTTCTTAAGACAGTTGAAACAACGATTTAAGTGACGGAGGACCTTGACCTGGATGTCAGAGCGGCCACGGGGGCCAGATCCCGAGCTGGATCCACCGTTCCGGGGTCCGTTAGAGGGAGTGGACTTATTGCCGCCTGCTCCGCCGCCCCGCCACCTTCTAAACTCTGATTTCCTCTACGGTTGCCAGTTGTAGTGGCTCGTTGTGGGTTGGACTGTTCGAGGAGACGAAGGGTTTGACAGAAGTCAAGGTAGGTGAGGCTAGACTCTAAGACTTTCATGGCGGTCATGTCGCGCCACCATACAGGCAGCCGGTTGCGCATGAACTGGATCTTGAGGGTGTCGGGCCAACGAAGGGCCGAGGTGCCGACGTTAAAGCGGGCGATGTACTCACCCATAGACTCTGTGGGCTTCATAGTGGAATTCAAGCTCTCATACCAGGACTGAGCTTCGATGCTAGTGTTCAGCGACTTATAGACAGAGTCAAGGATAGACCAAGCCTCGTTACTGTGCGCGAACTCAGCTCCAGGTTCGAGGTACCCATGCTGGAGGCATCCGAAAGCCTTGTCCTTGGTCTTCTGGCGGATGTAGCTAAGCTTCTTGGTTTCTGAGGCGAACTCGTAGGGATAATCAGCAAACCAATCGGTGACGTCCATCTTCCACTTAAGATAGTCGGCGGAAGTGGTGCCATTACCGGAGAATGCCTCAGGTTCAGGTTTCTTTGGGCGGGGGTGGCGACGGTGATCGTACTCTTCGTCATCGGAGTATCGATTTTTCGTAGACTGAGTGCCGCGCTGACCTTGGCGAGAGAGGGCTGGTAGAGGACTGTTGGCATCGTCGCCTTCAGAGTCCGATGAGTCTGGGGGGAAGGGCCTGTGTGGCCGCGCCTGGCTGACCTAGAAACCTTGGCTGTAGCCTGTTTTAGCTTAGCCTGGAGTTTCTTCATATTCTCTAATGTGGCTCGGTGGGCGTCGTGCTCCTGTCGGTATTTGTCCTTGTAGGCCGATTTGCGGGCGGCGAGGTTCTCTGCCTGGTTCTGGGCCTGCTGGTAGTCTTCGTGAGCGCTTCCGCGCGCGTCGCGGAGCTCCTCGGTTAGGCGTGCAACTGTAGCGACGGAAGACTGAAGTTGGTCCTGGCAGTTCTTAAGGACAGCCTGTGCGTCAGCGACGTCGCCCTTGTAACCCTCAAGGATATCTTGGGTTTCTTGATCCTTGCTGTGGAGGTTTTCGATGACCTTGTCTCTTGCGAGAAGCTGTTCGCCTAACTGATCGCTGTGTTTGCGCTCGTTGCCGAGGTCTCTCCACATATCGCGGATTTGATCATATAGTCTGTTCAACGCCTTAGACTGGTCATTATTCGTATGTCCGATAGGCGTAGTGTGGAGAGAATCTTTGCGTTGGGGGTTGCCTTGCGCATCGTTCTCCCAGAGGTCGAAGGTGGTCACGTTATCCTCGCGAGGAATGACGTAGGACGTAGAGGGCTGTCGCTCGAATTGCGCACGCTCGTAGGCGTGTTCAACTAGGGGTTCTAAGGACGCGGCGGGTCCAGGTGAGAGCCACGCTTCAGAAAAATAATCAGTGTCGACTTCGGCCTGAGACTGGCGCGAGTAGCGGCGTTGCTCGCTCATTAATGGGTAGCGTATGCCCAATGGGCTGCTCAAGTCGGCGCGATGGTCTATGAAGGCCACGCCCTTCTTGCGCGTAGTGATTGTGGTCGGAAGCTCGTCGTCAGAGTCGTCGGAAATGTCCAGTGGCTGCTGTACACTATCGGTGTGGCCGAGGGAGGGGTAGCGTCCTGGAATGCGTACGTCCCTGTCGAAGAGGTTGTTCTTGCCGTGTGCTCGGGGGAGGCCGCTGGCGCGACGCTCTAGGGTTTCTTTGGTCTGGGAGGTGGGCGCCGTCGCACGCGAAGGCTGTTCGGGGCTGAGTTCTCGTGGCTCTCGTCCATACGGGAGCGGTTCATGGTTGCGGCCGTCTCTCGCATGAAACGAGGGACGCCGAGGGCAGGATTTCGGTGTTCTGTAGTGCTGGGGCGAGTATCGCGCGATGTCTCCTCAGTGAGGAGTTCCACGATCTCGGGGTGAGGGGAGTCACGAGCCCCCAGAGGGTTCATGACTTGTTCGACGGGGCGCTTCTCGTGAGGCGCACCGTTGGGCCAGTGTTCGGTGACTGCAATTACGTGTAAGGGTCTCACATAGGTCAGGTATTTGAAACTGTGTTGAATTACAAAGTAATTGCAGTGCAGAGCTTGTAAGAAGCTCTGCGCGGAATATATCTAAGTGGGGGTGTGCATGGGCCACCAAACAGGTGGCTCGTGCGCGAACATCAAAACAACGCTAAGGCATCTGGCAGGTGGCCTGTGCGGGGCAACGGCCCAAAACCATCACAGTTTTTGCTGCTTTTAGGCATCGTAGTTGCCACTGTTGCCCTAGGTTATCTGATAGGTTTTTGAGCCTATAGATTGCTGCCTAGTTGTCTGCGTAGATCTTAAATTCTTGATCTCTTGTAGCTGTCTTTGCTGCGTATTTAAAAGCTAGAGTAATACCTTCTAGTTCACCGTTGTAAACTAGCTAGTATTCCCCTATATTAGTCTTTTCTAAGTAGACCTCTTGCTAGGTTGAGTTGTAGGCTACGATGCCAACACCTATACTATTTCTATCTTTTATTTGCGAGGCATCTAAGTAGATTGTAGTGCAGTTATCTAGCCTTGTTTTAATGTAGGCCTTATGCTCAATTGCTTCCTCTTCCTTGCGTTTTTGTGAGATTGTTACTTTGTAGTTAGGTGTATCTTATAGTCTAAACTAGTATAGGATAGTCTGTTCTGTATCTCTTTTGTTGTTTTTAGGAATTAAATTAGTAATAGCTTGTAGCTGTTAGTGTTAGTCTAGCTTTTTTGTTTGTTAGGGGTTTGTTGATTGTATCTAGGTTATTGCATTAGCAATCGGGTGGGTACTAGCGAGTAGGTTTGCTCTTCTTGCGTAGTTCCAGATAGTTGTGTTAAGTCTAATTGCTGGTGGCGGTAGGCTAGCTTCTATGCTTGTTGGAACGGCTAGTGCGGTTCTAAACACTCCTAGAATCTTTCGGCATGCTAGGTTATATAGTGATTGTAGTATTGATGTGGCGTATAATTAGTTTTGCTAGTAGATTTGCGCTCCGTAGTCTGACACGCTGGTTACACATGCTAGATATAGTTGCCGGATAGCATGTGTTGATAGGCCGAGTTTAATGTTCGCTAGTCTTCCTAGTCTGTAGAAAGCTTGTCTAGCTTGGCTTGCACGTATAGACACATGTGATTTGAATGATAGACGGTTGTCTAGATAGATACCTAGCCACTTTACAGTGTCTTTGTGTTCTACCCAGTCGTTGTTTGGGAGTATGAGGGCTCTTTCTATCCTCTCCTTCTTAGCGGTGAAGTGGATTAGCTCTGTTTTGGATGTGTCGAAGATAATGTCTAGCTGCTCTCCCTTAGCAAAGAGTGTAGCTATCTCTTTTTGCAGTGCTCTTATGTTTTTCTTTAGAGAGGTTGATGAGGTAGTAAGAGATAGGTCGTCGATATACGATAGTTGAAAGCTTTGTAAGGCTGGGAATAGGTCTCGGATATAGATAAGAAAGAAGATTGGTGATACTGGGCTGCCCTGTGGAATGCCTGCTATAATCTTGCTAAATTCTTCAATCTTATTATCGAATGCCAGTCTTAGGGTCCTGTTTGATAGATTTAGTAATTCGGATGTAATTGATGTGTTTTAACTGATAACATGCATGCATTGCACAGACACGGTATGCCTGCCGGTTTTTCACAAACTCAGCCGCACCCACCCTTCCGCATGATTGCGCTGCAGGTAGTAGCTCCACCAACGTCCTTCATCAATCTGCTTCGTGTTTCCTGAGAGGAAAACAGTTCCCACGTGTACAGTTTACTACAGTATGAAATCAGGTGTACCGGCAGTAATGATCCAATTCTGCAGCTATTAGTGGTGCAAGGGCAGACTCCGCAACAATCAAATCAATCAATCTTAAGGTTGTCGATTGGTTTGATTAGCTTGCGGCGACGCTGCTGATTGATTGCGGATTGATTGTTAGGGTTTTTGAGCAGATTAATTGCGATTAATTAGTTGATTGGCTGATTAATGCTAAGAAGTAGTATACAGGGGGTTATAGTGTTGTACTCTAGCCTTCTATATCGCACTGTTGTACAATCTCCTCATCTTTGACGTCACTCTACTTATCTTCATCATCACCGTTGTTGTACAAGCCGTCAAAGCCAGCTCGTCTCCACGAACGTACAAGCTAAAGGGCAGCAAGTAACTCGCTGCCAAGAGCTCGCCGGCGCGGCTTAAGTAAATCGCCAAGCTCGCTAAAGAGCCTCTCGCAGTCGCAACTAGATGCTGGTATCGTGAGTATATCAATCGCAAACTGGCTTAAACACGGGTATTTTGAGCGTAATTGAATCTAGTACTTGACTGGGTGGCCATCGCTAAGATACTGTTCGCTTGTCCACTCTGGCTCTTAAGTTCTCTAGCGCTCGTACTCATCGTCATGGGCAGCCTCTACCTAAGCCTTGTTGCGCCGTACGAGGGCGCCAATCACATCATCTATTCCTCTATGCCTTGGTTTTGCAGTTGTTTGAGATAGAGGACGTGTACGTTGAGGCTTATACGACTGCCAGAGCTGCAGGAAGCCAGCGTTGGCTGATGTTAGCTATTCTGGCTTATCCACCTAGCTGTTCTCGCAGTAGTATTTGTAGTATAGATAGAGGCAGGTAGCAGCGTAGTATGCTGGCGATCGATCGAGCTTGTTGTAGTAATCGTTGGCCTTACTTTAGGCGGCGCAGAGGTTAACAAAGAGGTGATCTTTAGGCGCATTAGGTGGGTTGAAGTTAACTTGCTCGTACGAGCGCGTACGGGCTTCGAGCGCGCTAAGTACGTATTTAAATACAGGAATAGTCTCATATATAGCGCCGTATTTGCCTGCCTTTCCGCGACCCTTAAGCTTCTCCGTAGCAAGCTTAAGCAGCTCTAGGCCAGTCCTAATACTCTGTTATCACCGCCCAATTAGCAGCTGTAAGTCCTGTTAATCTTATCTAACTAGGTGCTTTAGGGAGTTTATTGCCACGTTGACAAGCGCGGCGATCTTCAAGGGAGAGTGCGTTAATGTAGTGCTTAGCGTAAGAGTTGTATGCTGCCTAAAGTTGAGTTGCGCGTTTAAAGGCAGCGTAGTAAGAGTTCCAGCGTGTAACAACAGGCTTCACAGGCTCAAGTACGTAGAGGCGCTCTCTAGCTAGCAACTCGGCGTTGGCGGCGGTTTGGAAGCTTCGGAAAATTTCGTGTTGTTAAGGCGTTTTTATATAGTTGATAACGTCGATAAGTACACCTAAGGGCCCTTCTTGACGCCACTCCTGCATGTACACCTCCTCTGTTTAGAGCTGCTCGTCGTTGTTGTTGTTGTACGCCTCTTGATTGCTGCCAAAGATAATTGCCTAGCTAATAAGGTTAAGCGTGTGAGGGCCGCAGCGGAGGCGTCGGTGAGCAGCGTTGAAGTCGTACGCGTGGGCGAGCGAGGAGACTGCAGTATCGTTGTTTGCAGCATTGTCGAGGACGAAGTAGCCGAGTTTATCACTCCTAATACTGTATTCTTGGAGCCTCTTTTTAATTGTATCAGCGATAGCATCACCAGTATAAGAGCCTGCGAGATGTAGGAGGGCGATAGGGAGATCTTGTATCACTCTAGAGGCGTTAGCAAAGTGTGCAACGACTCTAAAGAATCCACGCTTGCCACCCTTTGTCGTCCAACCATCAAAGCTTATGTGGATCTTGCTTGCAGCTTCTGACAGAGCGCAGACAATCTGTGGCTGCATATATTGGAAGAGGCGCATTGCGTAGGTAGCTACACTGCGAGGACTTACCCACAAAGCTGCCTCTGCCTCTGGGTTTGCAAGGCTAATCATCTCGCGAAAGGACGGCCTTGCAAGTAGCTCCATTGGCAAGTTGTTATCAAGAAGGCAGAACACTGCAACTTCACGAAACTGCTGGATGTTGAAGTTGCCCATCGCGTTGGCAGCCTCTTGAGAGACTGCAACACCAGTCTCCAGCGTCTGTCGTAGAGAGAGTTGCTGCCCTGTTCTTCGAGGCTTCAGGCCGTCTTTTGTAAAGCCATGGCCTCGTTTCTAAAGGCCAAGATAAGCTGCAGCTAAGGAGGTGGCCTTTGATACGTCAAAAACTCCACTGCCGCCAGTGTCAATGACCTTGTGGATGTAGCAGTATTTGCATACAAACCACACTCGATTCTGATCGTAGAGCTCAACAACGCGATATCCATGTTGAAAGATCCAACTCTTGACGCGCCGCCCAGTTGTAAGAGGCTTCATAAACCGAGGGAGGCGATCCTAGTTAATGCCGTCAAAGTTATCGCCATTATTAGGCTCTGTATCAACGCTAGCCTCTGTTGTTGCTGCTGTACCAGCCTGGCTGCCCTCAGCCGCACCTTCCTCCTCTGTTTGCGACTCGAAAAATTGCGACTTAAACGTTGTGGCCTGGCTTACGGCGGCGCCAAGGGTTTCCTGAGGCGACAGCGATCGCTGAGATAGGACAGAGGACCTTGATAGGCGCGCCCGTTTGGCGGCTGCGGCTGCGGCAGCAGTGTTGGTGGGAACTCGAGAGCGTTTGGCCATCGTGGGCGATACTAAACACTAAAGAAAAATGTCTGTATAGGTAGCTAGGCAACTAGTGTTGTGTGTAAGGGATTATTAGGGAACTAAGTGAGCGAAATCGTTGTTGTATTAAGAACAGCGAAGGACTAGCTATATAGGTGCGGGGTGAAGCCTAGAAGAGGCTAGCCCCTAAGCAGAAGGAGCTAGTCCTATAAGAGGAGAGCTAGCTGGTGAGAAGTGAATGCATAGAGACTGGCTTGCCCGGCCGACAGGGATCACAAGCTAAGCGAGATAGGGGTCTAAGATAACTATCTTCAACACCAAAAACCTTCTCTTAATACGACACTACTCGCCTTACAATTCGTTAATAATAAATCAATCTAACTAATCAAATCAATCAATCTGACCTTCGCAAGTTGATTTGATTAGCTTTTTTGAAAAGCTTAGATTGAGTTGATTGAGTTGGTAAAAACTCCAAATGACCAATCAAATCAATCAATCTGACCAATCTGGATTGATTGTTGCGGAGTCTGTGCAAGGGGTAGCGAGGACAACACAATACTTGTCAGCTTATTTACGCTAGTCTTGCTAAGTGATCTTTTCTATGCATCACTTTCATTACACGCAGTTTGTAAAATGACTCTTCTTCTTTACATATTTAACCCCTCTTACAGGATCATAACAGGCTTACAACAAGTCTCTAAGTCTCCTTTTCTGTAGAGTAGACATCAATCTATAATAAAATTTATGGCTAGAACACGGTCGTCAGACAGTCTCGCAGTCTCGACCGCTCCTTCATGTCCTCACGTCAGAGATGCCAACAATCAAGCCTGCTTGATGGGCTTGATTGATTTGATTGAGTGAATACAATTGTCAGATAATAGCACTGTTGAAGATAAGAGCGTACAGACGCTGGGTTAGACTAGCGCGACCCGGCATCTGTGAGAGCCAATCGGATCACAGGAAGGCTTGGCACCCCCTAGGTGTGCCCACAACCGTAGATAGAACCACAACACAATTAATCATTAATATCATTACTGTTGGAAGGCCTTGTACGATCGTACGGTGAATAACAGTAGCTAAGGTAATCTTGTGTATTGGTATTCTGGTGTATGATGATTCTACGAATGTGGGGGCTACGAAGGTATACATAGCGTTGGGTCCGAGTTGGGCCGAAGTAGGATCGAGGCGGTACATTGGGCCTTATTAGGCGACACACCGTGTGTATGCCGACACTGGCAATCTTTTCTTATTGTAACGACTGATGTAAGGAAAAACGGGTCTTCTAAAAAGGGCACAATGAGAGGGATTCCAAATAGGCATATGTGCCTACTCCGTAGGTCGCTGCACAGATCCCTCTACTCGGATTGACAGCTTGTTGCTTTCGATGAAACGTTCTAACGCGCGATTTGGTGTTGCTTTCGTGAATGCGTCCGCGGGGTTGTCCTCTCCGTTGATCCAGCGGATCTCAGTGATCTCGCGACGCTCGTATGACTGCCGAAGCGCCATGATGTCGATCATCAGTCGCTTCTCAGCAGTTGTTCCGAGTTTGACGAGGCATTCATACAAGGAGTATGAATCCGTACACACAATAAGTGGGATCGGTGGTAGACCTAGGCGTCCTGTAATTATCTTGAGGGTTGTTAGGATAGCGATAGCGATGTCGACACCGCTAACCATGCCGTACGTTTCTGAGGCAAGAACGCTCCGGGTAACGCGTTTGCATTTGGTCGAACTCCAATGGATTACGTTACCACGAATATCAAACGTGCTGTCTTGTCGACTCGACTCATTCGCAAGGATAAGTAGGTACCCTAGCTGTGAGCTAAGGTCTTGGTTGTTCGCGAAGGATCCGTCTGTGAACACTACCAGCTTTGCTGTAGCGAGGTCGAGAGGGACGTATCGCAGGCCTCGTTGTATGCTCTCAGATTGCCACTGCAGCCGGCGGTTAAGCTTCACGTATTCTGTGTCCTTAGGTTGTTGTATTTGCGCAGCCGCGGAAAGA
This sequence comes from Pyrenophora tritici-repentis, assembly GCF_003171515.1. Taxonomy (NCBI): domain Eukaryota; kingdom Fungi; phylum Ascomycota; class Dothideomycetes; order Pleosporales; family Pleosporaceae; genus Pyrenophora; species Pyrenophora tritici-repentis. The sequence goes on along the minus strand of NC_089396.1, from coordinate 1,431,441 downwards.
TCGAACGATGCTTCAGGTTGGCATATCGACGCAATGTACGCGCCACGCGCGCGCTGCTCCATGTACTTCTGTGCTCGGTTTGCTGCCTTCGGATCAATGATTTCGATCTTGGCACCTTGTCCCTTCTGCGTAAGTAGAATCGTGTCTCCGCGCAACGTTAGAGTACATCCGTTGAACTCGAGTGATACTTCTTTGGACAGTCTCTCCTTGGGCTTAGCTCGAAAATTGGCTTTCTGGAGCGCAGCGTCTTCTGCACCAGAGAATGCAGGCGTCCCAATCGCGAGAGTATCGTCTGTCTGCAGGCCCACTATTCCAAACGCTTCCCGTCTCCCGTTCGTGATCAGGAGGCACGGGTCATACGTTGATGTAGCCATGTCGAGCTCCTTGCAGTGGTGTCCTTGGTACGTAGCAAACCAGTGGACTCCTGCTTCCGCGATTCCATAGAGTGGCTTGATTACGCGAATAATTGTTCCCTTGGGATACTTTGTTATAAGCTCCTTTGGGAGGTGCGCTAAAACCGTGCGGAATAGCTCTGTTTGTGCCTGTGGGTACGCTTGCGTGATATCTCGTAGTTCCACAACCATGCCCTCATCGAGTAATGCAGGCGCTAGGGCTAGAATCAGGCGCTGGCTGGCTCGTTGGATGGTTGGCGACTGCGTCAGGATCTCGTGTTTGCCCTCGTCATTGTAACCTTGAACAACGAGGCGTGATTTCTCGTACGGGACCATGGTCTTGCCTTTGACTTCGCGGACCATGCGCGATTTGAAGATACGATACCCGCCGTGTAGAGTTGGATCAAACAGCTCAAAACTGAATACTCCACGGCCGACGAGGTCGTCGATCTCCTTCTGATCGGATGCTTCGAATGGAGCGCCCGGGACGTTAATCACGCCGTCATTGCGTAGCTTGACGGCCAGGGCGTAATCGTCCTCCTCCTTCTTCGACAGGTACTGCACCTTGGGCTTGTTCTTTGATCCAGGTGGGCGGCCCCGCTTGCGCGGCTGAGCCGCTTGGTTGGCTTCCGCCGGTGGTACCGGTAGTGGCGGTTCATCAGCAATCGCTTCGTCTGTGGTCGGAGATCCACCTGTGCCTTGATCTGCGCCGTCTATCGCTGTAGTCAGATCGCGATAGTACGGTTTTACGACAGTGGATCGGAACGTCGTTGGGCCGTTGATCATGTCTACAGTAACATCGTGGTCCTTCATATCGATGACTCTATACGGCCCTTGCCATCCATTCTTCTCGCGCCATACCATCACCTCACTCTGAAGAGGCAGTGACAGTACCCCGTCTGTAGTAGGCCCATTCCTGGTACCAAGTGCGTTGCTCACCGCATGTTCCGCTGAGGCCTTCCGCAGCGCCCTCATCGCTTTCTGGATTGCCTCCGCGCGATGGGTTATCGAGGGAGATGGTGGTGAATCCATGGATATCCGGGGGTATGCACCGAAGACGAGCAGCGTGGGTACGAGCCCGTCTGGGCCTGCGGTGTCGTTGACGGCCTTGACTGCCATCTGCAACACTGCGGCGTCGCTGGTGCCAGTGTCAAGCTCTGTCCTCAGGATCTCGTACACGCGTCTGAGCGGTGCGTGGTATCTTTCTACCTTGCCGATAGACCAATGGGCCTCGGTTGGCACTTGTTTACATGTGATTCCCATGATCTTCGCCTCTGATCTGAATTCGACTGACGCGAAGTTGGTGCCGGCGTCGTGGGTGACGATATCTGGCGGCCCTTGGTATGTATCAATCCAGAGCAGGCGGAGTGCTTCCCAGGTGTCTTTCGCGCTCATAGACGGTAGAAATCGCGCGCCGTTGAATGTTGTAGCCGAATCGATCACGTGAAGCACTGGTTTCCCACTCAGATACATCACATCTACGAGGATCTCGAAGTTGAATTCCCGATCATCTTTCAGCCTAAACTTGAATCGGCGCGGCGCTGGATCATGCGCTTGGCAGTGATGGCAGAACGTTTGGATCTCTCGGAGCAGCCGTTCATCCACGTCCTCGTGTCCTGCGCGTTTGAGCAATCGTATCAGCCGTTCGACGGCTGGATGCCCGAACCTCCGGTGTAAGCGTCGGAGCTCAGTCTCCGTAAGGAATACGCGCGCGCGCTCTGCCTTGCTTAGGTGGAACCACGGGTGTCCCCATTTGCGAATCACTGGAAAGGTAGCTTTTCCTTGTACCAGCTGGTCCGTAGTATTGTTGAAGTACACGTGGAGCCGGTCCATGTCTTTCAGACAGAGGAGAAACGGGGTGGGTGCGTTCAAGACCTCAAATTTGATCTTTCCAATCTGTGTCGATACATGTGCGGTTCCAATCGAAGTAGTGACGCTTCCTTTGCCAAATTGCACAGATGCGTTTCCAGCAGTAGACGTATCTAGAGTTACGGTGGGGTCCTCAGTTTGGAGCGCCCAGAACTGCTCCTTTCCGGCTGTCGATACATTTGAGGCACCAGTGTCAGGAAGAATGCCTTGGTACGTGATTCGCGAGTATCGATCCTCGATAAGGAACTGCGTTGCGGGCGTAATAGGCTCCTTGCACCTGTAGACGTCTTCTCCAGTCACGTGGTGCAAAAAGGCCTGATCTGTGAGGTACTTAACTGCCAATCTTTGGTCCTCATCATCTTCGTCTTGCTCCTCTAGGAAGAACTGGTCGACTTCTTCCCCCTCGTACGCGACGAGAAATGTGCTAAACTCCATTTGCTCTCCCGTAATCGCGCAGTGTGTGATGTACTGCGCTTTTGAGCGTTTTCTTTCTTCAAGCGTATGGTTTGTGGACCAACAGCCTGTCTTGCTGCAGACGTAACATTTCTTGTCGATTTGTGTGTTGACTCCAGAGCGGTGCTGAAGCCCACCGCGTCCGCGGGTGAATCCGCTGCGTCCACCACGAGGGTTGTAATTCCCTCGCAATCTTCCAGAGCTGTTGTTGTTGTACCGACGATCCAAGTAGTACTGGCTATCCGTATCCGCCTCAGTGAAGTTGACGGAGACGGTCATGGCGAGTGAGTTTTCGATTGACGATCGCAGATCTCCAAACAGAACCTCGCATTCTAGAGACGGCTTGTAGAGTGCCATCTCGAGCTCCTTCACGCCTCGGCATGCTGTGATTACAGTCGTTCGGAGCGCGTATTCTCCCATGTACTGCTGTCCAAGTGCTCTTTGACACAATTGGAGCTTGTCCAGCATGATGTCAAGGACCTCGTGGAGGTTCTTTTCGGGGTTCTCCCTGCGGACTTTGACAAACGATGTCGTCGTCCAGTCCGCGTAGTAATGGCCGTGGTTGACGTCTGTGTCGAAGTGGTTCTTGAGCTTTGTGTAGGCAGTCAAGAACGTATCCATCCGCTGATCGACGAAGTGGAGGTAATACTCCTCTGCGCGGCCGTCGAGAATCCGTGGAAAGACTGCATGGAACTGCCCTGGCTCGATGTCTGCGTGATAACAGATGCTGTAGAAGATCTTCAATTTATCGTCTAGGAGGTCGTACGGCTTTCCCGTATACTTTTTGTCTCGGTCCCACATTTTCACGAAGACATTGATCGTCTTAGGATCCAGTTTCTCATTGCCAAACTCGATTGGTGGAACTGCCTTGTACGGGTCTGTTTCACCAGAGGGCACAATTGGGGGAACGCTCAGTCCCTTCGGACGTTGCGGGTATGCTGGTGTATACTCGCGGAATCGGTCGAAGTTGTTGTAGGTGAGGGGAGGTTGCTGACTTTGGACGCGCTGATAGGCTGGCTGCGGTGCGGATTCAGTTGTCTCTACAGGCTGGCTTCGGATTGGTTGGTTTTGGGCTTTCTCAATCGTTTTTGCTAGCTGGTCCTGAATCTGTTGTTCTTCCTCAACGGTCTCCTGTCGTCCTTGCACACGGGCGTGGGTCTGGTCTTGATCGCGGGTTTGCCGACTGTCTACGTCTCGGCCTCTTGTCCTTACAGGCGTTTGGGTTCGGCTCTGGGCCTGGCTTGATAATCTCCTGTCTGTGGACTGTACTGATCCTTCACTGCGTTGTTGCCGTAGTGCCCGCTCTTGCAACATGTGCGCAGCTGATCGTGTGTCAAACACAGCCGACTGGAATACGTCCTGAGGCCATTCTAGGTACTCCTCCATGCGTAATAACCTAGCTAGAGACTCACTAGGTGCCATATTAATACGGCCAGTATACACTCCCTTAAAGCGGAGGATCCGCTTTAGTTCCTTTGTGTATATTGGCTGGGCACGTAGGAACATTGCCTCTGTCCATCCTTCAAAGTCCTGACGGAACTCCCAAAAGAGTTCTTCATCTGCTGTTGGTCGATCTGTATAGTCCGCAATCGCACGCGCAATGTACGTTGTTGCTGTAGTAATCCCTACCTCATCGTCTGGAGCTTCAACGTTGTCCTCCCAAATCTCTGGATCGATGTGATGCCATTCTCTTGGTTTTATGTTTGTGGTCCCTAGTAGCGCCTCTAGTGTGGGTACCACTCTTCTACTACTGCTCGCCATTCCTACTGCCGGTGTCCTGGCTACCGGTGCTCTTTCCGATGATGTTCTCTCTCCTGCTATTGTGTTCTTGTTGACGCTTGTTGCGCTAGCTGCGTTCGCTAGAGATGCGTCGGTGGTCGTGGGTTGTACACGGGTCAAATCTCAACCGGTCGGTTGGCGCGTGTATAGACGGCGTCTTGGAACGCTTCTGATACGGCTGTAACGGTCGGTCGCTAGCCACGAACGACGCCTGATATAGCTAACAGTGAGCTTAGCATAGATAACTCCGCCTTGCTGATATAGGCAATCTAGGGAACGCGCGGGGTAAAGAATCTATCTCTTCTTAACCTAACTGTCTGTGACTGCCGTGCAATCACTGATCAGTGTTGGAAGGCCTTGTACGATCGTACGGTGAATAACAGTAGCTAAGGTAATCTTGTGTATTGGTATTCTGGTGTATGATGATTCTACGAATGTGGGGGCTACGAAGGTATACATAGCGTTGGGTCCGAGTTGGGCCGAAGTAGGATCGAGGCGGTACATTGGGCCTTATTAGGCGACACACCGTGTGTATGCCGACAATTACGATCATTACCCATTTTATCAGTATTCTAGATAAGAGTGAATATCTGACAATTAAGAGTCTCACTATCTTTACCTACCTACCAAAATGACCACATTTACCACCCGCGACGCGACCGTGACTTTACGCGACTAGTTAGACTACACTAGTTGGATGCTACAACTGCAAGCGCGTTGCATAGCACACAATATTTAGGATAAGATTAACCTAAAGACTACTACTTAGCCCTTCCGGAGGCCTACTAACCTTAGAATCCTAATCCTTGCTAACTACTAAGCAGCTTCTAGTATTAAAGAGCTAGGAAGACTTAGCGAGCTATCGAACAGCGGACAGAAAGCGTTTAAAGAAGACCTCGAATACTATCGCATGTCGATGGAGCAGTACAAAAGCAACCAACACTAATACGAAAAGGAGCAGTCAAGCTTCTAGCACATCATGACCCTAATTTAATTAAGCGTGTTACCGCACCTACTACGCACATGCTGTCTCCTAGACAAGACACTTCGCGAGTAGATTATAAACTTAAAGCTTACAGTTAGAGTGAGCGATCGCACTAAGAAGGAGCGAGCTAGAGAAAGATACTTAGCATCCCTCAAACTAATAAGGACCCCAAATCAATAGGACACGTAGCTGGCGGAATATAACTAAGCCGCCACGGAAGCTGAAGTATACAGCGTACTAGAAGTGTCACAACTTAATGCGATATTAAAGGACTTTCTAGTGGCCGTCTAGAAAATAGCACCTATCTAGGCCGTAAACTTCTAAGAGAACGGACGATAGGCAGCTAGGATAAGCTAAAAGGAGATAATAAATCGGTTCTGAGAGCATATGATGATGCACTATCCCCTTTCTAGATTAGGGAAGCACAAAGCAGCTATAGCAGCTTATAATAAAAGTACACATAATGATACAACTCTCGCTAGAGGTGCATCCTACTAGCCACTGCGCGGGACGCCGAGCAGTGGGGTCACCGCGCTATCTACTAACTTGAATCTAGGGAATACCTCGCAAACAAAGTATTAGGGACGTCCTCGTAAACAACTATAAACCTCACAAGCTATAAGAAAGCTAGCACAGAAGCGGTCCTCAGCGCAAAGTAAAGGGACTACCTCTAGGCAGAAATGCCTAGCGTGTTATTAATATCATAAACTTAGAGCATGCTACTATATTAATCTAGACCTAGCGCCAAAATAGTGGACACTAAATAAAGCTACAAATGAACTAGTACAGTTTAAATGTAAGAATGATACACAGCTGTAAAGGCTAATCCGCGGACAATACAGATCCCGTACACGCACGCCAGCTCTAAAATAATCACATACACCAACGCTAGAGTACTCTTAGTCACTAATTAAATAACTAGAAGGCCGAAAGATTACAGACGTAGACGCCGTGTTCACTACTATCGCACGGAGTAGGACAGCCGAGCACACGTACCCTCTCGCACGATTATTTATTCTTGATTTAGGAGTGACATACCACATCACAAACAATCTAGATTAGATATACAACTACCGCCCATTATTATTAGGAGACTACATATAGGCTAGTAGTATAAAGATTTAGATACGGGGATACGAGACCACAGACATCACGCTGCAATATTAGCATAGGACAACGAAGCTAGTGCTGCAAGATGTAGCAATCTGCCTAGAGATCGTATGCAATCTAGTGTCCTTCTAACTGCTACGGCAAAGAGGAATCTAGTAGAATACTAAATTAAACCTAACTAACCTACGAGGACTAGACGATTAAGTTATTAGCAACCTCTTAGAAACCTTTAGCTAGTAGGTATTAGAGTATAGTCCTCTACCCTGGGCATTTGTCTATGCAAGAGCCATCACAACACGCACGTAGAGAGGACTAAAGAAGGCTTTAGCGATGCTATAGCACAAGAGACTTAGCTACCTAAGACTAGCAGTAATTAAGCACCTCGTGCAGCAGTCTAAGGGGGTGCGAGTTTAAGGGGTAACGACAGTACAATGCGACTCCTGCGGAAGAGCCAAGTCTAAGAGACAGATACGACGCCTACCGCGAACAAACAACGAAGGCCCAGGAGAGCGACTTGCTATCGACTTCCATACATACGAAGCTCAGGCGATCACAAAAGAGAAGGGCTAAATGCTTATTACTAATCGTTTCTTAGGCCTCTACTAGGACCTATACCTTACCAACAACTAGACAGCTAAGTCTATTATCTAGCTGCTTACAACTTTCTTCTTATTTATAAAAAACTATTATAATATATCCGTTAAGACTATAGAGTCTAACAACGAGATTACAACTGTTAAGCTAGATATTAAGCGATAGCTAGCAACACAAGGCATCAGAGTCGAGCCCTTAGCCCTAGACACACAGGCACAAAACGGTGGAGCCGAGCGCTTAGGGGGTGTGAACAAGGAGAAGGCACGCGCAATGCGACTTGACGCTAACCTCTCTTAGGAACTATAGCTAGAAATCACTCGAGCCGCAGTCTATCTCTATAATAGAACCCAAAACTACAACAATTACTAGAAGACACTATACGAAGTCTTCTTCACACGAGTGGCTTTCAGCAACGGAATAGTCACATCTCTCTAAAAACTAAACTTTACTTATCTTAAGGCATATAGCTGCAAAGCTTTCGCTATAATAGACGACACCTACAAAGGGAAGTCGCGCCTACAACGCCTCGACCTAAAGGCATAGATCGGATACCTAGTTAGATACTAATTATCAAACATCTATCGTATCTAGATACCCTTACTCGCTAAAGTGATTAGCACTAGAGACGTCGTTTTCGACGAAAACTTAGTATTCGATAGTAAGACTAAAGACCTAATAGATAGCCTTATGCACAGTACGCTAGAAGAAATTGCGACATATATGAGGACCATCGAGCTGTCGACACCATCGCAGCAACTAGAGACGGAGTCCTACAGTCGGGTGACAAAAAGAAAGAGACTTCTTAAAAGTTAACTTTTTCTAAGCTCTATATCTAAAGAACTAGACTACCTAGACTAATACATCTTGATTTTTTAGAAAGTTAAGAACCTTCTCGTTAGGTAAGGTTACTATAAGATATACTTAGTAGGCAAAATAAAGCTAATCTAAGGCAGTAAAAGTAGAGTTCAAAAAGAGCTAGAAGAGAGTTAGGTATAACTTTTTACTGAGCGTATGAAAATTTCTAAAAAAAGTTCCTAAGATACTAGCTTATATAAGCATTACATAAGCAAATCTCTTTCTAAGCTTTCTTATCTAGTTAATTTTAAAAACGAAGAATAAAGAAAAGTACGCTAAAAAAGTACGCTAGAATTACGTAATAATCTACTAGTGTTATTCTATATATCTTTCTCTTTCTACTTCCAAATTTTCTCATCTCTATTATCTCTCTATGTCTCGAGAGCTTTCTAAATTCGAAAAAGAAGTTTATACTCTATCTTTGCAAAAAAAAATCTACTAGTACTATTAGTACTATACTAGAAAAGCCTTATAAGTCTATTTATAATACTTTACAACGTATTAAGAAGAAGAAAAGTCCTATTCTACCTCTTTCTACGCCTAAACTAGGCCGCCCTACTATGGTCTCTAAACGAACTACTCGAGTAGTTAATAGAGACCTAGAAAGAAGTCCTAAGAAGACAAATAGGCGTATTCTAGTAGAGAATAATCTAGATTTCTCTACTAGAAGCCTACAACGCTTATTGAAAGCAGAGAAATACTCAAAATCTCTAGCTAGAAAGAAGCAGCTTTTAAACGCAGAAAAAGCTACTAACCGCAAGAATTACGCTAAGAAGACACTTAAAATTCTTAAAAATATAAACTTTAGCAAAGTTGTATTTTCTGACGAGTCTTCTATACAGCGTGGGTATGGTGCTAGGCAAGAATACGTTAGAAAGAGAAGAAATAAGCGACTTGGAAAGGAACAGGTCCAAACAACCAACTCAAGTGAGTTTAAAAAATATCTTAAATAAGCTAAAATATTCTTTGAAAAATCTAGTATTTTTCTAGGAGTTTAGTACATTTTTATCTAGCTTACTAACAGAGATATAACCCGCGATATCTCGATAGGTGTTTGGGGAGCTATCTGGATAGGTGGAAGATCTAAGTTACACATAACTAGATCTCTACAGGACTCTAGAACATTTACAAATACACGTTATATACGAGAAGTACTTGTACCTATTGTTAAACCTCTATTTAAAAGAGGTAAGTAAGAAGTCTTTCTTTCTTACTTTAAAAGACTATATCTTTTGAATTCCTTGATACTTTTTAAATTTTTCTTTTTATTCTTAAATTTAATAATTAATTCTATTTAGGTTGCAAATTTCAGCAGGATAACGCCAAGATCCATAAAACGCCAGCAGTCATCTCTTGGTTCTCCAGGAATAAAGTTCCTCTTTTCGAGCATCCGGCCTATAGCCCAGATCTAAATCCTATAGAAAACGTTTGGAGCTTACTTAAGAATAAGCTAGCAAAAAGGCCTAGTGCCTCTTTAGGCGTAGGTAAGAGTACTAAGGCAGTAGAATTGTTTAAACCAGTAATTCTAGAAGAGTGGGAGCAATTACCGCAAGAGGTAATAGATAACTGTATTAGGTCTTTACCTAGGCGTTATCTAGCAGTAAAAGCAGCTAGAGGTTGGTATGCTAAGTACTAGTAACTAGCTTTGGCTACTTTAATATAAAAAAAGCTTTAAAAACTTCTTTTTAGCCTTACTCTTGCAAACACAAGTAGAATAACCTTTAATTTGAACATTATATAGATCTATACGTACTAAATAGCATATAAGAGTTTTAGCTCAAACGATACTGTAGATAAAATGTTATACTTAGATTTGTAGCTTACTTTTTTCTACTCTTAAACACTACTAGAGTTACGCAGACGTAAGCTTACTTAGAATCTTTTTTAGTAACCCATCTTAAAGAAAATGTTCTTAGCTTTCTAGAGAACTAAAAATTATTAGTCTAGCTAGTCTAGTTCTTTAGATATAGAGCTTAGAAAAAGGTAAATTTTAAAAAGTCTCTTTCTTTTTGTCACCCGACTGTACTACGAAGACAGTCCACCGGAGTCACTCGCTCAGGACAGCGAGGGCGACCAGCCGGGATACTACTAAGGGAGGAAAATCCGGGACAGCTACCCGACACCCCCGGCGACACCGCCACCCGCAGCGTTGCTCGCGCGGCTAATGGCAGGAGCATCGCTAGATAAGAAGGATTAACAAGGAACCCCTAAGACTGCCCTATAGGCAGCAGCGTTCATAGCAGGTACCTAAGCTAGAAAGGTTAGAGAATACAAAGGAGTAGCTATAGACAAGGCTACGATTGTAAGAATACTCGTCAAAGGCTTAAAGCCCTATCGCAGTTAGCTACTACCTCTACTAACATGCTAAACTAAGCTTAAGGACTACCTAATAGAAGAACTATTTAAGGAAGCAGAACAGTCCTATCTAGCAAGCCACTATTAAATAAACTTGTAGACAGAGATCCCTATAAAGAAAATTAAGCAAACAGGACAGTAAATCCTAGACTATATATAGGTATACACCTACAAACTTAACAAGCATCACCAACTACTTAAGTGCAAGGCACGACTAGTCGTCCGCGGTGATCAGCAGCGAAACATTACATCGTAAGACACATACGCGGTAACCTTCGCAAGCTAATCGTTCCGAATGCTAACTACAATTGCAGTAAAGTACGACCTAGAGCTTAAATAGTACGACGTAGTAAACGCCTTCGTGCATGTGATAATAGACTAAGAAGTATTTATAAGAATACTACGCGGCTATTAGAAGCTAGGCACTATACTTAAGCTTAACAAGGCATTGTATAGACTGCGCATATCCCCGCTCCTCTAGCAGAAAGAGTTCACAAGCACTCTTAAAGAACTCGGTTTCTAAGAAGTACCTCACGAGCCCTGCTGTCTCATTAAAGGCGGCATTATTATCTTCTTCTACGTGGACGACATTATACTAGCATACTACAAAGATATAGAGCAATCCGCCTAGCAGGCAATTGCCCACCTACAGGAGAAGTACCTCTTTATAGGAGGAAATAACCTACAATAGTTCCTCGGCGTCGAGATTATTAAAGATCGCAAATTAAGGACGATCTAACTGTCGCAGGCGGCCTACGCAGACAAGATTAGTAGACTAGCCGACTGTACCAACATTAGATACGACACGCCGATAGCGACTGCTGAGCTACTCCCTAGAGATAGGCTCGCTTACCTATTAGAGATTAACAAATACTAGCGCAAAATAGGCTTACTCCTCTTCGCAGCTGTAACTACTAGACTAGACATCGCCTTTGCGACGTCGCAGCTCGCCCGCTTTCTCTCTAATCTAGGACTAGAGCACTATAACGCTGCCGACTAAGTCCTCTAATATCTACTAGTAACAAAGCACCTCGCGCTACGACTCGGAGGAGGCACTAGACTATAGATAGCTAGCGATGCTTCCTTTGCCGACAATACCCTAGACAGGAAGAGCTTATAAGGCTACGCGATTAAGCTCTTTAATAGACTTATCGCATAGAAAGCTAATAAACAAGACACTATCACAATATTAACGACAGAAGCTAAGCTCCTCGCTCTATCTTAAGTAGCCAAGGAAGCTCTATTCCTGTCCCGTCTCCTCAAGGAGCTAAACATCTAGCTTAACACTTTTAGTATTACTATTTAATGCGACAACAAACAGACTATTCGCCTAGTCACTAAGGAGGTCTTAAAGCTTTAAACTAAACTTAGACATGTCGACATATACAACTACTAGATTAGACAGGAGGTGTCGACAGGCCGGATCTCCGTAGAGTACACGCCTACCGCGGATATGATTGCCGACGGTCTCACCAAATTATTGCCACCGAACAAATAGCCAGAATTCCTAGAACAACTAGGACTAGTCCCTGCTAAGGAAATCCTGGCGAGAAACTCGGCACCGCTAGAAGAGATTTAAGAGAAACTTGAAAATCTCGTAGTAAGCCTTAAGTAGGACTAAGTGCCTAGCTTACAAGCGTGAAGAGCGTCTAAGCTGAAGGGGTGTGTTAGATAATAGCACTATTGAAGATAAGAGCGTACAGACGCTAGGTTAGACTAGCGCGACCCGGCATCTGTGAGAGCCAATCGGATCACAGGAAGGCTTGGCACCCCCTAGGTGTGCCCACAACAGTAGACAGAACTACAACACAATTAATCATCAATATCATCACGATCATTACCCATTTCATCAGTATTCCAGATAAGAGTGAATATCTGACAACAATCAAGCCAAATCAAGCCCAGACTGCTCGAAAGTACAAGCAAATTAAGCTCATCAAGCAGGCTTGATTAGTGAGCTTAATAGGCTTGATCCTGGCTATATCGTAGAACGTGAAGTCGTAGATTTTGGTATAACCTAGGTTCTATCCCATCTTCTCTTACTTAAAGGCTAGTACGTACAGGGCATAGCGCCTACAACGTTAGACAGCGGAGATATAGATCTTAGTTCCTGTAGTATAATAATTAACACGATTCTCTACATGTTCTATTTCCTAGTGCTACCCGTTGCTATGATGCTAGACCCTAGACATTCTCGTAAACGCCCTACTGCTACTCCTATTGCCGCCGCTAGTCGCTCAAAACGCTAGAAAGGCAGTAAATCACAGCCTATAACTATCGAAGCTTCGCATCTATCTCACCCTTTTGTTATCGACGAGGATACACAGCGCGAGACTCCGCTAACGTCGCCGCGTTAAGCTATACTAGCCGCGAGCTAAGGCGTTAATTTCGAGATGCAGTTGCGCGACTCTATACCTAAAGATGCGATTGTCGCGCCTATTAAAGCCTCTAAGGTAGCTATAGCGGCGTCTAAAGCGGTAGATAAAGGCGAGCTAAAGCCTGACTTCGACCCGCGTATAGCTAATAACTTCAATAGCATTAACTAAAGTCGCCTGCTATAGTATATAAAGCCTCTTCGGACACAGAAGTAGAAGAAAAGCTAGGTATATAAATATACTAATAAAGAAGAACTCTAGCACTAAAAATCTTAAGCCTAGTGCCTCTAAAGTAATAAAACTAACGCACTACACTAGCATACCTAGAGGGCACCCTAAGCTTCTAACTTCTACCTGTCAGATTTTTTATGGGATCGGATCGAGGTGTCTATTGTCTGTCTCTGTCTACGGCTCTGTCTGTGGGAGGTGGCCTCGCCTCGGGCTTGGCAGTGCTAAGTCCCGGCGCTAGCCCTGGTTTGGGGGTCTCATGTCCTTCCCCAACCACCATCGGCTCGATCATGAAGCAAAACCTCGCCTCAATCTGACACTACCCTAACGCTATAGACCTTAGTGCTCTCGCTTAGGGACGCCCTTATAATACTATTATGCGCCTACCGCCTAGGATTAACCCTAGGCAATAGTATATTAATAATAATCTTTATCTATATTATAAGTCTATAGGCCACCTACTCTATAACTACTCAGAGAAGGATCGCGCTAAATAGAAGCAGGCTTAGGGATTTACCCTTACTACCTTTAGTTTAGAGGCGTAAGCAACTTCGCCTAGAACTACTAGAACTAGTTTAGCTAAAAACCTGTCAGATAGCAGGGTTACTCGACGTTGGCAGCAACCAATCAGCGTAGAGAGGGTCAGTGCGCCCCTCAAGAGGGCCACAAGCGCGGACACACGATAGACAGAACACAATACACACAATCATCAACATCCATCACTTTTGTGCAATATCTCATTATATCTGACAAAACCCTACCTCAAGAATAGACATCCTTGCACACCACCAAGCTCTCTCTAGTTTGATAGTTTCTTATAGCACTCTAGCAGCTACCCTAGCTATAGCTCTCTACCTATATAAAACTGTTCTATAGGTGGCTTTATTAAGTACAGTAGCGTCTACAGCCCTACGCCCTTAACACCTAGCTTCTTAAATACCTCTAGCTAGAGCTTCTCTATGACTAATAACACCTCCTAGAGCTAGAGAAACTAGTGTCCTCTGCCTAGCGTCGCGAGCAGAGAAGGAAGATGGAGATTAAGGATAGTAACTATGATAAATAGATTTTTTCGGCGATATAAGACTATAACCCTATTTAACTTTACTTAGTAAATAGTAGATTACTTATAGTGTAGCTTAATTCCTTTCTCGCGCACTAGACCCTTTCTATACCTACCCTAATTGATAGTAGATACTCTGGACATGCGTTTTTTAAACTAGATATTTGCACAACGACACGGCCTCACGACGTTCCTACTACCAAGACCTCGTGAGCTTAGCCTCGTATGTATGTATGTATGTATGTAATCCATTAACGTCCTTTATCAGTCAGAGACTATGTAGGACGGTGGCAGATGCCATTCTAGCTATTTTTATCTCTCCTTTGACGTTCGTTGGTTGTGTTTTTGACTATTGTGGTTTAGGCATGTCCTAGCTATTACAGGGGAGGAGAGAAAGTAAAACCCTATTATAGCTGCCTGTTTTTCCTTCTCTTCAACCTATCTCTTTTTGCAACGCTTTCCTCGTGTTCCTAAGTCTGAAAAAAACCTCGAGGGGGAAAAAGCCATGGGATCTTGAACGAGGCGAAGGGTTGTAACAAGCTTAGCGTAGTGTTGTAGTCGTAGCAGTACGTGGCTCGGGTGTACTGCGGCTATAAACTGTCGCTAAGTTTTTTGCAGGGGTAGGTGAAAATTTGCGAGTTGGAGTAAGCCGTTCGATATTTTTTTGGTAAAGCCACAAGTGGCGGTGAGAGGAGAAGGATTCGAACCTTCGACCTCTACTACACTGCAAATTTGGAGTGCGGTAGAGGAATACCAGACGCTTTACCACTGCGCCATCCCCCCAGCTTAGCCTCGTAGATAGTATCGCATTAGATATAATTACAGAATACACTATCCTCCTAATGTCTCTCTTAGGCTATAATAAATATGGCCTATTCTTTATTATATAACTTTCTACTAATACACTAGTAATTATAGAACTCACTTCGCTATAGAAATATAACCCCTCTATTAATTAGGCAAATATATAACATGTTTTAGAAGCGAGCCGCCAGTACAAGCGAGCCGCCATCTAACTAAACTTTTGCAACTTCAAAACGATGCATCTCAACAACGCGATAATATTATTGCAAGATATTAGTACAGTAGATTACTCTATATTAATAGTATCAGTCTTGCATGTGCGCGAGTTGTGCCCAGTCTCCTTGCACCTAGTGCAGCGCCTTTGAGCCCGCTGGCTGAGGCCTGATCGCGCTCCTCCTTGACGCTCTTTATAAGCAATCTGCTAGTCAGCCTCATTTTAAGCTAGTATATCCTCTCTAGCTCCCTTTGTGAGTACTCCATGCTTCTGTATACGCCTTTTAGAGCGCCGCCTACGCTCTAAGGCTGCGCTGTTAGCCTTCTTAAGACTAGAGATCTAATCGCGCATTAGCTTAGCAGAGAGCATTATTACCTCGGCGCCCTTCTTTAGCTAGTTAATCGCCATAATAATTAAAGCTGGTGATAAGCTCTTATGCTGGCACACGCGCTCACGTATTAGGCTTAACTAAGCCTTAAGCTCACGCGCGTTGCTTGGCGTTTAAGCTACCTAGGGAGCCTCTAGCAGAGCTGCTAGAGGAGTAGGTGTACGCAGTTGTACATCTACCTTTAATAGAACAGCCTCTAGTTGTAGAGGAACAAGGCCTACGCCGCAGAAGGCTGAGCAGATATTAGCTAGCGTGAACGCTTAATTAAATACTGCCTTAAACGCTAGCAGAAACTCTAGCTTAGTGATGTAATTAATGTAGTTACGCATAAGGCTCTCTACCTTACGGCTGTACGCGCGCTTTAATAGCGAGAAGCAGCTAATATTAAGTAGCTAGAGTAGGTGAGATATGTAAGGAGGTATATAGAGCGTATAGATATTATTCTTCTTAAGGAGCTTCTAGAACTCGAGAGATTAGTAGCTCTTACAGCTATTAATAATAAGAAGGCGACGCGCACCTACACTACGAGCCTGCGTGTGAGCGTTAAAGTGCTTTAGCTACTTAACTCTAAGCTTATTATTTGTCTAGCTATTATCGCTAACTGCGATCGCCTAGTTACGTAGGATCTTAGCTTCCTTATACTAGGCTAATAGGTAGTACTAGCTAGCGAAGATAAGGAATAGTAAGACTGACTAGCTAGCAGCGCTAATAGCAGCGATCAGCGTTACCTACTCGCGACTGCCTAGCTAAATACTCTTCGGCCTGCCTCTTCTCTTTGCTCCTGTTATAACTAGTTGCGTTGTAATCTTGCCTATTATAAAGCTAGCTTTATTAAAGTTGTAGACGTCCTTATCGCAGATACCTAGCTTAGCCTTTGTCTCTTCTATAAGCTTAAACTACCTCTTTATTAATGTTGCATCCTTATAAAGAGCTCTCTACCTATTATACGCTTAGTTAAAACACGTCTAAAGACTGTCTGTACGCTTAACAAAGGTAGATAGCTAGTTAACTCTAACCTACTCTCTACTACGCGCAGCTAGCAGCTTATTAGCTATATCACGTACAGCTATGTAGATAGGCGCAAATCTACGCAGATCTAGCTAAAGTATAAAGCTAATAATCACCTCCTCTTCTCTCTAGGTAAGCTTCCTTGAGTTAGGCGGGCAATCGCGTTAGGCAGGTATACCAGCGCGTCGGCGGCGGAGCGTTGTTTCGGCTACGTTGTCGACTACTGTAGCAGTATAGGTACCTTAGATCTAGTGCGCATTAATAGATACGATAGTAAGCTAAATATCTGCTTTATTTAATAGTAATTAAGTAGCGCTGCGTTAAGCCATTGTAGATTAAGATTAGTAAGGTGAGTAATGTTAGTGGGGTGCGCCGCTCGCCCATGTGCGCCGCTCGCCCATAGATCATGTTATGGGAGAGAGGAATTTAGTAGGATACTAAATTAAACCTAAATAACCTACAAGAACTAGATAACTAAGTTCTTTGTAACCTCTTAGAATTATTTAGATATTAGGTATTAGAGTATAGTCCTTTACTAATAATTGTCGCGGAAATGTACATGATGTTGGACGTCGGATGATCACGTGATCGGATCGGGTCTTTGAGACTCCAGATCCGTGCCAAGGGACTAGTCCATCATATACAAATACCAGACTAGCCGTCTAATTTTTCTGATCCTTAGAGCAATTAATGATCCCACTTTTAAACAAATCTAATTGGTGTTATCCCAACTATTATATTTATAAGCCCGGCGTTTTAAGATCGTAGTATTAATTCTCCCTGCGCACCTTTTACGTTAGTTACATAATTAGATTATTGCTCCGTTTATCTCTCTCTATTTATTACTTCCGTTCTCGTTAAGTCTATTAATTAATCCTAAGACAAAGAGGACTATTATAGATTACGACCCTAAAATCCTAGCACCTAATGTTATCCTACATGCTCACAAGGACTAGCACCTATAGTTCCCGCTGCTTAAGAAACACTCGCGCGATCGCGGAGTCTAGGAATATATTAACCTAGATGTTGACACTCTTATGCCAGCGATCAGATTCCTCGAGCTAGTCTATCTAGCTATTCTACCTAAGCTAGTTAAGCCTACTACGCCTACCTTAAAGCCAACGCCTAAATACTAGGTTTCTCTTAAGGAGTACAATTATAAGAAGGCAGCCTACCAGCTCGCTGTTAAAAATTACGAGGAGGATATTCGCGTCTATAAAGTCCTATATAACTAGTGGGTTAAGAAGGCTTCGAAGATCGCAAATATTAATAAGTGGATTAATCGTACAGTTTTCTAGGACTTACTCGTGCCGATTACTATGCAACTCCTGCGCGGAACATCTACTCTATAGGCTGTAGTTAGGGAACTTAAGAAGCGTCTCTCGCTATTAGATTCGAACACTAAGAACCTCCTGCGTATCTAATACAGGGCTTACTTAGAGAAGGCCAAAACTAGTTAATCTAATATAGAAAAGTAGTTTAACGATTAGTAGGCTCTCTATATAAAAGCTTAAGCGTTTAAACTTTACGAAGTTAAGGGTGATCTCGCTGTTACTAACTTTCTAGATGCGTTAGCGACAAAGATCGCTCCTAACTAGGCACGCAATTTGCGATAAACAATCACGACCGCGTGAGCAATAGGTTAGCTAACTATAAGCCTTAATAATATAGCTAGAGTATTTAACTTAACCATATAAGAGCACAAAGCATCTAGCGGAAAGAGCAGATTAACTAGAGTGTTCTCTACGTTCGGCGGTGAATCCGCTCTAAGCGGAGGAAACTCTAAAGAATTAACTTGAGGACTACAGAAGTATTGTCCGTGTAAACCTAGGAAGCTATCCTATTATTAGGAGCCTATTAAATGCCGCAGGCTTTAACAGGCAATTACTAGAAAATCTAATCTAGGCCTTACTCTAATCTATTTGTCTAACACAGATACTAGGATAATTAACTAAAGGCTTTCTAGCTCTAAGTTTTTAACGCTGCTTACACAGCTAAAATAAGCTAGATAGAAGATTAATTCTACTTAGCAAACGTCTAAGAAGTCTAAGACTACGAACACTATCGTAGCTTATCTTATTAATTCTCACACTTTAAGGGATCTAAGTAATGCTATCTTTAACCTTAACTATAGTGGTTACCTATTTTCCTATAGCACGATCTTCGACGGCAATGGCGCGCTCTACCTTGCTAATAATTAGAATCTATTAGTCTTAGGAATTTATAAGAAGTGCTTAGACTACCTAATAGTGAAGGCTAGTACTTAATCCTTACTAGTCTTAAGGGTAGGTAATTAACTATTTGTAGATTTCTTTAATAGACTAGACAGTCTATAAGACTTATTACTTAAGAATATTATAGTTGTTAAAGGATTTTATGTTAACATTATTTCTAAAGCTTTACTTAAGAAAGTCGAATTCTAGTACACTAGTTATAATTAGACTATCTGTTCTAGGGATATAGAGTACCGCATTATTCTTAGAAAGCTCTACGTCGCCTATAACCTAGTCTTTATTAAAAACAAGCTATTCTGTTGTCCTTCTGTGCTACTATTAGTAAATAGTGTAAAACAATTAGCTTAGCTAAAACATTAATTAGATAATAAGTTTTTGTAGAATTAAAGATTAGGCTACATAGGTTAGAAAGCTTTACAGGCACTCGCCTAAGCTGCCTAGAATGTTAGGATCGAAGGCACCCAACGGCTAGAGTGTGAGCATTGTACTACTACCTATGCCACATAGGTGATCTCTCGGAGACCAAGAGAGCGATCTCCCCGACTATTCTATCGAGTCTCGTGGCATCTGTTCGATTTTCCAAAGGGACGATCAAATAAGTAGTTTGCTCTAATTACTAAAGAAGATTTTTTAGGCAAAATCTTCAAATATAATATCTAAGGGAAGACTCTATTAGAGATTATACGGGTAATTATAGCTTTTAAAGCTTAGGTACAACAGAAGTACAGATTGCGGATCGTAGAAATCTATTAGGATAACGATACTGCTACTTTGCCTTAGAGAGGGCGATTAAGATACGAGGAATAGGCTAAAGAGAAAGGGATTATAATCCTTAGTCCTCCGCTATATACACATAAGCTAAATAGCTTAGCGGAGTAGGCGGGCTAAGAGCTAATTACAAAGTCGATTAAAATGCGCCTTAGCGTAAACTTCCCTATGAAGCTCTAGCCTAAGATTATAAATGCGGTGGCTTACCTATACGTAAAAAGCCTTACTATAGTTTATTAGTACTAATCTCCTAATAAAATCCTTAAGAGCTAGTTTAGGAAGTACCCTAGATAGTACGAGCCTGCGCAGATTAGACACTACACCGTGGATCTGCGACTAGATTAGAGTAAGATCTACGCCTATAGCTGTCGCGTATATCCCTGAGATTAGGACTGCGTAGTAGGGCGAGATCGTTGTAGATTTAAAGTTAATCTAAGGGGTTATATAAGATATTTAGTTAGCTATTAAGCGTCTAATCTCTATAGGATATAGATCTCTATTACTAATTAAGTAATGACTTCTCGCGATGTGTCCTTTAACAAGACTCGTTTCTACATAAGGAAGAACGAGGATAAAATACTAAAGGAATAAGTAATTAAACTTACAGATGTGCTTAGTATTAGAGAATTGCATAATCTAGGGGCAGATATTAATATCCTGTCTTTTAGAGATTAGGTAATCTAGGCGATAGATCTAACTACTAAAAGTAATCTTAGGGGTGAGCTACCTAAAGGACCTAAACTAAAGGCTAGCTAGCTAGATAATTAGGAATAAGGGTAAGCAAAGAATAAGCGAAGTAATTTACTAGCTAGTAATTATTTAAGAATTCGCACAGGTTAGAATCTAGGATATAGACTTATAACCCTAGAGCAGACGCCTAAGCCGTATAGCTCTAGGATAGATACTAATTAGCGTTTTTTATCTAGTATTTAATAAGGAATATATTAACCCTATAAAATTAGAGATCTTAATATAGGTAATCTAGTTATCACTTAATTACGTAGCAAAGGGCTAGAGCGCCTAACGTAACTCAATAAATCTCTTATATAACTAGTGTCTACTAACGCAGATAATTAAGAGGGAATAAGTACTTAAGAATAAATAGTTACTTAAGGCACAAGACGTCGTAGACGTCTGCGCGCATTAGCGGGATCTTCCTTAAGGGTGACTGCGCCAACAGGGGATCTAGATGTTAGATTAAGTGCGCCTATAGAAAGGACTAGTAGGAGACTCTAGGGAGATTAGCTAGAGCCTAATATAGTCTATCGCTATATACCTATTAGGCGTAGACGAGGCAGAAGCAAGGATCTAGACGATTAACTAGGGGGTGGAGCTACACCTAGAGGTGTGCACGCATTAATCGCGGATCTCTAAGATATAGATAGTCCATAGAGCAATTTTAAGCACACGTATATACTAGGGATAAATAAGACCTAGGAGGATTAAGCAAGTTATAAGACGCTAAATACTGTAGTTATATCAGCGACGATTAATCTATCTATACTACAGGCACTTAATTTAGGGGATCGTCTATATAGGGACGTCCTACCTAAACCACCACTAACATAGCGCGAGCTACAGAGCTATTTAATACGCCCTCTGTTTATAGATGCCTCTAACAAGGACATTAATTTGCTTAAGAAAAAAGGTACATAGACTAAGATCCTAATAGATTAAGTCCCTAATAAGCTACTCCCGCTTTAATAGGTTTAGACATATAAGTGTAATTAGGATAGGTACCTTAATTAAGGCAAAACTCGGATTATTGTAAGAGGCGATCTCTAAGAAAAAGACTCGCTAGATTCTACTTATACAGCCACGTTGGCGGCTAAATCCTTTAGGACCGCTATAGCGATCGCAGCTAAGTTTAATATAGAGATTATGCAATTTAATGTCGTAGGAGCATTCTTAAATGCTAAGATTACGGCAGAAAATCCTATATTCTATTAGCTACCTAACGGATTTAAGAAACCTAGAATATGTGTTCGGCTTAATCGCGCGTTGTACGGATTAAGAGACTCACTACTCCTCTAGTATAAGCAGTTCTCTAGATCGCTTAGAAAAGCAGGACTAGAGTGCTTAAAGGGAGAGCCTTGCCTATTCCTAGACAAGGATCGTAAGTTCTTATTATCATTCTATGTAGACGACATCCTGCTTATATTTCGCAAAGAGTTTAAGGATCAAGCTATAGAATTGTGGAAAGTAATTAGTTCGAAGTATAAGATAAAGGCACAAGGACTAGTTAAGTAGTTCCTTAGGGTTAGGGTTATTCAGGACCAAGACTTTTGGACGATTACCCTAGTCTATAATATATACATTAACAAGATCACTAAGAAGTTCAGCTTAGAGGATAGAATATTCCCTTTTACGCCGCTACTATTAGAAGAACTAATTAAGTCTAATAGAGAGGCAACTAAGCAGCAGATTAAGGTATACTAGGAAAGAGTTAGATTAGTCCTATACACAGCTATTATGCTTAGACCTAACGTAGCCTTTGCTATCTCTAGGCTGTCCTATTTCCTAACTAATCTAAGTAATCAGCATATAAAGGCGGTAGAATAAGTAATTATATATCTATATAAGACTCGATATAATGCTATCTAGTATAGGCACTACAATAGACTAGACCTAGTTATCTGTGGCGACGCGTCTTTTGCGGATGATCCGGAAACGCGTCGCTCATCGCACGGCTACATTGCGATGCTCTTTGGCGGCGCAATCTTCTAGAAAGCGACGCGCCAAAGTATAGTAACTGTTAAGAATATCTGGGTTCAGTCCAAGGTAGAAGGCGATTGAGAGTCACGTGATGTGCTGGTGTGGCAGGTACTGCCCGGTAGGCAATAGCACCCACCACAACAGCAAAAGTAAGAGAGACACTCAACACGATAGAAAATACAATACGTTGCAGCCACCCCGCCTTATCCCTCCTCCCACTCGGTTATCCACAGTAGTCATACTACTAGAGGGACCTTGTTCCAATAGTAACTACCTTAACTACTAAAGCTAAACTCCTTACTCTTAAGCATACAGCTAAGGAAGCTATAGCACTTAAGCGCTTCTTTAAGGAGCTAACCCTTAATCTTAGGGACGTTTAGAAGATCTAGTGCGATAATTAATAAACAATTCGGCTAGTTATTAGGAAAAATAAGCAGATCACAACAAGACTACAACATGTAGACATTTAGAACATATAGCTTAGGCAGGAGCACGCAAAGGGATCGTTCTAGGTAGAGTACCTAGAGACTAGCTTAATGCTAGCCGATGGTCTCACAAAGTCGTTGACCTAACAACAGTTTAAGAAGTTTAAGGCACAGCTTAATCTTTAAGATGCGAAATAATAGATCGCTAATTAATAGAGCGTTATTTTAGGAAATTAGTCTAATTAAGGAAACTACTATACAAGGCTTAAGGCTGAAGGCTTTAATTAGCTAGAATGCGTTATCAGCGAGGCTTACCTAAGAAGAAGTAAGAGATTAATAGAAAAGAAAAGAACTTAAGCTTTATTACGCTTAAGCTTCTTAGTAAACTTAATAGCTATCTTACTAATGCGATTAGTAAAGTCTTAAATAGACTTGCGACGAACAGCAGCGCGATTAGGAATAGCAAGACGCTAAGGCTTTCGAGTAGACGAAGGACTAGCAGAAGGCTTACGATTAAGAAAAGGATTCTACTTATCCTAGCGAAAGATGCTCGTCTTATAAGTAGGCGTAGTGTAGTTAGCCTCGCTAGAGAGATCAACATAGTCCTCCTCTTTCTAAGAAGAGCGGGCATAGTATTTATTAATGTCGAAAACAACGTCCTCCTCTTTAGAAACGAATTAATTATTGTTGTTATAAGACACGGGGGCCTTCTTAGAAGCGCGAGTAGATAGACGTTTAGACTTAATACGATTATTAATCTTCTAGATTATCTTAAAGACAATATCGTAGTACTTCTTAATAATATACTAGACGACCCTATTAGCTATACGTAAGCTATTAATTAACTAGAGCATTACTTACAAAGGGAGTGTCCTTGCGCTGCTTACGCATATCTTGCTTTATAGCGGCGTAAACGTTACTAGCAATCGACTCGTCGCTAAGAACAGCATTAGCTAATCTAATTAAGATTAGAGACTAAGCGCGAAACTTATACTAGAGCATATAAATAGCTCCTGTAGGCCTTAGAGCGACTGCTCTTACTATTAGCCTAATTATAACAAAGACTATTACAATTGTTTAAAGCCTACCGCTTAACGCAACGCTCGTAGGCGAACTTGCGAAGAGCACTAGCTTAAGAGTTATATTACTTCTTAACAGACGAGCGGGCAAACGGGCTTACATTATCGTTGATTGAAGAGGCGGTGCGGCGACAAGACTTAGGCCTAGAGCGATCACTAGTAGTAGAACGAGGAGCGCTAGCTAAACGCGAGCTACTAGAGGCAGTAATCTTAGAGTTGCGAGCATGTTTAGTATTAGCTCGTTAAGCCGCCTTACCGCGTGTAGTCCTAGGCTATATTTCGTTAGTATCTTGCTTACTCACTACTACGCAGCTGCTCAAACTTACCATGACTAGAGCGGCGACGACGAAGACGAGCAGAGAGTGTGCTATGCGGGAATGCGAAGGAGTGATAGTGCGGAGTAAAGGCGATAGTAAGGATTTTTGTGATAGTAAAGTAGAAACATAAAGCAGCTAAGCAAAGGACTAAGCCATAGGCATTAATATTAGGGATTAGCGCTAGCCTAGCGGGGGCAACACTCTCAACGTTGCTAGTGTGATACTCGCCGACTAGTTTTTAGCATAACAAACAATCTCCGACTATTCACAGCGCAAGGATTATTAATCATCACCGCGCACCTCACGAAGTCTTTAAAACGCAAGATTAACCGCTCAACCGCAAAAAGACTTAGGACTAGGACATTAACTAATACAGATGTTATTTTTCAGCAGGTCTCTACACATACAGTCGGGTGACAGAAAGAAAGAGACTTTTTAAAATTTACCTTTTTCTAAGCTCTATATCTAAAGAACTAGACTAGCTAGACTAATAAATTTTAGTTCTCTAGAAAGCTAAGAACATTTTCTTTAAGATGGGTTACTAAAAAGGATGCTAAGTAAGCTTACGTCTGAGTAACTCTAGTAGTGTTTAAGAGTAGAAAAAAGTAAGCTACAAATCTAAGTAACGTGGATGGCAAGCGAGTGGGCCAGGCAAGCGAGTGGGCCACCCCACCAGCTTTTTGCATCTACCTAACTTCAATCAATTATGGCTCCACCAAAACAATCCCAAAACCCTTCTTATGAAGCTGATATACAGCTAGCTATCTCAGCTACTACCCGAAACCAGCTCCAGTCTAATAGAGACGCTGCGCGGACATTTGAAGTCGCCCGAATGACACTCACGCGCCGACGCGCTGGTATACCTGCACGACGCGATTGCCAGCCTAACTCAAGGAAGCTTACCCAGAGAGAAGAGGAGGTGATTATTAGCTATATACTTCACCTAGACCAGCGCGGGTTTGCGCCTACCTACGCAGCTGCACGCGATATGGCTGATAAGCTGCTGGCTGCGCGCGGCGCTGGCCAGGTTGGGCAGAAGTGGCCAGCCAACTTTGTTAAGCGTACAGACAGTCTTCGGACGTGTTTCAACCGAGCGTACGATAGGCAGAGAGCTATGTGTGAGGATGCGACATTAATAAAGAGGTGGTTTAAGCTTGTAGAAGAGATAAAGGCTGAGCAGGGTATCTGCGATGAGGATGTCTACAACTTTGATGAAGCTGGCTTTATGATGGGCAAGATTACAACGCAGCTGGTTATAACAGGATCAGAGAGAAGAGGCCGGCGGAAGAGTATTCAGCCAGGCAATCGCGAGTGGGTAACGCTGATTGCTGCCATCAGCGCTGGTGGCTGGTCAGTGCCACCGTTCCTCATCTTCGCTGGTCAGTACCACCTATCAGCGTGGTATGAGGAGGATATCCCACGCGACTGGGCGATCGCAGTCAGCGATAATGGCTGGACGAATAATGAGCTTGGAGTTGAGTGGCTAAAGCACTTCAACGCTCACACGCAGGCTCGTACTATAGGCGCGCGTCGCCTGCTTATTATTGATGGCCATAGGAGCCACCAATCTCTAGAGTTCCAGGAGCTCTGTAAGGAGAACAATATCCATACGCTCTGTATGCCTCCTCACTCATCTCACCTACTCCAGCCACTTGATGTTGGCTGCTTCTCGCCATTAAAGCGCGCGTATAGCCGTGAGGTGGAGAGCCTCATGCGCAACCACATCAACCACATCACCAAGCTAGAGTTTCTGCCTGCGTTTAAGGCTGCGTTTGATCGAGCGTTCACGCCAGCTAATATCTACTCAGCCTTCCGCGGCGCAGGCCTTGTTCCTCTACAACCAGAGGCTGTTCTATCAAAGCTAGATGTACAGCTGCGTACACCTACTCCTCCAGCAGCTCTACCAGATGCTCCCTGGGTAGCTCAAACGCCGAGCAACGCGCGTGAGCTTGAGGCTCAGTCAAGCCTTATACGTGAGCGCGTGCGCCAGCATAAGAGCTCATCACCAGCTTCGATCATTGAGGCGATTGACCAGCTGAAGAAGGGCGCTGAGGTGATGATGCTGTCTGCTGAGCTGATGCGCGATCGGATCTCTAGTCTTGAGAAGGCTAACAGCGCAGCCTCAGCGCGTAGGCAGCGCTCTAAAAGGCGTATACAGAAGCATGGAGTACTCACAAAGGGAGCTGGAGAGGATATACTAGCTCAAAATGAGGCTGACCAGCAGATTGCTCATGAAGAGCGTCAAGGAGGAGCGCGATCAGGCCTTAGCCAGCGCGCTCAAAGGCGCTGCACCAGGTGCAAGGAGACTGGGCACAACTCGCGCACATGCAACACTAATACTCTTAATATAGAGTAATCTACTGTATCAATATCTAGCAATAATATTATCGCGTTGTTGAGATAAGTCGCTTTGAAGTTACAAAAGTTGGTGGGGTGGCCCACTCGCTTGCCTGGCCCACTCGCTTGCCATCCACGTTATAACTTTTTATCTACAGTATCCTTTTAGCTAAAACTCTTATATGCTATTTATTACGTATAGATCTATACAATGTTCAAATTAGAAGTTATTCTACCTGTGTTTGCAAGAGTAAGGCTAAAAAGAAGTTTTTAAAGCTTTTTTTATATTAAAGTAGCCAAAGCTAGTTACTAGTACTTAGTATACCAACCTCTAGCTGCTTTTACTGCTAGATAACGCCTAGGTAAAGACCTAATACAGTTATCTATTACCTCTTGCGGTAATTGCTCCCACTCTTCTAGAATTACTGGTTTAAACAATTCTACTGCCTTAGTACTCTTACCTACGCCTAAAGAGGCACTAGGCCTTTTTGCTAGCTTATTCTTAAGTAAGCTCCAAACGTTTTCCATAGGATTTAGATCTGGGCTATAGGCCGGATGCTCGAAAAGAGGAACTTTATTCCTGGAGAACCAAGAGATGACTGCTGGCGTTTCATGGATCTTGGCGTTATCCTGCTGAAATTTCCAACCTAAATAGAATTAATTATTAAATTTAAGAATAAAAAGAAAAATTTAAAAAGTATCAAGAAATTCAAAAGATATAGTCTTTTAAAGTAAGAAAGAAAGACTTCTTACTTACCTCTTTTAAATAGAGGTTTAACAATAGGTACAAGTACTTCTCGTATATAACGTGTATTTGTAAATGTTCTAGAGTCCTGTAGAGATCTAGTTATGTGTAACTTAGATCTTCCACCTATCCAGATAGCTCCCCAAACACCTATCGAGATATCGCGGGTTATATCTCTGTTAGTAAGCTAGATAAAAATGTACTAAACTCCTAGAAAAATACTAGATTTTTCAAAGAATATTTTAGCTTATTTAAGATATTTTTTAAACTCACTTGAGTTGGTTGTTTGGACCTGTTCCTTTCCAAGTCGCTTATTTCTTCTCTTTCTAACGTATTCTTGCCTAGCACCATACCCACGCTGTATAGAAGACTCGTCAGAAAATACAACTTTGCTAAAGTTTATATTTTTAAGAATTTTAAGTGTCTTCTTAGCGTAATTCTTGCGGTTAGTAGCTTTTTCTGCGTTTAAAAGCTGCTTCTTTCTAGCTAGAGATTTTGAGTATTTCTCTGCTTTCAATAAGCGTTGTAGGCTTCTAGTAGAGAAATCTAGATTATTCTCTACTAGAATACGCCTATTTGTCTTCTTAGGACTTCTTTCTAGGTCTCTATTAACTACTCGAGTAGTTCGTTTAGAGACCATAGTAGGGCGGCCTAGTTTAGGCGTAGAAAGAGGTAGAATAGGACTTTTCTTCTTCTTAATACGTTGTAAAGTATTATAAATAGACTTATAAGGCTTTTCTAGTATAGTACTAATAGTACTAGTAGATTTTTTTTTGCAAAGATAGAGTATAAACTTCTTTTTCGAATTTAGAAAGCTCTCGAGACATAGAGAGATAATAGAGATGAGAAAATTTGGAAGTAGAAAGAGAAAGATATATAGAATAACACTAGTAGATTATTACGTAATTCTAGCGTACTTTTTTAGCGTACTTTTCTTTATTCTTCGTTTTTAGAATTAACTAGATAAGAAAGCTTAGAAAGAGATTTGCTTGTGTAATGCTTATATAAGCTAGTATCTTAGGAACTTTTTTTAGAAATTTTCATACGCTCAGTAAAAAGTTATACCTAACTCTCTTCTAGCTCTTTTTGAACTCTACTTTTACTGCCTTAGATTAGCTTTATTTTGCCTACTAAGTATATCTTATAGTAACCTTACCTAACGAGAAGGTTCTTAACTTTCTAAAAAATCAAGATGTATTAGTCTAGGTAGTCTAGTTCTTTAGATATAGAGCTTAGAAAAAGTTAACTTTTAAAAAGTCTCTTTCTTTTTGTCACCCGACTGTAGGAGCAGAAGGTCTAGGACAATATAGCCTGTCTAGGACGACTTTTTGGACCGCTATATAGTTAGCGATCGATCAATTTTAAGAGAGTAGTCAAAGCTACTAGAAGGAATTGAGCAGCCGCACAAACTAGCTGCGAACACTTATTTTTCGAGCATTTTATAGGAACAGAAAGGAGAACTTATAATTATATAGCAGGCATATTTTTTTTGAAAAAGCTCGAAGGAACAAGGTGTGATAGTTGAGAGCGACTAGAGGAGCAGCTATTATGCCTATAGAGGGGCGCGCCGGTTAGTGGCGGACTTACAGAGGATTAAAAAGATAGAGGGGCACCACGATGAGTGATCCGACTCATGCGAATAGCAGTCCGACTTTTTGAGACAGCGTCGGACTAGGGGGTGTGTGTTACGAACCTGTGGGAAGGGGCACGGCGGTTAAGTTAAGGAGCGTCGGCGGGATAGCTGACCCCTCCATATGTGACACGGGAACTTAATCACGTGACCTCCTCGGCTTGGCATGCACGAGGAAAGGTCTTGGCACACTCCTCGTACATACGCCACCGAGGAATACTCCTCGCGCGTCAGCCACCGAGGAATCCTCGGACTCCTCTGAGCGAGGACAGCGAGCACCATAGGTATATAGCATTAGGCAATGAGCTCCTATAGCTTATTGTGTTCAACTTCGAAATCCAAGGATTAGTACTTAATTCTTAACTCCCCGTATATTACATCGATCTACCAATCGTGCTATACACCCTCGTGTCCATCGCATCACTCTATCCCCGAGAACCAACCCAAGATCATCTTCGGACGATCTTCACAGTGTGTCGCGGAAATGGACTTGATGTTAGACGTCGGATAATCACGTGATCGGATCGAGTCTTTGAGACTCCGGATCCGTGCCAAGGGACTAGTCCATCATGTATAAATACTGGACTAGCCGTCTAATCTTTCTAATCCTTAGAGTAATTTAATGATCCCACTTTTAAACGAATCCAATTAGTGTTATCCCAACTATTACAGTTATAAGCCCAGCGTTTTAAGATCGCAGTATTCATTCTCCCTACGCACCGTTTTTACGTTAGTTACACAATTAGATCATTACTCTATTTGTCGGCATACACACGGTGTGTCGCCTAATGAGGCCCAATGTACCGCCTCGATCCTACTTCGGCCCAACTCGGACCCAACGTTATGTATACCTTCGTAGCCCCCACATTCGTAGAATCATCATACACCGGAATACCAATACACAAGATTACCTTAGTTACTGTTATTCACCGTACGATCGTACAAGGCCTTCCAACACTATTCATCTCTCTCTATTTATTACTTCCGTTCTCGTTAAGTCTATTACTTAATCCTAAGACAAAGGGGACTATTATAGATTACGACCCTTTAATCCTAGTACCTAATATTATCCTATACGCCTACAAGGACTAGCACCTATAGTTCCCGCTACTTAAGAAACATTCGCGCGATCGCGGAGTCTAGGAATATATTAACCTAGATGTTAACACTCTTATGCTAGCGATTAAATCCCTTAAGCTATTCTATCTAGCTATTCTACCTAAGCTAGTTAAGCCTACCTCGCCTACCTTAAAGCCAACGCCTAAATACTAGGTTTCTTTTAAGGAGTATAATTATAAGAAGGCAGCCTACTAGCTTGCTATTAAAAATTATAAAGAGAATACTCGCGTCTATAAAGTCCTATATAACTAGTAGGTTAAGAAGTCTTTAAACATAGCGAATATTAATAAGTAGATTAATTATATAGTTTTCTGGAAATCGCTCCTACTAATTACTACATAACTCCTTTGCGGAACTTCTACTCTATAGGCTATAGTTAGGGAGCTTAAGAAGCGTCTCTTACTATTAGATTTAAACACTAAGAACCTCCTACGCATCTAATATAGGGCTTACTTAGAGAAGGTTAAAACTAGTTAATCTAATATAGATAAGTAGTTTAAGGATTAGCAGGCTCTCTATACAAAAGCTTAAGCGTTTAAACTTTATAAAGTTAAGAGTAATCTCGCTATTACTAACTTTCTAGATACGTTAGCGGCAAAGATTGCTCTTAACTAGGCACGCAATTTATAATAAGTAATCACAACTGCGTTAGCTATAGGTTAGCTAACTATAAGCCTTAATAATATAGCTAGAGTGTTTAATTAACTATATAAGAGCACGAAGCGTCTAGCAGAAACTGTAGATTAACTAAATTATTCTCTATAATTAGTAGTAAATCTGCTTTAAGCGGAGGAAATTCTAGAGAATTAACTAGAGGACTATAGAAGTATTATCTATGCAAACCTAGTAAGCTATCCTATTATTAGGAGGCTATTAAATACTATAGGCTGTAATAAGTAATTACTAGAAATTCTAATCTTCAACTTACTCTAATCTATCTATCTAATGTAAATACTAGGATAATTAACTAAAGGCTTTATAGCTCTAAGTTTTTAACGCTACTTATGTAGCTAAAATAAGCTAAATAGAGGACTAATTCTACTTAGTAAACGTCTAAGAAGTCTAAGACTATAAACACTATTATAGCTTATAATATTAATCCTCGCACTTTAAGGAATCTAAGTAATACTATCTTTAACCTTCACTATAGTGGTTACCTATTTTCCTATAGCACGATCTTCGACGGCGGTAGCGCGCTCTACCTTAACATGTTTGATAAGCGAGCCGCCAGTACAAGCGAGCCGCCACCTAACCAACTTTCTACACCTCTCCTATCTTAACATACAATGGCTCTACGCAGCGCGCCTCAATTAGCTTCAAATGAAGTAGATATACAGCTTGCTATCTCTTCTATTAATGCGCATCAAATTAATAGTGCTTCTACTGCTGCAGCTATATATAAGGTCCCACGTACGACACTACGTAACCGACGCGCTGGTATACCTGCACGACGCGATTGCCAGCCCAACTCAAGGAAGCTTACCCAGAGAGAAGAGGAGGTGATTATCAGCCATATCCTTCACCTAGATCTACGTGGATTTGGGCCTACCTACGTTGATGTACGAGATATGGCTGATAAGCTGATGGCTGCACGCGGCGCTAGCCTGGTTGGCATCTACTGGCCGCGCAACTTTGTCAAGCGTACAGATAGCCTTCGGACGTGTTTCAACCGAGCGTACGATAGGCAGAGAGCTCTCTGTGAGAATCCAGCCCTTATCCAACGCTGGTTTAAGCTAGTAGAAGAGACAAAGACTGAGCTTGGTATCTGCGATGAGGACACATACAACTTTGATGAAGCTGGCTTTATAATGGGCAAGATTACAACGCAGCTGGTTATAACAGGATCAGAGAGAAGAGGCAGGCCAAAGAGTATTCAGCCAGGCAATCGCGAGTGGGTAACGCTGATCGCTGCCATCAGCGCTGGTGGCTGGTCAGTGCCACTATTCCTTATCTTCGCTGGCTAGTACTACCTATCAGCCTGGTATGAGGAGGATATCCCACGCGACTGGGCGATCGCAGTCAGCGACAATGGCTGGACGAATAATGAGCTTGGAGTTGAGTGGCTAAAGCACTTCAACGCTCACACGCAGGCTCGTACTATAGGCGCGCGTCGCCTGC
This sequence comes from Pyrenophora tritici-repentis, assembly GCF_003171515.1. Taxonomy (NCBI): domain Eukaryota; kingdom Fungi; phylum Ascomycota; class Dothideomycetes; order Pleosporales; family Pleosporaceae; genus Pyrenophora; species Pyrenophora tritici-repentis. The sequence goes on along the minus strand of NC_089396.1, from coordinate 1,399,485 downwards.
TTATTATTGATGGCCATAGGAGCCACTAGTCTCTAGAGTTCCAGGAGCTCTGCAAGGAGAACAATATCCATACGCTCTGTATGCCTCCTCACTCATCTCACCTACTCCAGCCACTTGATGTTAGCTGCTTCTCGCCATTGAAGCGCGCGTACAGCCGTGAGGTGGAGAGCCTCATGCGCAACCACATCAACCACATCACTAAGCTAGAGTTTCTGCCAGCGTTTAAGGCTGCGTTTGATCGAGCGTTCACGCCAGCCAACATCTGCTCAGCCTTCCGCGGCGCAGGCCTTGTTCCTCTACAACCAGAGGCTGTTCTATCAAAGGTAGATGTACAGCTGCGTACACCTACTCCTCTAGCAGCTGCTCTACCAGAGGCTCCCTGGGTAGCTCAAACACCAAGCAACGCGCGTGAGCTTGAGGCTTAGTCAAGCCTTATATGTAAGCGCGTGCGCCAGCATAAGAGCTTATTACTAGCTTCGATCATTGAGGCGATTGACCAGCTAAAGAAGGGCGCTGAGGTGATGATGCTCTCTGCTGAGCTGATGCGCGATCGGATCTCTAGTCTTGAGAAGGCCAACAGCGCAGCCTCAGCGCGTAGGCAGCGCTCTAAAAGGCGTATACAGAAGCATGGAGTACTCACAAAGGGAGCTGGAGAGGATATACTGGCTCAAAATGAGGCTGACCAGCAGATTGCTCATGAAGAGCGTCAAGGAGGAGCGCGATCAGGCGTCAGCCAGCGGGCTCAAAGGCGCTGCACTAGGTGCAAGGAGACTGGGCACAACTCACGCACATGCAACACTAATACTATTAATATAGAGTAATCTACTGTATCAATATCTAGCAATAGTATTATCGCGTTGTTGAGATGCGTCGCTTTGAAGTTGCAAAAGTTTGGTTAGGTGGCGGCTCGCTTGTACTGGCGGCTCGCTTATAAAACATGTTACTAATAATTAGAACATTAGTCTTAGGAACTTATAAGAAGTGCTTAGACTACCTAATAGTTAAGGCTAGTACTTAATCTTTACTAGTCTTAGGGGTAGGTAATTAACGATTTAAAGATTTCTTCAATAGACTAGATAGTCTATAGGACTTACTACTTAAGAATATTATAGTTATTAAAGAATTTTATATCAACATTATTTCTAAAGCCTTACTAATGAAGGTTAGATTCTAGTACACTAGTTATAATTAGACTATCCGTTCTAGAGACATAGAGTATAGCATTATCCTTAGAAAGCTTTACGTTACCTATAACCTTGTCTTTATTAAATATAAATTATCCTATTATTCTTCTATTCTACTATTAATGAATAGTGTAAGATAATTAGCTTAGCTAAAACTTCGATTAAATGATAAGTTTTTGTAGTATTAAAGATTAGGCTACCTAGGTTAGAAAGCTTTATTGGCACTCGCCTAAGCTGTCTAGAATGTTAAGATTAAAGGCACCTAACAGCTAGAGTATAAGTAATATACTACTACTTATACTATATAGGTGATCTCTTAGAGACTAAAAAAGCGATCCCCCTAACTATTATATTAAGTCTCGTAGGATCTGTTTAATTTTCTAACGGGATAATTAAATAAGTAGTTTACTCTAATTATTAAAGAAGATTTTTTAGGTAAAGTCTTTAATTATAATGTCTAAGGGAAGACTTAATTAAGAATCATATAGGTAATTATAGCTTTTAAAGCTTCGGTATAATATAACTTATTGTCGGATCGTGAGTATCGGTAGAGGCGTCGGCTGCTTGACACTTCGGCCCGACTTCGGCCCACCTTGCGCAGAGCTTAGGTGTACCTTTGTAGCAGCTATGTTCGTAGACAATCAGAATACGAATACAAATACCAGTCACCAGAAGAACCTCGTTGTTATTCACCCGTACGATCGTACAAGGCCTACCAACACTGATTAGTGATTGCATGGCAGTCACAGACAGTTAGGTTAGAAGAGACAGATCCTATAACCCCGCGCGTTCCCTAGATCGCCTATATTAGCGGCGGAGTTATCTGTGCTAAGCTCACTGTTAGCTGTATCAGGCGTCTCCCCCTGCCCGAGACCGACCGTTATAGCTGTATCAGAGCGTTCCCAGACGCAGTCCATACACGCACCGACCCCCACTTGGTCGCGCCATTGACCCGTGTACAACCCACGACCACCGACGAGTCCCTGGCGAACGCAGCCAGCAAGGCACACGTCAACAACCCACGACTACCGACGCATCCCCGGCGAACACAGCCGGCACGGCACGCGCCAAAAACAACAACAAAATAGTGAACGATACAAGCAGCAGCAATGGTGGCCGCTGCAAGCTCACACGAGAGGAGCTGCTAGGAACCACTAATCTAAACGCAAGAGATTGGCGCTTTATCGACCCAGAACTGTGGGACGAGGATGTGAAAGCCCCAGACGACGAGGTGGACGCAACCGCAGCGACGACGTACATGGCGCGCGCGATCGCGGACTACACAGACCGGCCCACAGCAGATGCAGAGCTCTTTGGTGAGTTTTGGCAGGATTTTCAAGGATGGACAGAAGCTATGTTTATGCGTGCGCATACGATCTACACGAAGGAGCTAAAGCGGATCCTCCGCTTTAAAGGCGTGTACACCGGTCGTGCTAATATGCCTCCAATAGAAGCCGTCTTAGGATTGCTGAATAGCGAGGATTGTCCGCAGTGGCTGGAAGACTAATTCCGGCGCACTGTATTTGACAAGCGGTTAGCCGCATACATGCTCTTACAGCGGCTACTACTAGGACAACGTGCTGCAGGATTAGTACAACCTACGAACGTAGGGACAGCAAGTTAGGCCCAGAGCTAAGCCTTCGCAATAGCAAGAGATCGGAAGATGGAGAAACAGCAAATTCACACCTAAGATTAGACCTACACCTGTGCCTAGGTTAGCCTACAACTAGCAGAGCTACGTACGGAAACAATTAAGCGCGCACTAACAACTCTAGAAGAATGCAAGGGTATTACAACTCGCGCAGTAGACGCTGCCGATTTATCTGCGGACACAGCAAGCTTTAGCAGCACTCTAGAGACAGCCCGCAAGACGAAGCTAGAGCTAATTGTCTAAGACTCTTAGTTTGTTAAGCCTCTGCCCTTAGACAAGCAGCAACCTTCTACCTTTCCCTTACAGGCGGTTGAATCGTTGAAACTACCACTAGCAATTAAATTACCAACCACTGCACCGCTAACGCTGGCGAAAAGTACACAGGCAGTCTAGTTGCGCAAGCAACGCCGCCCGCCTAGGGCTAGGATCAAGTTCGTGGAGTGTTCAGCTTTAAACTGTTTGACCTAGTCGTGCACGACAGGCATAGCATCTTCAAGTCACGCCTAGTACGTAAGGTCAAGGGAAAGACAACCAAGCCCTATGAGAAATCCCGCCTGGTTATCTAAGGCTACCAGGACCACGGCAAAGAGGCTATCCTAACGCAATCTCCAACCATCCAGCGATGCAGCCAGCGCCTGATCATGTCGCTGGCGCCCGAGATGGTACAACGCGGAATGAACATCGAGCTTCGTGACATCACGCAGGCGTATCCCTAGGCGCAGACAACCCTGAAGAGGACGATACTCGCACATCTTCCTACTGAGCTGGTACCACGTTTAAATAGAGGTTTAATAATAGGTACAAGTACTTCTCGTATATAAAGTGTATTTGCAAATGTTATAGAGTCCTAAAGATATCCAGTTATGTGTAACTTAGATCTTCTTCCTATCTGGATAGCTCCCTAAACACCTATTAAGATATCGCGGGCTATATCTCTGTTAGTAAGCTAGATAAAAATGTACTAAATTACTTCTTATATATAGGATCTTTTTAGCTAAGATTCTAATATCCTATTAAATACGTATAGATCTATATAGCTTTTAAATTAGAAGTTATTTTACTGTATATAAAAAGTTATTGCAAGGGTCTCACAATAGTCAGACAATTGATGTATGTGGAGTAACAAAGTTATTGCAGTAGAGAGCTCGTAAGGAGCGTAGGAGCGAATATGTACCTGGGAGCATGGTCCATTAAGTGGTCCATGCGTCGGAACGGTTCCGAGACGGAACGCTCACGTCACGAATCCGTGACACGTCCCCCCCCCTAAAGCGCTCAAAGTTCCGCTTAAGCGCGAACAACAAGGTGAACAATAGGTGCCTCTTTATAAGGATACCTGTTAAAACCACTCACAAGATGCCAGCAATCCCTTAAAAGCCTACTAGGGCCACGAGGACGCCGTCGTTATCGTAGTCGTAGAATGTGATGTGTAGTCTAGGTTTGCTAGGATTGCGGTTATAATAGTCCTGCACTGAGTCCTTGCAGCCTCGCAGGTTAGTATAGGCCTACCATGGCTCTAATTAATTATCTCTAACCTATTCTACCTTGTATTATAGAAGGCCTTACTAGCTAGTGTAGGGATTAATAAAGTTGCGTCGTATGCGAGAGTCAAGAACCTAGGATACGATGTATTCGATGTGGCCGTCGTTGTCAAGATAGACTTCTAGGGGTGCAGTATTAGCCGCTTAGGGCTAGTCTAGCAGCGCGTTGTCTTCGTAGGCTTGTAGGAGCTATAGGTAGAAAGCGGGAAAGACAGCTTTAAGCTGCGGCGGCAGGTCTAATTCGTAAGCTATATTGTTAATAAACTACGTAATCTAGTATAGTTCTATATTCTTATAGTTAAGCGATTTAACTAGTCGCTTAGTCTTAATATTCTTTGCGTTTAGCATTACCTAGTCGCTAATAGCAAATCTTAGTGCAGGGGACTAGTTCGCATCTACAAACTCCTTTATCTTGTCTTAGCTCTATAGGATCTGCTATCGCAGGAAGGTGCAGGTAGTGTTAATACGTTGTGCGAGCGCGTCGGCGTTGCGCTGCTGTTGTGCGACAGTAGGTGTAGAATTAAGTGGTTAATAGTTATGTGTGGGTTCTAGACTAGATCTCGGCTGGCGGCCCTTAGTAGCGAGAAATAGACTTAAGCCTATTATAGAGCTTATCGCTAAGTTAGCTTTAAACTTAGCTAATAGTAATAGCTGCGCCTAATTAGTCTAGAGGTAATTAACGTACGACCTTAGGTAATGCTTAAGGTCCGCATTCGCGTTCTCTGTCTATCCATCGGTCTCTAGGTAATAGGCTGTAGAGAGCTTAGGGCGAGTATTAACTCTCTTGCACAGGCGGTTCTAAAAGTGCGACGTAAATTGCCGTCTCCTATTAGACACTATAGTGCGAGGGTATCCTTCCTCTTTCTATATGTACTCTATAAACTTGTCAACGACAGTGAGGACCTCTAGGTTTTCTATAGCGATGAATTTATTTATCTTAGATAGTTAGTCTACTACTACTATAATGTGGCGGTAGGAGTAGCTACACTAACTTAATTTAGGCAGCGGTGTAATAAAGTCGATTAATATATTATCCTAATACTAAGTAGGTATAAGGGGGGGGTGCAGTAGTCTATACTTAGCAGTGCGGTTTATCTTAGACCGCTTACAGGTTATATAGTTGTTCGTGAACTAAGCAATCGTGTTAGTTATGCCTTGCTAATAGTACTAGGTGCTAACTTGTTTATACGTAGTAGTACAGCCACCGTGGCCGCTAGGGAGGCTGTCGTAGAAGTGCTTTATAATGCGGGTGCAGAGCTTCTCGCTAAACAGCGTAACTAGGCGACTATTACTAATAAACAGCTTACTATCGTCGCTTACCTCTAAGTTACTTAGTTTAAGGCGTATGCCTTCTATAATAAGGTAGTGCGGGATCCAACGGTCTCCGTTTTCTAACGCCCTCTTAATATCGGTGAGACGCTAGTCGCTAAGGCAGAGTTCGTAGGTGACTTTATCGAGAGGCTGCTCGTTAGCTCCGACGATGTTATTGTATAGATCTAGGCTACCCTAGAGGGAGAAACGGGCTAGTCTAATAACCGGGGTAGCGTAAGATAGCGTCGCGCCTTCTCCTATTTCTTAGAGGAGAGTAAGAATTAACCTAAGGTCGCAGGTGTTGTCGCCTATGTAGAGTCTAGCGAGACGTATCGCCGCATAGCTACCTCTATCTTAGCGATGTTCACCTAGGATAGTTTAACATTAGTGTTAGATGCGATTATTAGTGATCTTGTCTAGTAGGTCTCTAGTACGGCGTGTTAGACTGTTAGGTTTTGTACCCTGTTTACTAGACCTGTAGTAGATCTTAAAGTCGAACTCTTCTAAGAACTTAGCCTATTAGGCTTAGCAGCGGTTTAGGTTCCTCTTAGTGCAGAAGAACTCTAGGCCTCGATAATTAGTAAGTACCTCTACTAAATTAGGAACGCTAGCGAGCTCAGGCCTCCACTCCTTAAAGGCTCGTACTATCGCGAGGAGTTCCTTGTCGTAGATCTCGTAGTTGCATTTAGTAGGTGTCATCTTCTTTGACAGGTGCGCTACTAGGCGGACTGTGCCGTCGCTTTGGACTTGCGACAGGACCGCCGCGTAGACGTAGTCGGAGGCGTCGGACTCTAGGATACTCTTAAGGTCGGGGTCGAAGTGGGCGAGTACTACGTCGCTGTAGAAGGCTTTCTTTAATGCTTAGAAAGACCGCTTAGCTTTAGGGTTTATATAGAACAGCTTAGGGTCTCCTTAGGTTAAATAGGTAAGTAGTTTCGCAACGTTAAAGAATCTATAGATAAAGCACCTATAGAAGTTTGCAAAGCCTAGGAAAGCCTATACATCCTTAAGGGATTGCGGGAGCTTCTAGTCCTAGATTGCGCTAACTTTGTCTAGGTCTATTTTAATGCTATTAGTGGTGATAATAAGTCTAAAGAACTTTACTTCCGTCTGTGTAAACTCGGACTTAAGTATATCTATAGGAAGACTAGCGGCCGCTAGTTGTGAGACTACGCGGACTAAATAGTCCTCGTGTTGCTGCATAGTTTCGCTAAAGATAATAACGTTGTCTAGGTACGCTATGCAGAATTCGTCGAGGTACTCGTAAAGGACGTCGTTAATGTAGGCTTAGAAAGTCCCTGGGCTATTACACATCCTAAAGGGCATCACCGCATACTAGTATAGCCTATAGGGAGTGATAAAGGCAGAGAGGTGCTTGTGCTCTTCTTTAATCCGTATCTTGTTGAATGCAGCAATAATATTAACCTTAGAAAAGTACTTTAATTTTAATAGCTTTGCTAGCATATCTTAAATAAGCGGTAGGGCGTTTAAGTTCTAATAGTGTGGGCGTTAAGACCCTAGTAATCTACGCAGATCTAAATGCCTCTACTAGGCTTGCAGACTATAAGGAGGGGGGTAGCCTATACTAAAGTACTGCGCTCGACATAGCTCTTCTTAATTATATTATCAACGTAGAGCTTAACAGCTCGTGCCTTGTCGCGGGACATAGGGCGCAGCTGTTGTGAGGAGGGCGTAGGTGGTTGTCCTGAATCGCTAGGTTTAAGTTCGATCTTGTGGTCTAGATTGCCGCGATAAGGAGGCATCTTATCTACTTCCTTTAGATTAAACCCTTAATATAAGTGATAGAGGACTTTTAGAAGTTTATTAAGTATGTCTTGCTTAGACATGTAAGGTTATTCTATCTTATCTTAGAATTTCTCGTAGTCCTTAAGGAGCACTTTAACACCGGCATTTCGTAGTAATTATGTATCCTCCTACTCCTCGTCCGACATCTCAGCGAGCCGACAGATCTCTTCGTAGGAGGTGATGCTAATATCGTTATTCCTACATACAGCGGCAGCGGCTACTCGGCTAGATATATAAGAGACGTTAATTAGAGGAGGGGCTTTAGGGTAACGCGCTACTTTTTGGCAAGGATCTAGTGGTTGTAGGAGCGGTCGCTTCTAGTGGCGACTGCTCTAGGCGTGATAAGGACGGTAATCGTGTATACACTCGTAGAGGCAATGTTCTAAACTGAATGTTAAGGACATATTAGTCTAGTTAACCTGTAGTTTATAGGTCTAGAACTACGGGGTGCCTAGGATTATCTAAACACCTAAGAGCTTAGTTATATAAGCGAGAACGTCTTCTGTATAGTTACTAAAGGAGACTGTAACGCGAGCTATATAAGTTACGCTAATAACTTAGGAGCTATCCGTGAGTTCGAGAGTAGCGGGTTTATTAAGCGGTATAAGTTTATATTTATATGCGCGGGCATAAGAAGAATCGAGGAATAGAGAAGCACAGCTAGTGTCACCTATTATTTCGACGTGTTGTGGAGTAGAAGAGTAGTTCGATAATAAAATAGTTCCATTAAAGACTAATTGCTGACCCACGAGGGGTTAGTACACGTCACCGCGTATAGCGGCGGCAGCAATAGTTAAGATAGTGATCTAAGACCCTGTTATACTCTATTGTTTAAGAGCTTTAACACGATCTGCGATCGCCTTAAGGGTTAGATTAGGATTATCTTTAACATTAGTGCTATCTTCTACTAGGGGAAGGGACGTCGGAGAGTTAGTAATAAAGCGTTTTAGAGGTAACTCTTCTTCTTTATTGCTGTCTTCGACGTATAGGAACGGTAGTGAACTAGCTAGGGACTTAGGTATAAGGGGAATTAGTGCTAGTTGTGCTAGGGTTAGTTTCTTATGCCGTAGGGGTCCCTAGTAGCGACTATCGCCAGGGACAACTAGTTTTCTAGAGACTAGGGAGGAGTCTTAAGAGCATTTACCGCATTAACGCCGATAGCGGCGCCTTAGGGAGTTTTAGGACGAGCTAGGTCGCCTACAGGCTTGCCTCCGTTAGCGATTGCCTTTTCTAGGGCGTCCTGTACTTTAAGGAACGTGTTAAATAGTAAAGGGGCTTAACCTAAGTAATAGCCGCCTATAGCCTTATAGCTGTAGTTCTTACAGGTGTAGTTAAAACAACGGTTTATGTGGCGGAGGACCTTAACCTAAAGGTCGGTGCGGCCGCGTAGGCCTGCTCCTAACCTAGAACTGCTAGTGTTGTTAGAGGACGTGTTCTTGTTACCGCCGTTGTTGCCTCCACCGCCGCTACCGCTACTACGGCCTCCACCGGCTGTCGAGCGCGTGGGGTTAGCTTGTTTAAGGTAGCGGAGGATGTTGCAGAAATTAAGGAAGGTAAGATTAGGCTCTATAACCTTTATAGCGGTCTAGTCGCAGAACTATGTAGGGAGGCGATTACGCATAAATTAGATCTTTAGCGCGTCAGCCTAGCGGAGGGCGGAGGTGCCGACGTTAAAGCGGGCGATATACTCGCCTATAGACTCGCTGTGCTTTATGTAGGACTTGTTACTCTCGTAGAGCGCTTGCGCTTTAATTATAGTGTTAATGGTCTTAAAGACACTGTCTAGAATAGACTAGGCTTTATCACTATAGACGAACTCGACGCCCGGGTCTAGGAAGCTATACTAGATATATCCAAAGGCTTTCTCCTTAGTCTTCTATTAGATGTAGCTAAGCTTTTAGGCTTTAGTGGAGTAGTTACGGGCGTAGTCGTCAAACTAGTCGAGGACGTCCATCTTCTATTTAAGATAGTCGACGTGAGAGGTATCTTTACTAGAGAACACCTCAGGTTCTGGCTTCTTGGGCCTAGGTCGACGACGGTCGTCTTCGGCGGAGCGTGAGCGAGGGCGTGCGCGGCGAGCTGGGGAACGAGAGCGACGATAAGGGTTGAAGTCCTCCTCATCATCCGGCTCAGAGTCTGAGTAATGGGGGGGAGTAGGGCCAGCGCGTGTGCATTTAGCAGGTTTAGCCGCGGCCTTAGCCTTTCGCAGCTAGACTAAAAGAGAGTTTATAGTCGCTTAGGTAAGTTAGTAAGCTTTAAATTCTTCTTAGTACTTTATTTTGTAGCTAGCTTTGCTAACGGTAAGCTGCTTAACTTTCTCGCACACTTGTTAATAGTTCTAATAATTAGTGTGGGCAGTGCCTCAAACGTCGCGAAGTTGTTTAGTAAGGCGCGTGACCTAAGCGTCGGCGGCGCTTAGCTGTTCTTTAGCGACGCGGAGCTCGTCCTTAAGAACCTCGTACCTAGAATAGGCATTGGCAAGGTCGCCCTTATAGCCTTCTAGCCCTTCCTAGGTATCTTGTGCTATGTCGCGTAGTTTGTAGATAACTCGCGATTAGTTGAGGAGCTAGTTACAGGCGCGGTCGTAGCGTTGGCGTTCGTGGAGTAAGTCGCGCTATATATCCCTAACTTAAGTCACTATGTTAGAATAAAGCAAGACTAGCTTATTGCTAGCGCTGAGGTCTTCTAAGGTAGTAATGTTAACTTCCTCCTTCTTACTAGCTATACTGTCCTAGTTAGTTTCCTATATATTATATGTGGCGGGATCGTTATCCTGTGGGACGACGAAGGTGGTAGATGGTTAGTTCTCGAAGTTAATACGACTAGTAGAAGGTGATAGGGAGCGCGACGGAGCTAGGCTTGCCTAGGCTTTGGCGCCGAGGTCGGTGTCGTTATTAGCGCACGCCTAATAAAGGTGCTTACTAAGGGAGGGGTAGCGGACGGTCTAAAGTTCTAAGAACTATCAACCTTGTTGTGTAGTTGTTGGAGGAGCGAACGCGACTTTCCTAGCGGGAGAATAGGTAGTAATCGTAGTTAGTAGCTTAGAGGGCTTATCTTCGTCGTTAGAGATATTAAGCCTTTGTTTAGGTGCCTAGGGGCTGTCGACAAAGTTGTCGTTAAGCGCATCGTCGCCGTAGTAAGAAGAGTTCTATTAACCTAGGACTGTGGGGATGCGCTCTGTGACGTTGGGTTTACTAAAAGAGCGGCTAACAGTAGCAGGAGCGCGGAAGAGGTCCCCTTGTAAGGGCTGGAATTAGGAAGTTGCGTGGGTATAGACAGGGGGCTGAGAGTTCGTGCCAGAGGCGGTCGTGTTGCTAGGCGCGTCCTCGTGAGGGTCGCTAGTAGGTTTACGGGCGCGATTCGCGGCCGCTATAGTTAAACGCTAATAGCTTAGAACAGCGGTTAGTGTTATAGGCTTAGAGGTCTCGGGGGTCTCTTGTCGCTGAGAAGCGCGGTGTGCGGGACTAGGTTCGCGGGATACTTTAGGGTGCGGGGAGTCTGGGTTCGCCATGTCAGCGGCGGTGGCGGCGGCGGCTGTCTCTTAACAGGCGTCGCTAAGGCAGGGTTTAATTAACTGCAATAACGTGTAAGGGTCTCACAATAGTTAGACAATTAATGTATATAGAGTAACAAAGCTATTGCAGTAGAGAGCTCGTAAGGAGCGTAGGAGCGAATATGTACATGGGCGCATGGTCCATTAAGTGGTCCATGCGTCGGAACGGTTCCGAGACGGAACGCTCACGTCACGAAACCGTGACAGTTATACTTAGATTTTTAGCTTACTTTTTTCTACTCTTAAACACTACTAGAGTTACGCAGACGTAAGCTTACTTAGCATACTTTTTAGTAACCTATCTTAAAGAAAATGTTCTTAGCTTTTTAGTGAACCAAAAATTATCAGTCTAGCTAGTCTAGTTCTTTAGATATAGAGCTTAGAAAAAGGTAAATTTTAAAAAGTCTCTTTCTTTTTGTCACCCGACTGTAGTTATCCGCTATGCCTTTAAGATTATTACTAGTGAACTAGGCACTACTACTCTACCTAAACACTAGCTCTAGATAGCTATTAAAGCTATTAATAATAATACTAGCCCTAACAGCCTTATCCTAACCCTCCTCGTCTTTAGGACATATCCCTAACTCGTAAAGACCTCCCCTCCGTCCCTATTAATCGCAGCCTAAGCTACCGCTGTACACAAAGCTATAAGTAGGATCTATAAGCTTGAGGCTGCGACATAGGTTTAGGATGCGCTAGTAACCCGCAATAGGCCTAACGTTACTAAGGTCCTCCTCCTCCTACTCTAGAGCGACGTTAAGGTCCAGCGTAAGAACAAGGGATAAACTAGCCCTTATGTCAAAAGGGTAAAGTGGAGGACGTTCGCTAATAGACTTATGTAATGCTATTAGGTAGAACTAGCGGAAGTAGAGAACTAGATTTATAAAGTAATGAAAGAGGAGTTAGACACCGAGCTAGTAGAGGTGTCTATAGAAGATTATATACAGATACCTAAGTGCTCTAGAAGATTCTTCTTACTAAGCGTAATACTTAGGCTGCGTAATCTATTATGTAATAGATTACGCGTACAGAGTAAGCACACGTAAGCTTATTAATCCCTAACTATATCTAGTATAGTATCGGTCCGTCCAACGTAAGCTTATTTATGCCTATCTTTACAACTGACCTAACGCCCTAGAACACCTAGTAAACTAATCTAGGGGGGTGAAGATCGTTAGGGTCCCTACGGTAAAATGCGATGCTTATAGGATATTAAAGTCGAAGCGAATAATATGACAGACGCCCTAGACTATTTTAGAAAGTCTAGGAGAGCGAGTTGCAATTAACTTTCACGACTAGGAAGAAGAAAGTACGATTAAAGAGAAGAGTTAGATGCTTATTTACTACCGCGTTACAGGATATATATAGGATATATATAGGATTTCTATCTTAGTAATAACTAAATAGTAAGAGTTATCCTTAAGAGCCTTAAGATGTTCGTTACCTTTATAATAAATCAATTTAGTATAATAGTAAAGGTTATTAAGATAGATAACGAGATATTTTCCGTAAAGCTAGAGGTCGCTAGATAGTGCAGAACAAGAGGTATAGTACTCGAGCCTTCCGCCCCTAATACGCAAGCGCAAAACGGAGGAGCCGAACGCTTAGGGGGTGTAGTAAAAGAAAAGGGTCGAGCAATACAACTTAATACACATCTACCGTAGAACTAATAGCTAGAAATCGCCTAGACCACCGTCTACTTACATAATAAGACGCTAAAATATTAGAACCGCTATAGATCTCTATACGAGATATACTTTACGGTAATTACTTTCTAGAACGGAGTTATTACATTACTACGTAAGCCTAACCTATCGCATTTACGAGCGTACAGCTATAAGGCATTTACGATAACGGATAACACGAAGCGAGGAAAAGGACGTCTATAGAGATTTAACCTAAAAGCCTAAATAGGGTACTTAGTTAGTTATCGTTCAACGAGTATATTCTAAGTATAGGTACTATCTATAGGCAAGGTTATTAGCACTCGCGATGTTGTATTCGACGAGGAAGTTATATATAGTAGAGAGTATAAAGAGGTTATAGATAATCTTATACATAGCACTATAGAAGAGATAGCAGCATAGATTTGAACTATTAAACTACCTCCTAGACTAAATCCCACACGGGAAGAACTTAGAACTTTCTACAAAGATAAGACTATTGCTAGAGCGCTAGAAAATAGGCGGCTCGAGTATAATAGGGTGGGAAAGAAGGTAGTACCTTATCTAACGCTACTATATACGCCCCTACTAGCAGCACTACTTACTTAAATGCTAACTAATATATAACAACCCTTTAGGGACGATAATACTAGAGGCTACGGCCTACAATCTAAAGAGACTGCCTACGGGAAATAAGGTCTTAACACTAGCTACGGCGAACATAGTATACAGACTGGCGCACAGCGCGAACATAGTCTATCCGCAGGCGTTCTACGCGGATAATGCAATGCTAGAGGCTACGGCCTACAATCCGAAGAGACTGCCTAAAGGAAATAAGGTCTTAATACTAGCTACGGCGAACATAGTATACAGACTAGCGCACAGCGCGAATATAGTCTATCCGTAAGCGTTCTACGCAAACAATACGATGCCGGAGGCTACAGCCTATAATCTAAAGAGACTACCTACGGGAAATAAAGTCTTAACACTAGCTACAGCAAATAAGGTCTTACGAGTAGTATCCTCTATCTAGAATATAGGATGTTAAAGGAGCTATAGGCAGCCGCCTTTATAGTAGGCACTAAGGCAGGAAACGTTTAAAACTTAGTAAGAGAGCGACTAGATAAGGCAAAGCTTAAACGTATAATACGAAATAGCAAGAAGCCTTATTATAGCTAGCCACTACTAACTCCCTAATCGAACGGCCTACTAGAGAATTACGAGTTATTCTATCTTTTTAAAGAGGCTAAGATTACACACCTTTAGAGCTATAAGGAAACTAGATCTTAGTTAGAGGTCTTAGCAAAGATAGCTTAGAAGACTAACTAGTAGGTACTAGACTTAATGTAGGTATATACCTATAAATTTAATAAGCACCATTAATTCTAGAAGTATAAGGAGCGATTAGTAGTGCGTAGAGACTAGCAACGAAATATCACTGCATAAGAAACCTACGCTACTATACTAGCCGGAAGATCGTTTTAGATGCTAGTGTTAATTGCGGCTTAGTTTAACCTAGAGCTAAAGCAATACAACGTATTAAACGCTTTCGTGAACGTAGATATTAATTGAATAGTATATATACGGATACCCCTAGGATATAAGAAGTGGGGAATAATACTATAACTAAATAAAGCGCTGTACGGCTTATAGATCTCGCTATTACTCTAGCAAAGATACTTTACTACCTTCCTTCTAGAAATCGGGTTCTCGCTAGTTCCCTACGAACCTTGCTATACAATCTAAAATAGGGTGTTTATCTTCTTTTATATTAATAATATTATCCTTGCCTTTTCGAAATAGCACGCGGAAGTAGCTTAGAGAGTAAAAGAGGAACTAAAACAGTAATACACCCTAACTAGAGGAAAGAATTTATAGTGGTTTTTAGGAGTAGAAGTTATATAGGACTAAGAGAGCGAAAGATCTAGCTATTATAGAAAGCTTATATTAAGAAAATTATACGGCTAGCAATAAATAAGGACTAATAATATAACATACTAATAGGTAGAGTTAAACTAGTTATACGTAAGGGTTTAGCGACTCCTAGAGAGATTAACTTATGTTAACGCAAGATTAGATTGTTACTCTTCGCCGCCGTTAACACCCGACCTAATATCGCATTCCTAGTATCACGACTCGCCTAGTTCCTTATAAGCCCTAGTCTACTATATTAAGAAGCCGCTAACTAAGTGCTGTTATACCTAGAGTTAACCGAGCTCCTATCCTTGTTATTTAGAGGAGACGACTAATTAGTAGTAGCTAGCAATTTATCCTTTACAGATAACACCGCAGATCGTAAGAGCTCCTAAGGGTACGTTATTAAGCTATTTAGAGGACTAATCGCATAGAGGGCGAATAAATAAGATACTATTATAACATCTACGACTAAAGCAGAACTCCTCGCGCTATCGTAAGTAGCTAAGAAGTCTATATTTATGCGGATGCTACTAGAGGAGCTTCGGTTAGAGTTAATAGAGAAGATAATTACGATATAGTGCGATAATACGCAGACGATCTAGCTAATTAACGAGGAGATCTCTTAGCTAACAACGAAACTCCGTTACGTGAATATCCATAATTACTAGCTAAGGCAAGAGGTAAAGTAAAAGTCTATTAGAGTCGTATATATACTATCTAGCAAAATACTCGCCGATAGTTTTACGAAGACCCTGCCTGCTAACAACTAGCCCTAGTTCTTAACGCAGGTTAGACTAGTTAAAGTAAAGGAACGAGACGTAGAGGAAGTAGATCTAGAGGAAATTCTAGAGAAGATGGAAAGTCTTATTATATAGTCTAGTATAAATGTCGCAAAGACTACTCTAGCTTAGGCTGCTAAGGAGCGCCGAGCTAAGGGGGTGTATTAGATTAAGGCGAGGTTTTGCTTTATGATCGAGCCGATGGTGGTTAGGGAAGGATATGAGACCCCCAAACCAGGGCTAGCGCCGGGACTTAGCACTGCCAAGCCCGAGGCGAGGCCACCTCCCACAGACAGAGCCGTAGACAGAGACAGACAATAGACACCTCGATCCGACCCCATAAAAATCTGACACGTATAGAGGCTTAATTACGACCATAATTATCCCGTCTAGGTACAATCCGCGGAGCTAAATAGGGAGATTAGCGATAATAGTCTACTAGAGGGTACTATTAGACTAGGTATACGCCTAGGTGATATCTTAGAGCTACAGTATCATGCCCTTAGCAATAAGAGACAGAGCGAGGGCAATAATAAGACGTTAGCTCGCTCGCTAGATAGTAGGGCTTTAGGTAAGGACAAGAGCCTTATTGCTGTTATTGTAGCCCTAGATAATTAGCTAGGATTTTTTATAGGGCTAATTAGTAGTCTTACCCTTTACCTTATTAACGATACGCGACTAAAAGATATAGATACTACTATAGATCTTAGGGTTATATACTTTAAACTTAAAAACGCTAGAAGCGATAAGTGCGTTAATATTAGTCTAGGTTAGCTTCTTAAAGGGCTGCCCTAGCGTAGTAATCTTGCTAGTAGATCGTAAGGTATAAGTAAGGACGAGGTTATCCTATTCTCTCTATGTTAGATATGCTGCGTAGAGAGTTCCGCTAGAGGTAGTTATTGCCTAGAGTAATAGCTTAGGTTTATTCTTAGATCCCTTAGGTCGACCACAACCTTATTAAGCTAGAGGTTGTTCTAGGACGTAGTTACTATCTCTATTAGCGAGGCTGCCGTTGTTATCCTGCCTATACAGCTAGGGCGATACAGCCCCTAAGTATAGTTAGGGGGGTACGTGTCTATTATTATAGTAGTATAGGTGGACAACAGTAGTCTAAAAGGTTATTAGCTTACCGTTAATCTTAACGATCGCGGTAGTGCTATCTAGGTTTAGCCTAAGTAAGGTGTAAGGTGTTGTAAAGATAGGCATAAATAAGCTTACGTTGGACGGACCGATACTATACTAGATATAGTTAGGGATTAATAAGCTTACGTGTGCTTACTCTGTACGCGTAATCTATTACATAATAGATTACGCAGCCTAAGTATTACGCTTAGTAAGAAGAATCTTCTAGAGCACTTAGGTATCTGTATATAATCTTCTATAGACACCTCTACTAGCTCGGTGTCTAACTCCTCTTTCATTACTTTATAAATCTAGTTCTCTACTTCCGCTAGTTCTACCTAATAGCATTACATAAGTCTATTAGCGAACGTCCTCCACTTTACCCTTTTGACAAGGTCTAGGGTGGCTAAGTCTCTTATGCTAGACTATAGCCTTAGCTTATTTTTATATAGCTATCCTGCGCGTTAGCTGCTGCGTTAAAAACGCTACTCGCGCCTTAGCGTTATTAAGTTCTAGTATCTATTGTCTGTACTTCTCGTGTAGTACTGCTAGTTCGCTATCGTCAGACCGTTAGAAGATTATTAGGTTAGATTTAGTGTCCTACTAAAGACCTTGCTGGCGGAGTATCTAGAAGGAGACAAGACTGTAGTGTAGGTTAGGGTAGTAGGCGACGTTCTTGAGGTAGAGGAGACGGTAACCGTCTACGCTATCCACTCTTAGAGTAACTAAACTATATACCCTAATCTACACCCTTGTATTGCCTGCCTAGAGGAAGTCTCCTATTATTAGCGGTCGAATATCCGTAAATCGTCTAAGGTCGTTGCCGACATGTATAGTAGTTCTAGAGCCTATCATATAAGAACGTTAAAGTGGGTACTTAGATTCCTTTACTATAAATAATAAGGCAAATATTATAAGGTTAATCTAGCCTATATTCTAGCCTTCTAGTTACTTAATAGTATCCTCTACTAAAGTGCTCTATAACTTCTTAATCTAGGGTGTCCCTAATTTAGCTCTCTTAGCTCCTCTTATCTCTTGTTTGAGATTAGTGTCGCTATTAATTTAGTACTAAGCCATCGTCTTTAGTGTTTTACGTAGCTTCTACTAAACAGGGGCGTTGTGCGGAAACGCGTACTAATAATCCTTTAGTTTATGCTATTAGTCGCATACCTTGCATTGTTTCCTATCCTTGCCTAGTCTAGGAGTCCTTTAGCTTTTGACGCGACCTCGCTTTCCTAGGGCCTTTTCAGCGGCGTTATCTACGTCTTCGCCGTTTAGTTAAAGTTTACCTACTATAAAGGCAGCCTTTAGGACCTTATATTTAATTAGATGTAATAATAAAGCGTACTCTTAGAACTATTTAATTATCATCCGTACAGTGAAACGTGGGTCTTTATTTCCAGCAGCTATGAACGTGGTAGTCTATTCTAGTAATAGTTTAAGAACTGCTTTAACAAAGTCCTTAATAAACTCTTTGTCTTAGTATTTAGGTATACTAAGTGCCTTCCCTTCCGTAATTACATAGTCTATCTTAGTTAGCTAGGTCTCTTACTGTGCTAACAACCTCATCGGTTTTTAGGCTATAAGGTAACGTTCTCTTGCACGTTTAAGTTCCTCCTTTATATTAATCCTAACATTTGCGGCTAAAGTTTCGATCTACTACTAATAGGAAAGACCTACCTTACAGTATTTGTAGAAGAGGTGTTATAACACAGTCTTCCTTATATGCTTAGTAAGCTTTCTAAGTCTAGTCCGCTTTTATTAATATCTCTAGTTAAGTATTCTAAACTCTTCTAGTTATATTTCGTAATAATCGACATCTTCTTTATAGGACGTCTTCGCGTTCGTCGCGAGGTCTGAGGGTCGTACTAGTACGTAGGCTGGCGTTTTCGCGCTATCGTCGCCGATCGCTTAGCGATATTAAGTAACGTGCAGATTCGTCGCTGTAGTTGATGGCTAATAGCTTCTAATAAGTAGAGCTAGTAGTAATTGTAGTTCTATTAGAGGGATCTCGCGTTGCTTTAGATCTACCTTTTTCTACACTTAGTATGCGGCCCATTCTGCTTATAGTTGTTAGTACTATTTAGCCTAATTAGTATAATCCGTTAGGATCACTATTAGATCTCTGTTTAATAGTATAGACATCTTATTAATAAGTTTTAATAATTCTTTGGTTCGGCGCTTACGTGTTGTAGCGTAGGGATCGTTATAATGACAGTATTTGTAGTATAAAGTAACTTTAATTAATACTTCTACACTCAGTATGGGCAGTGAGACTCTTAATTGTTAGATTTTTATAGGGTCGAATCGAGGTGTCTATTGTCTGTCTCTGTCTACGGCTCTGTCTGTGGGAGGTGGCCTCGCCTCGGGCTTGGCAGTGCTAAGTCCCGGCGCTAGCCCTGGTTTGGGGGTCTCATGTCCTTCCCCAACCACCATCGGCTCGATCATGAAGCAAAACCTCGCCTCAATCTGACAATACGGTATTGTAGAAGCTAGAGCGTATTAGTAGTCTACGTACTTTAAGCACTACACTAATAAGCTATAGATAGAGACGTCTACGTATAACCTATACCTCCTTATCTCTAAGTTAACGGCAGCTAGCGTTAGGATTATAGGTATCTAGACTAATAATACGCTTAGTCTATCTAACGAGCAGTTTGCTACTAAGGAGAAAGACGAGCTCTGCTTTAACGCGAAGGAGAAAGAGGTCCTTACTAAGGATAATAAAATCGACTTTAACAGCTGCGTTAACACAATAGATAGCAACACTATCTCCCTTATCTAGAAACGCTAGGGCGAGAAACTTAAGGCAGCTATAGATTAGAAGTTATATATCTAACAGCGAGCCTGCGGGGCGTGTATTGCTTCTATCTGCTAACTAGAAGCTAGTTTTAACCTCGCTACCGCCGCACAGACGACTACTAACACTACAAAAGAAGAAATATCTAGATTAAATAAGCGTATTATCTAGCAAAAGCAGAACGTTAACGTAGACTATTATACGTCTAGCTAAAGATAATAGATCTTAAGCTATTTACCTTTGTTAACGCCTCGTTTGCTAATAATAAGGATATAAGTTTATAGATAGGATATATAATTATCCTAGGCAACGAGATTACTAATAATACTAGCTTTACTATCTGCGGTAACATTATCTATTAGTCCTCTCTTAACTGCAAGCGAATCACCTATAGTGTTCTTACCTCTAAGATCTACGCAATAGCCTATAGTATTAAAATTGCCATCTATTGGAACAAGGTCTCCTCTGGTGGTATGACTACCATAGGGAACCGAGTAGAGGTATGTTAGGTCACCACGTATTGGATTGAACTACACTAAGAGCTGTTGTTCTGTCTTCTTATTATCATGATGATCTGGGGATTTACATGACAGATCATCATTCCGCGTCGGTCCTTCTGCTCGGGCTTACTTCCACGAGCCTCATCCCCGCCGACCTGGACTGAACCTTACATCTTCTCAACACTCCCCTCAGGGCAGGTCCGGTCTAAGGACAACTCCTAATTGGTTCTTGAATTTCTCGAATGCGACTCGCTGCAACGGCTTTGTCATTCCATCAGCCACCATATCTACAGTTGGCACGTAGGCCACGTCGAGTTTACCTTGTTCTGCTAGGTCTCTGATAAAATGATAACAGACGTCGATGTGCTTTGATCTTTCGTGAAGGTGAGGGTTCTTTGTAAGTGCAATGGCACCCTGGTTATCTCCTAGCATCTGGACCTTGTTGGTGTCTTTTCCAATGTACTTTGGGAACCCAAGATCTCTGAACATTTGAGCAATCCACTGGCCTTGCTTACAGCATGTTGATAGTGCGATGTATTCAGATTCGCAGCTTGACGTTGCAACAGACCGTTGCTTCTTGCTAGACCATGATATTGGACCTCCGTAGAACATTGCAGTGCTCCCTGAAACGCTCTTTCGGTCTACCATGTCGCTTGCCCAGTCAGCATCAGAGTAGATGACAAATTGCGAGTGTACTCCCCCTGGTCCGTAGCGTAGCTTCATTGTTACTGTCGACCTTAGATATCGTAGCAGGTTCTTCAACGCATGGCCATGATGTTCTGCTGGATCGCTCATGTATTGGCTTAGCTTTCCGAGGGTGAATGCAATGTCTGGGCGTGTAAGAACCATAGCAAACATAAGGCTCCCTATCACTTGCTGGTATTCAGTGATGTCGATTCGGGTGTCGTTGTCAGTGGCTGGCCTAAATGACGTGTAATCTGCGGATGGAATCTTCTTGTCTCTGTGTTGTTTGCTAGACATTCCAAACTTGTCAAGTACTGCGTGTATGTACTGTTCTTGATCGAGGTAGATTGTGCGGCGCTTTCTGTCTCGCGTAACTCGTACTCCAAGGATCTTATGAATCTCCCCTAGGTTCTTGGTGTTGAATCTTCCAGAAAGCTTCTTGTAGAACCAATCAATTTGAGCTCGATCTTTTGCGGCAACAGCAATGTCGTCAACGTAGACGAGGATACGGAGTTGTTTTTCTTCGTGGATAAACATGCACGGGTCGGCAAGGCTTTGCACGAATCCCCATGCCAGAAGTTCTTTCTTTATTAACAAGTTCCAGTCACGAGCAGCTTGTTTGAGTCCATATAGGCTGCGGAGAACTTTAAGGACGTATCCTTTCTTAACTTCTACTCCCTGGGGTTGCTTAAGAAAGATCTCTTCCTTCAAATGCGACTCTGTGAAAGCATTCTTGATGTCAAAGTGAAAACATTCTAGGTTTTCCGCTGCGACAGTGGCCATAAACAGACGTAAGGTGTCCATGCGAACTGTCGGGGCGAAAGTCTCGTTGTAGTCTGTTCCGTGTACTTGCGTAAAACCTCTTGCCACAAGGCGTGCCTTAAACCTCTCAACAGTCCCGTCGAGATTTGTTTTGACTGTAAAAACCCACTTTGAATCAACCATGTTCGCGTCTTTTGGCTTTGGAACTTCCTCCCAGGTTCGATTCTCCATTAACGCGATTATCTCTTCAAGTATTGCTGCTTTCCATTGCTTTCCATACTTTGGGTCGTTGATAGCTTGCTCGTGTGTCTGGGGGATCTGGATTCCTGCGATCTCGGTTGCTGCAAAAGCCTTCTCAGATAGTCGTGTTTGCTCTTCTATAAGGCCAGCTTGGGCTAGCATAGCTTTAACGATCTTGCTAAATCTCTCGTCCTCAACAACCTCTTCGTTAGACCTCTTTCGTTTGGCTTGTCTGGTGAAGTATCGTGGAGCCTCCTCTTCTCGTACAGACTGGGTATACGGTTCTTCGGGTCCCTCTTCGTCCACAAGATTAGGAACCCGCTCATCAGATGGTGCAGTAGGGGAATAGTCGTTAGCTTCCCTGGTCTTCCTCTGTGACGCTTAACTGGTTCGGGAGTTAGCTCTGCCGACGACAGTTCTATTGGGTTCTCGGGAACTGGCTCCACTATTTCTGCAGGAGATGGTTCCATTGGTTCGACAGGAGATGGTTCCATTAGTTCGACAGGAGATGGTTCTATTGGTTCTGCAGGAGATAGTTCCATTGATTTGGCAGGAGGTGGTTCCATTGGTTCTGCAGGAGATGATTCCAGATCCTTCCTAGGTCTTCCTCTTGGTTTTCGGTCTGGCATCGTATTCTGCGTCCCTTGTGGTCCAGCTGGTATGTTTCGCAGTCGTAGTTCAACTTTTCCTCCAGGGGTGTATTCGTCCACTGATAATCGGCTTGTCCTTGAGGTGTATCCAAGCTCTGGCGAATAGAACTTGAACTGCTTGTTTGTTGTCTCAGAATATCCCATGAATACTCCAACTCTGCCACGGTCCACGAGCTTGTCATGTCGTTGGTCTGCTGGAATCGTTTTGGGGTTGATGTAAGAATAGCATTTGCTCCCCATACACGGATGTGGTCAATGGATGGTTTCGTTCCTGTGAATGCCTCTTCAGGACTGACTTGCTTTCCATTGATCGTGGGTCCTGTGTTTGTGCGGTTTCGCAGGTATGCGTCTGCTTCGACAGCTTCATCCCAAAACTCAATTGGTAAACCAGCGTCTTTCAGCATTGCTCTCATATCAGCTTCAGCGGTTTGGATGTTTCGCTCAGCTGGTCCATTCTGGTGTGAGGAAGCAATTGTTGTAGGCTGAATTTCCACGCCCTGTGTAACTCTCCATTCCTCGGCTTGCTGTAGAAGTTCTGGTGCGTTGTCAGTTCCAGCAGCTTTAACCTTTTCGCCAGTTTGATGTTCTACAAAGGTCTTCCAGATTTGGAGTTCCCTTTGTGCGTCTCCCTTTTTCTTCAGCGGGATAACCCAGTTTTTTCGCGTGTAACTGTCAATAATAAGGAGGAACCACCTGTTTCCTCGCAGAGATGTTGGAAAGGGTCCTGCAATGTCAAACTGTACTAAGGCTAGCTTCGTGGCCTTATGCTCTCTCAGCTGCTTAGGGATGCTGTTCTTCATTTTCGTCAGAGAACACACTTCGCAGATTTCTATCTTCTCTGGAACTTGAATCTTCTTCTGGAGAGTTGTAACTTCGTGGAGTTTAGCAATCTTTGCAGGTCCTAGGTGTGCGAAGCGTCTGTGATACAGCAAGTATCTCTCCTTTTCATTAACCTTAAGCTCGCTCTTAACTGGTGCATGGAGTTCCGTGCCTAGAAATGCTGTTTCTTGGTATCCATCGGCAATGTGTGACACTACGTAGAGGCCGTCGTCCATAGTTGCTTCAATAATAACCTTCTTTCCTAGTTTGAAGTATAGTGCGTGTGAATTGAAACGACCCTTCAGGCTTGCTGCGCAAATTCTTCTTCCTGATAACAAATTGACTCCAAGGTTAGGTACAAGCAGTACTTCTGACAGCCATGTCGACGATCCATCCTTACACACCACTTGAGCTTCTCCTTTCCAGTCCGCATATAATTCTCCCCTCCAACCCGAACGACTCTTCGTTTGATCTTAATCATTCGTCTAAATAATGAGGGTTGGTCAGACATGTGAGAGGATGCGCCAGTGTCGGCAGCCCAGGTAGATGGAGAGGCCTTACCGACGATGTCTTTTGAGAGACGGCATGTCTCAATTTCCTCGGGTTCGGAGTCTGAGGTCTCAGATAATTCATCTGACTCTGAATTGACTTCTTCGGCTCCATATGCTTTGCCAGTCCTTTTGTGGGAATTCCTTTGCTTAGGTGTCTTAACGAGCAGCTTAGATGATTTCTTAGCGTCGTATTCCTTAAGGAGCTTTCGAGCTCTCTCACGTCTTGGGCAGTCTCGTACGCCATGGGCTCCATCACAAAGGAAGCATTGGACCGTGAATTTGGCACCAGATTCGGAGTCAGACGATAGTGGCGAGTTCTTATGATTTCGACGCCTGTAAGGCGGAACATACTTCTCCGTCTTTCGGAATGCTGGAAGAGCTTTTTCGTTGGCGTCTTGCTGGTCTCGAACCTCCTTCTCTTCCAGAAACTTAAGTTTCTGTTCAACCGTGAGGTTAAGTTGGGCGTTTAAGGTGTCAATCGTAGTCTTGAATTCTTTCGGAAGTGATCTGATAAGAACGAGTAGTAGTGCAGAGTCCTTGTAAGCTCCGTTGGTGTCGGCGTCTGCTGCTACAAGTTTACGTCGGTAGTCCTTTAGCTTCTCCCATGATCCAACAATCGTGTTCCCGGGATTAAATGTGAACGTTTGAATTCTAGTCATGTATATGTTGGCAGTTGTGGCGTCAGTTTGGGTGTACTTCTTTTGTAGGTAGGCCCAGAATTGGAAGGCAGTATCGTATTCGTCAATGAGGGCTTGGTCATCCTCGCTAAGCGACCGAAACAAGAGATCGATTGCAGTGGCTTCATCTTCTAGGTACTTGTCTCTTTTTTCAATGTTGACGCGGATCTTGGTATGCTTGTCTGTTTCAGCAATTTCCAACTCTTCCATAGCCTCCGTTAGTCTACTAGCTGTTGCTATTTGACAGTGCTGTACCAGATTTTTCTCGCAGACATAGAAGACTTTCTTCCCCTTAAGCTTGACCTTGTTTCGGCGAAACCAAGTATCGTGGTTTTCGGCTGTGAGCTGGGGGATCTTCCATTCTTCCTTCTCTGCAGCCATCTTGTGCGGGTGATGCGGTTGATTCGGGCGATGCGGGCGATGCGGGCGATGCGGGCGATGTTCTGCGGGTGGTGCAGTCGTTATCGGTTCTCGAGCGTGGAGACGGTGTGTGTAAGTATGGTTGCGTGTCAACCGCGTTGTACACGACTTTTTCTCTTTTCCGATTCCTGCTTGAATCTAAGTCCTTCGTGACTTGGGTGAGTGTTTTTGATTCCTTCTCGAATCTAAGTCCTTCGTGACTTGGTTAGGTGTTTAAAACCAATAACGTTGGGTTAGGCAACCGGGCTCATAACCTATTGGAACAAGGTCTCCTCTGGTGGTATGACTACCATAGGGAACCGAGTAGAGGTATGTTAGGTCACCACGTATTGGATTGAACTACACTAAGAGCTGTTGTTCTGTCTTCTTATTATCATGATGATCTGGGGATTTACATGACAGATCATCATTCCGCGTCGGTCCTTCTGCTCGGGCTTACTTCCACGAGCCTCATCCCCGCCGACCTGGACTGAACCTTACATCTTCTCAACACCATCGCTATTAGATCTACCCTTAACATTATTATGGACCGCCTATCCCTCCTACAAGTACTAATTGTTGTATGTACGGACTCCCTCTCCCTGTACGAATACCTCGTTAAGCTTAGCACTACTAAGGAGAAGCGCCTTATAATTAATATTATAGCTATCCGTGAAGGTTACGAGCGAGGTGACCTCACAGATATCTATTAGATTAATAGGCGTAATAACCTAGCAGACGTTATAACTAAGGTAGCTACTAACACCTTAATAGAATAGCTTATTAACACTAATAAGCTAGAGCTCTAGGTCTAGGGATAGGTCGATTGAGCTAACAACTAGGCCACAGCCCCTAACAACGACGACCTCCGCGAGACAACGATGTCAACTTATAGCCCTAGCCACCTTAAGGCGACTAAGCCAACTCCTTATAATACCTAGACGAGATAAGACACATAAGTGGGATAGGATAGATAAGTAGAATAGGAAGGGAACTACGGTAGTTCACACTAGTCACAGATAAGAAACTAGCTGCTACCTAGCTGCGCGTTTTTATCGCAGATTTAAGCGTTTCATAGCGATACTAACAGGATAGAAGAAAAGATAGCTAGTGTTAGTTACTCTTAGTTTCGAGCCACCGTATGTACGTGGCGAGCACGTGACTACGTGCGTGGCCCGTGCCGTGGGGTGGGATTCAGTTCGTACACGAGCTGCAGCCCACCTCCTTTAATCAGTTATAACCATCTACTTCAACTCGTTGCAACGACCGTTACTTGATTCAACCTCACCTTTGCCGTATCAACAATTAGAAAGAGAAGAAATAAGTGACTTAGAAAGTAACATGTCTAAACAACTAATTCTAGTAAGTTTAAAAATTCTAGATAGGCTGAAATATTTTTTGAAATTTTAATATTTTTCTAGTTATATTTAGATTAGTAGCTTACTTCTTTCTACTCTTAAGCACTACTAGAGTTACGCAGACGTAAGCCTACTTAGCATACCTTTTAGTAACTCATCTTAAAGACAATATTCTTAGCTTTCTAGAGAACTAAGAATTATTAGTCTAGCTAGTCTAGTTCTTTAGATATAGAGCATGGAAGAAGGTAAATTTTAAAAAGTCTCTTTCTTTTTGTCACCCGACTGTAGTTTCTTTTTAAAGAACCGTCCCTTTATGCGCTGCACTAACTATTTAGCTCCGCCCTCCCTACCGAACGCCCTAAACCGACTCGATATACCGACCCCCTATACCGAACCGCTCTAGCACATGCTATAGTTCACTAGCACACTCACGAGCAAACTATTGACAAGGCACTAGATGTATAATCTATGATTGTTGTAATAGATCCAATATACATGCCTACACCACTGAACGCCCTCCCTCCCTCACGCCCCAAACCGACTCGATATACCAACCCCCTATACCGAACAGCTCTAGCACCTGCTGTCACCAGCACACTCACGAGCAAACTATTGACAAGGCACTAGATATATAATCTATGATTGCTGTAATAGATCCAATATACATGCCGACACCACCGAACGCCCTACCTACCGACCCCCCCAAGTCGACTCGTTATACCGACCTCATATACCGACAAAACCAATAGAGAGAGCTACTCTATAAAACTAAAAAACTACTTTCTTACTACAAGAGCTCGCTGCTACATCTCTTTCTGTCTACCACACTGCTCTTCAGCACTAGCGCCTACTCTAGATCTACTCTAGAATAGGAGTACGCAAATCATCCCCCAAATTGTACTACCCCCAAAGAAACCACCCATAGAAAACATTACATAGAACGGCCTAGGCCAAAGTCTTGCATAGTCTCTGACTGAAAAGGACTCTAAATGGAATAATAATAATAATAATAATAATAATAACTAGTTAGCTCTAACTAGTTAAATTTCCTACTATAATTTGTAGAGTACGTTGTTAATACGAATTAATTCTTAGATAAGATCCTATAGGTTGTTAATTGCGACGCCGCTTCGTATAAGCTCTTCTTTAACTCTTTCCTTAAGTCCTTATTAGTATATAACCCTTAATGCCTTGTCATCCCAGTTAGTCTTTAGGGCGTGCCCCTAGAAGATACTAGCGTAGTTAGCGACTAATTAGGTTTTCTTAAGCTATTAGATTGCACGATCTACCTTAGATTCTTTGTTAATAACTCTGAAATACTGTCTAAGCTTGTCTTTGAAGGTTAGGTAGTCTTTAAATATTCGTTTAATATCGTCGTCGTCATCGTTGTCGTCTATGTACTTATTAAGGTAAGGCTTAATCTAGGTAGTAGTAGTTCCTCGCATATAACTCGCTATAAGTAGTCTATAATTAGTAGGGTTACCCTTCTTATCTTTAAACCTAAAGAAGAGATTAAACTAGAGAATCTAGTCTTTAAGCTTGTGTCGATCGCCGTGAAATAGATCGGGTCTAGCTACCTTAGTGTAGCTTAACGAAGTTTCGTTAGGTGTGTTTATTAGGGTGTCACTCATCTTTAGGGTGTTTAAAGTGTGAAGATCGTCCAAAGATAATCTTAGGTTAGTTCTTAGGGATTGTTACGGATCCATAGCCCCCATATCGATAAGATCCTGATCTTATCGGACTAGCGCCTTGGCGCCCACAGCATAAGTTCGGGCTCACAACGTAGATAGCTCGTGTTACGAACCTGTGGGAAGGGGCACGGCGGTTAAGTTAAGGAGCGTCGGCGGGATAGCTGACCCCTCCATATGTGACACGGGAACTTAATCACGTGACCTCCTCGGCTTGGCATGCACGAGGAAAGGTCTTGGCACACTCCTCGTACATACGCCACCGAGGAGTTGTCAGAATATGGGCATATTTTGGGTGGTGGACAAAATCCGGGTGTTCGGAGCTGTGGATTCTGTGGATCAGTTAAATTAGTCAGCGCGCACAATCCACCGCGACCCAACTGATCGAACAGCGTTGGACAACAGAACACACGAGATCAGACCAGAACAATACAATCGATCCCAATCATATTATTATACTATTATCCCCGTCTTTGATAACCCATCACAATCTGACAGGAGTACTCCTCGCGCGTCAGCCACCGAGGAATCCTCGGACTCCTCTGAGCGAGGACAGCGAGCACCATAGGTATATAGCATTAGGCAATGAGCTTCTATAGCTCATTGTGTTCAACTTCGAAATCTAAGGATTAGTACTTGATTCTCAACTCCCCGTATATTACATCGATCTACCAATCGTGCTATACACCCTCGTGTCCATCGCATCACTCTATCCCCGAGAACCAACCCAAGATCATCTTCGGACGACCTTCACACTTTGAACACCCTCAAGATGAGTGACACCCCGATGAACACACCTAACGAAACTTCGTCAAGCCGAACCAAGGTGGCCAGACCCGATCTATTTCACGGCGACCGACACAAGCTCGAAGACTGGATTCTCCAGTTCGATCTCTTCTTCAGGTTTGAAGATGAGAAGGTCGACCCTACTGATCGTGGACTGCTCATGGCAAGTTACATGCGAGGAACTGCCGCCACCTGGATCAAGCCTTACCTCAACAAATACATGGACGACAACGATGACGACGACGATATTGAACGAATGTTTGAAGACCATCCAACCTTCAAAGACAAGCTTAGACAGCAATTCGGAGTCATTAACGAGGAATCCAAGGCAGATCGTGCAATCCAACAGCTCAAACAAACCCAATCAGTCGCCGACTACGCCAGTATCTTCCAGGGACACGCCCTGAAGACCGACTGGGACGACAAGGCATTAAGGGTTATGTACCGACAAGGACTCAAAGAAAGAGTCAAAGAAGAGCTCATGCGAAGCGGCGTGGCAATCAACAACCTACAGGATCTCATCCGAGAATCAATTCGTATCGACAACGCACTCTACGAATTGCAGCAGGAAATCCGACCGGTTAGAGCCAACCAGTCAGTGCAACGCACAAAGGGACGATTCTTCAAGAAGAAACCAGGATATCGGACGACACCCGGAGGTATTGTACCCTCCGCCGGTAACAACTGGCACGACCCTGATGCAATGCAACTGGACAACATCAACAAAGGCAAGAGTTTCGGAAGGAATGACAAGAAGAAGCCATATAACAAAAAAGAGATCACTTGTTATAATTGTGACAAGAAAGGTCACATGGCTAGGGACTGCCACAGCAAGAACAAGGTGGTTAGACAACTCAACGTTATCCACAAAGCAGTACCCACTGAGCGACACGAGACATGTAATGTCATATCTAAACCAACCATCGAAATCAACACGCAGGAAAGCGTTTTGGGATTGGACAACCTCACACTCGTGGAATCAGACTCAGAAGAAGAACAGCCCACTTCGGAGTACGACATGCTCGAAGATGAGTCCAAGGACTTAGAGGCTACGGAAATCGACCAGACCAAATTCGGCAAGATGGCCATGTTTGAAGGAATCAACAGGCCACCCACACCTTATATACAGGAAGAAGAGTTCTACAAGCTCGCAAGACAAATCAACCAGCTACTACGACACCTCAACAAGGCTAATATCGAGTACGCCTGCGAGGAACCCAACATTATGGCTGCTATGCGACAGGACTTCTACCGATTGTCACTAGAGGTACAACAAAACAAGGAAAACGTTCCAACCGAAATATTGGAGTTCCTACCAACAACATGGGAACTAAGCTGGATCGAAGACGCAATCCGATCATGGGAAGAACCAACGTTGCCAATCTCGGAAAAAGAGAAGCAAGAGATCTACGACGAACTCTGCCAGACCAGGAACGATTGGAAGACCTTCCAACACGGCCACAAGAGAAAGGCCAAGGACATCAGTAGGTCAAAGGAATACGACTACTGGATGGACCCTAGGAACCCAGAACATGAGAAGTTATCATGGGTTACATGCATTCACGACCATTGCAGAGTACACTACTCGGATAAGTCCGGATCAGGATGGTTCCCAGAAGAAACCAAACGATCGTACCGCTGCAAGTGGCAATTCTTCGACTGCAAAAACGACCTATGCCCAATACATTTATGGGACAAAAGGGAAAAGACATACTTCCCAGGTCACGACAACCCCGAAGAAGTTGATCAGATGCAAACAGTATGGCTAAAAGAATACGACGAAGGAGACGCTTGGGAATGCCAACAACCCAACTGGCAAACGTGCCTTAGCAAAGAATGCGACCTTCATGCGATAGCCAAAGGATTCCATGGATTTGGAAATCAGGCTTTTTTAGGCCAGCACCCGGCCCAGAGCGGCCCGGCAAGGAGATTAACTCAGTAAACTCCTTAGACCTCATCAAGCTTCAGGTGAAGCTTGAAGGGAGGTGGATGAAGGCACTAGTAGATTCGGGATCACAAGCCAACTACGTTTCAGCGCACGCAGCGTCTTCAGCCGGACTGAAGCCGTTACAGAAACAAGAAGCTTACCCACTACATGTGGCCAACGGAGAGCCAATGCCAGGTGAACAAGAGATCACCCACGAGGTCAGACAAGTGACGCTCAACATCCAAGGACACCAAGAGAAGATAGACCTAGATGTCTTCGGACTAGCTACCCACGACATCATATTAGGACTTCCATGGTTACGAGAACACAACCCACGGATCGACTGGAAGTCGAAGACGTTCTCATTCGAGTGCTGTGGAACGGACGCAACCACAAGCCAGCCTACGCATTGTCAGAGTACGATGGTAGATGAGAGGAAACTGAATAACATCGCAAAGAAAAAGCGAGCCTCGACAAAGGACGGCCTTAAGGAACAAGGGTCCGACTCAGCAGACGCCGGAACGGAGCCACCGGGTCGACAGACTAGAGTTTTGGAGAAACGCGCAACTCCTGAGATCCCCGCAGAATACAAAGAATTCGAACATCTATTCCGGGAAGTGGCAGATGAACAAGCATTGCCAAAGCACCAACCCTGGGACCACAAGATTGTCTTACAGGAAGGAAAGAAACCGACTTTCGGCCCAATATACGGACTATCGGAAAAAGAATTGAGCACGTTACGCGACTACATCAAGACAAGCCTAGCAAAGAAATATATCCGACCATCGAAGTCACCAGCAGGATATCCAATCATGTTTGTCCCGAAGAAAGACGGAAAACTACGACTATGTGTAGATTATCGCAAGCTCAACGACATCACAATCAAGAATCGATACCCCTTACCGAACATTACAGAATTACGGGATCGATTATCTCGCGCAGAGATCTTTACAGCATTAGATCTTCGAGATGGATACCACCTAATTCGCATAGCGAAAGGTGAGGAATGGAAAACGGCGTTCCGATCAAGATACGGACACTACGAATACACAGTTATGCCGTTTGGGCTCACGAACGCCCCAGCAACATTCCAAGAACTCATCAACAACGTGTTGAGAGCACATCTAGACATCTTTGTCATAGCTTATCTAGACGACATTCTCGTCTACTCCGAGACTTTAGAGGACCATGTTGAACATGTCAAGACGGTACTAAGGGCCCTTGAGCAGTTCAACCTCCGACTCAAACCAGAGAAGTGTGAATTTCACAAGACTAAGGTCAACTTCTTAGGCTATGTAGTAGGAGCGGACGGAGTACAAATGAGCGAAGAAAAGATTCAGGTTATCAAGGATTGGCCAACACCGACAACAGTTGTACAGATACAGTCCTTCTTAGGATTCTTGAACTTCAACCGACAGTTCATCAAGGACTTCTCAAACATCGCCATCCCTTTGACAAAACTCACAAGAAAGGACGTACTCTTTAAGTGGAGCAAGGAAGCAGAGAACGCATTCCAAACGCTTAAGAAAGCAAGCACAGAACCACCATGTTTTCGAATATTCCAAGCAGGACACCCATTACGCTTTGAGACCGACGCATCGGATCTCGCGCTAGGCGGATGCGCAAGTCAATTGCACGAAGGCAAATGGCACCCCATCGCCTACTACTCTCGCAAATTCTCAGGACCAGAAGAACGATACGACGTTCACGACAAGGAGCTACTAGCTATTGTCGCATGCTTACAACACTGGAGAGTATACGCAGAAAGCTGCTCGGAACTTACGATATACACAGATCACAAAAATCTAGTGAACTTTACGACTACCAAAGTACTCAACCGCAGACAAGTAAGATGGTCAGAACTACTAGGACAGTACAAGTTCAAGATTGTGTACACACCAGGAAAAGAGAACGGCAGAGCAGACGCTCTCAGCCGTAGACCAGATATCGCAGGCACCAAGGAAGTCATCGACACCGCGATACTCAGGGTTAACGAAGACGGATCGCTAGGACCAGCAAAAACGCTGAACGCCATCCTCCACATCGGAAACAATGTACCGGAAGAATTGCAGGAAGCAATTATTCAGCAACACCACGACGACCCTGTACACGGTCACCCGGGCATTACCAGAACAATGGAACTCATCAGACGCAACTACGAGTTCCCAGGAATGAAGGAAAAGGTTACCTTATTTATCGCAAAATGTGCAGACTGTCAGAAGAACAAACACGACACGCACGCACCTTACGGCGAGATGCAAGCATTAGAGCTACCCACAGAACCTTGGGCAGACATCTCTATGGACTTTGTCACAGGTTTACCAGTCTCAAGAGACCCAGCGACAAACATAGGATACAACGCAATACTCGTTGTAATCGATCGATTCACAAAACAAGCAGAGTACATCCCGTTTAGAAACGATTTCACGGCAGTACACCTGGCTCACATCATCAACGATCGAATCATCAGACATCACGGCATCCCAAAGTCAATTATAAGCGACAGAGACAAGCTCTTCACTTCAAACTTTTGGACAACACTTTTGGCCGCGATTGGTACAAAACGCAAGCTATCGACAGCGTTTCACCCGCAGACAGACGGACAGACAGAAAGAACGAACAGAACCATGAAAGCATATCTCAGGATATACGTCAATCATCAGCAAACCAACTGGGTTTCGCTTCTGCCTATGGCACAAATGGCATACAATAACAAGCTTTCAGAGTCTACAGGACAGACTCCGTTCTATGCAAACCACGGGAGACACCCAAATCTCTTTACACGCACACTTCCGAGCCAGAAAACGGAAGCAGCTATCGCCACAGCCGAGGAGCTGAAGGCAGTACATGAGTTGCTACAGAGCAAACTCGAGACAGCACAACGTCAAAGCATTTCATATGTCAACAAGAAACGAAAAATGGCACCTCAGCTAGAGAGGGGGGATAAAGTTTATCTACGCACGAAGAATCTTCGCACGAAGCGACCAAGCAAAGGACTCGACAACGTCAAAGTCGGACCATTTTTGATTCTCAATCGGAAAGGACCAGTTACGTACACACTCGACCTTCCACCAGACGCTAGAATACATCCCAGATTCCACGTAAGCCTTTTGGAACCAGCACACCCAGACACGCCATTACAGAAAACCTTCCACTACGAAACAGAAGAAGAAAACGAATTTGAAGTCGAGAAAATTGTCACACACAGAGTCGTGGACAACGGCACCGAATATCTAGTCAAATGGTTAGGATACCCAGACAGCGAAAACACATGGGAACCAGACACCAACCTTACGAACTGCCGACAACTACTTCAAGAATATAAGAAAAAGACATACCAGGCAACCTCAGCTAGAGGAAAAAACGGGAGCATCGCCAGGATTCGCGGGCGACGCGAGCGCATCTAGGGAACCAAGGGTTTCCCACATCATCGGCGAAAACCCCACCAAGGCATCCGCCGCGGGGCAATTCATCGACTCTTGCGCATCCACGTCATCACCACCATCGCGCAAGGTATTCGCCAAACATATCGCCTTCTTAGCAGCGCGCTCTTCGGCCTGCTTCAGGATCTTCTTATTTCGCATCAAGCGCGAAATCACCTGAGCCAACAACTGCTCATCCTCCTCCACCTTCTTTTTATACTCTTCACGAGTCTTATCTAGGGACACCCACGACATGTTTACACATGGATGCCCTAGACGAGTACACTCCGAACACTTCAAACGCTTGCCATCGACTTCGGGCATCGCGACGCACTGACGGTTATTCGCAAAACAGTAATCGCAGGATACGGGCGCAAGGAGGCCGTTTCGACGAATCTCAAGGGCAAGACGAAGATGTTCTTTAGACCTGGGGACGGACATCGTCAGACACAAGCACACGGACAAGCTTGAGGACAAGCTTAGGAAGGAAGGGGATGGTGTTACGAACCTGTGGGAAGGGGCACGGCGGTTAAGTTAAGGAGCGTCGGCGGGATAGCTGACCCCTCCATATGTGACACGGGAACTTAATCACGTGACCTCCTCGGCTTGGCATGCACGAGGAAAGGTCTTGGCACACTCCTCGTACATACGCCACCGAGGAGTACTCCTCGCGCGTCAGCCACCGAGGAATCCTCGGACTCCTCTGAGCGAGGACAGCGAGCACCATAGGTATATAGCATTAGGCAATGAGCTTCTATAGCTCATTGTGTTCAACTTCGAAATCTAAGGATTAGTACTTGATTCTCAACTCCCCGTATATTACATCGATCTACCAATCGTGCTATACACCCTCGTGTCCATCGCATCACTCTATCCCCGAGAACCAACCCAAGATCATCTTCGGACGACCTTCACAGCTCGATAGCTTGTATCTTGTCAAATCCAATCTTTCTTGATCGATCCCTCACAGGGATAGAGTAATGCGATAGACACGAGGGTGTATGTATGTATGTATGTATGTATTGTTTAACGTCCTATGAAAGCCTCCCAGGGGGCATGAAAGACGGGTAGCGCCCTGTATGGTACTCAGGTGCTCCTATTCTTTGGGTGTTGGCAGTGTGTGCAGTCTGGTAGGGTAATTTCCGCCAGTTGAAAAGACTCTATCTAGGTTCTGGGCCGTGGGGCCAGGGATGTGTTGAGCAATAAAGCAGAGCTCTTGTTCTGGGGCTAGTAGGCATTAGGGTGGATCCCTTGTGTTCTGAGGCAGGTAAGTGCCGTAAGAGAGAGTAAGAAAAAGGTACGTAGGTGTGGAGAGCCGGTGCTCTGTCGAATCGGAGCCGTGGCTCTGCGCGAGGAGAGCCTTTGTGCTAGGCTTGGCGATGCCTGTGTCGAAGGAGATAGGTGTAGTAGGAAGGCAGAGCCAGGCCTGTCCTTCTTCTTTATCTCTTAAAGTTGCGAATCTGTAAGGCCATGCTGGCTGCCTTATTTGCGGTCAAGAGCCAGTGCTCTGTCGTGTAGGTGTCATGGCCCTGCATGAAGCAGGGACAGGGCCTTCGAGGTGTAGGAGAGGTGGGTGTGAAGGCAAGGCGATGCTAGAAGTTGTCCTTCCCGTCTCTAATTTGTATGTAAGGCTATGCTGGCTGCCTTATTTGCGTGTTGTGTCAGGTCGGGGACTCTGACCGTTGGTCTTTAGAGAGCTGCGGGCAGCTCTCGTCGTTGTAGGTGTGGAGAGCTGGTGCTCTGTCGGGTCGTGCCGTAGCTCTGCGCATGGAGAGCCTTTGTATTTAGGCCTAGCAGATGCCTATATCTTGCAAGAACAAGGAGTGTCAAGGCTGTCTCCTTGTCTTAGCGGTAGTTGTGGCCTTCGACCGAACGTGAAAATCTGAGTAGCGCACGGGCCATTTTGTAGACATCTCAGCTCACCAGGGAGATGAAAGACAAAAGAGGCCAGCGCGCCTGCCACAGCGCCTGCAGCCGGAAGAGGACGCTGGAAAACAGATTTAAGAAGGCATTTGAGTCTTGTTTTGATGAAAAATCGATGGATATCGACCTTTCGTTGACCTGGAAAAGTTTGTCAAGCGTCAAGGTTGGGGAGAATCATCATGTCGTATTAGAGCTATCGGGAAGAGGTCTATATACGCAGTGGGAGGAGAGAAGGAGCTAGGCCGTAAAGGTACTAGCGGGTAAATAGGTGGCTGCCTGGTTGCCCAAAGAGGAGCCAAGGGATAAGCCCTATGGCCGACACACCCCCCGGAACCAGGTGGCAAGCCATCTGAGTGAATGAAATGTATAGGAAATCGTAAAGAGACGTTCGCTGGAGGTGCCTTGAGAGACTACATGCGGGGAACGTTCACCATATCGATGAGGCCAATGAACTTAGCGTGCTCTTGTTTGTCGAGAGGCTTCGTAAGGCCGTCGGCGGGCATCTCTACGCCGGGGAGATAGTCGAGCTTGAGGTTGCCGTCTTTGTACTGCTGCTTTGTATACTTGAAGTACGCGTCGATGTGCTTTGTACGCTCGTGATGGCCGTCCTTGCGGATCATATTAAGCGCTGGCTGATTATCGGTGTACAGCTTGAAGGGCTTCAGGTCGTTACCGACGTATCCAACCTGAGAGAGTAGGCGTTGAAGCCAATTGATCTCTTTGGCAGCATACGTCATGGCAATATATTCTGATTCTGTGGAGGAGAGAGTAACGAGGCGCTGGCGGTACGATTTGTATGAGACGACGCCTCCAGCCATCTTGATGACGTAGCCGGAGGACGACTTGCGCTCGTTGTTGTCGCCATGGGCGGAGTCACTGTAGGCCTTAAGGCCTATCATGTGATCTGGGTCGTCCATATTAGCGTCTTTAAGGTCACCTTGGTACTTGATGCCGAGAGTTGCCGTGCCGTTGTAGTAGCGGAGCATGTGCTTTAGCAGTGACAGTTGCTCTAACGTAGGGTTGTTTGCAAAGCGTGCCATGAAGTTCACGTGCCAAGCTAGGTCACAGCGAATAATGGAGGTAGGATAGAGTAGCTTCGCGACGAGCGATTGGTACTGCTGTATAAGGTTGTTGTCGGCGATGTCATCACGCTTGATGAGGGTGAGGGCCGACTTTGGGAGGGGGTTGTCTGCCTTTGGAGCGTTGGCGAGGTGATACTCATCGACAATGCGATCAACGTAGCTATCCATCGTCATAGAGAGAGAGCGGTTGGGACGATCGCGGAGGATTCGAATTCCCAAGTAGAAACCAATTGGGCCAAGGTCACGAGCCTTGTATCGATTGAGGAGTTGTGACTTAAGTGCCTTCATAGAGGTCACGTCACGTGTAATAAGGATAAGGTCGTCAACGTACACGACTATGATGGCCTTTGTTGTTGGGTTGACGAAGACGCAGGGATCTGCTTCGATGGGCTCGAAGCCGAGATCTTTGAGAGAGTCCTTGAGGTCGTTGTACCACAATAGGGCTGACTGACGGAGGCCGTACATGCCGCGGCGAAGGCGAACAATATTCCCAAAGCCAGTACAGCCTGCGGGCAGGCGAAGGAGGACAACGTCATCGTCGTCGAGGTGAGCGTTGAGGTAAGCAGTAATCATGTCGATCTGCTCACACTCTAGATCGAAGTAAGCCACAAGGGCGAGGAGGATGCGGAGCGTAGAAGTTCGGACGACGTAGGAGTAAACCTCGCGGTACCAAATTGATTCTTGTTGCTTGTTGCCGCAAGCCACCATGCGAGCCTTGTCTTTCACGTGATAGCCTTGAGCGTTGCCTTTATACGTCCACACCCATTGACCTGGGATGATCTCATACTTGGCAATCTCCTCTGCCGTAGCAGGGCGCCAAGTACCGTTGGCGATAAGAGCGTTGTACTCATCGTCCATTGCGAGTTGTAGATCATCGCGGCGAGGATGTTTGAGAAACTGACGATAGTTGCGAGGCTCCGGTGGAAGTTCTGAAAGCTTTGAGCCGAGAGTGGGCTTGACGAGAGCCATGGCGAAGCAGCGATCAAAAGTAGATGAAGTGAAGAAAGCACGTGCCCGGCGATTGCGAGGGCCGTGTATGATATGAGCTGGGTTGAGGTCCGCGTTAATCTCATGTCGACGCGCTGCCTTGTTGTTACCACGGGTTGGAGGAGCTGGTGGAGCTTCATCATCATCCTCGAAACCATCAAAGCCATCTCCGCCATCAGCACGAGGTAGCTGATGATTGTCCAAATCGCCGCCATCACCATCTTGCGGAGGAGCGGGTGGAGTTGTAGCGGCGTCGGCGAGGCGGTTGATGAGAGGTTTAAATGGGAGCACCTTCGGTGATGGTGAAGGGCCGATGATGGGAGACAATGGAGGAGTGGAGGGTGAGTCGTAGCTATCAAACCGCACGGAGGCGGTGGTAACGATCTCATCAGTCTCTGGGATCCACATCTGGTAGATGTTCTCGCCGATCATACCGACGAGGTGGCCCTTGTGAGCACGAGGTGCAAATTTGTCACCTTTAACGCGCTTCTGGGCGGGTATATGGGCGTATCCAACATGGCCGAAAGCGTGCATCTTGGCGACGTTTGGGACTGGGTTTGGGTAGCCTATAGAGCGATTCCAGGCCTCTAAAGGAGTGATCTTTCCTGGGAGGTTGCTGTTGGAGACGAGGTTGTGAATGCGGGCCATATATTTGGCTGCGTAGGGCCACAGCTTTATAGGAAGCTTGGCTGCAATAAGAGCTCCGCGAGTTCGATCCTCTGTGATACCGTTGGCGCGCTCTGCAATACCATTGCGAGTGGCATCATAAGGTGGTGACGTAACTACCTCGATGCCCACGCTATCGAAGTACTGCTTGTTGCTGGCGTTAATAAACTCGCGAGCGTTGTCGGTATGGATAGTGATGGTAAAGCCTTTGGCCTTCATAGCTTTGCACCAATTAATAAGCTGTTGGCCTAGTACAGCGCGGCTGTCTGATGTGAATAGCCACTGTCGGCGTGACTTGCCATCCGTGATAGGCATGAAGTAACGCTCTCCATCTTTTCCAGGTATAGTGATGGGGCCGACGACATCGACATGGACCTTGCCAAGCGCTGTATTGGGTGGAGTTTGTTGAATTCGAGAGATATTTCGCTTTGATTTGGAGAGGCCGCAGGGCTCGCAGTTGGTGACGGTAGAAGTAGTGAGCTTCATCCCATGTACAACTTTTGCAGTGTCCTTAATAGCGTCTATTCCAGCGTGTCCCATGATATGATGCCAGTCGGTGGCTGGCCGTGAGGATGAGGGCTCATCGGCAGAGCTTCGATAGCAAACAAGAGAGGCGTATGAGAGAGCGGCCGGCGCCTTGGAGGATTCTGTAACTACGAGAAAGTTGGGTATACCGTCGATCTCTGGTAAGTAAGCTAGCTCCTCATCTGAGGCAGTGTACAATTTGTCCTTGCCCGAGTGATACCACACTCCCGCGCGCTTGAATGGAGCTTGGGAGATGACGTTGGTGGCGAAATCGGGGCAGTAGAGGACGTTTTGGAGTGAGATCTTCTCTGTTGTTCCGTCGGCTTTGACGACTTCAAGGCGTACAGTGCCAACGCCGGCGGCGGTGGTTGATCCGGTAGAGCCGTGTACGTCATTGTCGATTGGAGCGTATTCGTAAAATTTC
Source organism: Pyrenophora tritici-repentis (assembly GCF_003171515.1). NCBI lineage: Eukaryota > Fungi > Ascomycota > Dothideomycetes > Pleosporales > Pleosporaceae > Pyrenophora > Pyrenophora tritici-repentis. Next base: position 1,360,090 of record NC_089396.1, on the reverse strand, counting down.
GAGCGGTTATTGAAGACGTGCCGGTTAGCGGCAGTGTCGTAGCAGTACCGCTGTTGATAGTCGTGATTGGAGACTGCCTTCTTGAGGAGAGTCGGAGAGACGAAGGTGGCGACTGTCACGTATGAGTGAGCATCGTACTGATCAGCATCGTCGTCGTTGCTGTTCTTGGCCACTGTAACGTTTGTACGAGCTGCTGCAGCTGCGGCCTTCTTAGCGGCATTGTCTGCGGTGCGCTTCTTAACATTATCTGGGGTGAGAGAAGGGTGAAGTTTCCAGCAAAGCTCATTAGGTCCTGGGTGCTCTCGCTTGCAGTGATCGCACATTCCAACAGGCTGAGGAGTACGCTTCTGTTGGTTGTTATTGCGCGTCGGCAGAGACGAAGGAGTAGGAGTAGAGTTCTGGTTGCTGTTGTTGCCATTGCCGCGGCCATTTAGGCGTGTGAGAACGCGCTTCTCCTCCGCTTGTTTAGAGACGGAGAGGAAAGTCTTCACGGGCTCATCTGGGGCATGGCGTAGGTGATCCTCGAGTGACGCGACGAGCGTGTCGATAGACCATGTATGGCCTTGGCGGAGGTCGTTATTGCGAGCTTCTACCCACTGTGGGAGTACACGAGCTAAGCCGTGAAGGAAGTGGATGATGAGCAGGTCTTCGATGTCGCGGTCGGCGGATGTACCAGGTACTGCTGAAGGCTTCTTCCATCCAAGTGTGATGCCTTGTACCGTGATGTCATTAATTGTCTCGCGAAACTTTCCAATATAGCTGCGGACTGTGGGTTGGGTCTCAGCGCGGAGGTCGATGAAGGCAGTCCACGCGAGAGCAGCATTGGCGTAGTCACCGTTGCTGTTTAGGTCCTTGAGAGCCTTGTACATATCGTGGGCGGTGGGGCAAGTGCGCACCTGAGCTACGAGAGGCTTGTCAATGGATGAGAGTATGGTGTTTTGGAGTCGGGCATCTCGGGCGACCCATGAGTCAAGCGCAAGCTTGTCCTCTTTAAGTAGCTGTCGAGCCTCATTGTTGAACGGTCCTATAGTCTTGTTGAGTTTGCCGACACGGTCAAGCTCGGCTTGGATAACGTCTGTTGAGGTGCCTAATGGATGAGTGATCGGGCGCTGCATGGCGGTAATGCGATGTTTGTCGTCTGTAGCGTCAAATTCTGGGCGCGGAGCGCCATCTAGGACGGCTACAGCGCCATCGGCGGCTGCGTAATTGATGAGTTGTTTAATCCAGTCCTTCCAGTTTTTGCCGTCGGCTGCAAGGCGCGCTGTGACAGCTGTGGAGGAGGTGTAAGTTGCCATCGCGGCGGACGTCGAAGACCGTTCGGCTAGCGATTTTTGGCGGTGAGCAGCGAGGAGCTCGTCGTCGTCCAAGCGATCGATGAGCTGCAAGTTGCGGGGTCGCGATTGCTAAAGTGGCGCGCGATTGCGACGTCACCGAGCTGTTTTGCGGGGAGGGTGATGATCGTGATGAGGCGCGCGGGTCGTCAAAATATCTAATAGAATTATCGTGAGCGACTACGGGAGCGGGTGAGGGCTCATAACCTGTCAAGCGTCAAGGTTGGGGAGAATCATCATGTCGTATTAGAGCTATCGGGAAGAGGTCTATATACGCAGTGGGAGGAGAGAAGGAGCTAGGCCGTAAAGGTACTAGCGGGTAAATAGGTGGCTGCCTGGTTGCCCAAAGAGGAGCCAAGGGATAAGCCCTATGGCCGACAAACTTAGAACAAACAAAACCCAAAAAATGCCTTGAACATATAGAGGATTTAAGCAAGACGATGGTCGCCGCATCATTATCCCTGGTATCACGGGTCGGAATAGCAGGGTGCAGGTAAGAACATAGTTGTAGTGTGAAGGTCTATGTACGAGAGCGCGGAGGAGGTATCTACAGCGGGGGAGCAGGCGCTAGGCCGAGATAAGGATAGGGGCACGTGATCTACAGAACGCCGAGTTGGTGCTGTGACATCTGGCTGGGGTGGTCAGGGTAGGGGTAGCGGGAGGAAAGTAGGCAGGGCTAGTGGCTCTTTGGTTCCAGAACCTGCGGCTTCGTACCTGCAGATGCGATGTAATTCTTGCGAACAGGTGTTAGTGTTAGGGGAACTGAACGCCTTAAGAGGCGCAGTAAGGTAGAATATAGTAAGTGCACGTGGAAGAATTTTGCTCGGGAAAAATGAATTAATCTAAGCGATTCTATCTACTACAACTAGTTATAGTATCGATTTGCGTTCGGTAAAGATAGACTGCTCTAGGAGGTGTGCGGTAGGGTAGCTAGTAACCTTTCTATTAAAAGTTTAGCAAAAGTCTTTAGGACCTAGGTAATATCCAAATAGTGGCTGGAAATCTTTAAAGAAGTACTTACAATCCTGGTAGGATCATTTATTAGTGTTGTTTGCCATTCAACCCCTGCATTTGTTGACAGCTAGGCAGCCCCTGGAAGGGGGGTTGGAAGAGGCAGGGACACATGTACCAACGCAAACTTGAGGAGCTGCAGCTCGTGCATCGATATCCTTAGTAAGGAGAGGCGCGGCAACCGCTGAAGAGGTGAAAAGCGCACAAGCGAGGGTAATAAAGAACTTCATGATTGTTGGACTGAAGAAGAAGTGGTGAGTTTGTGTTGATGCTATAAGATGTTGTTGTGATGAAGAAGCTGTTTGGAATGATGGAAAGAAGGCGATGAGAAGGGCTACCTTTATACATATGGAAACCGCCTTATATAGTCCAAGCAGCTTAGGAGCTCTTATTTACCTTGATAAGGGTAGTGTGTCACGAAGGAGCCGCGCAAACGTTAGTCTTGCAAACAAGTCACTCTAAAGCCCTATAATTTCTTGATACAATCTCTGTTACGAGTTTGGCTTCATGAGCTACTGTATCTGTGCGTGCAATGTGCCCTCGGATACCGTAGCGCTGTTGTTCATCGGATAGTGCACCATCACTAAGCACGGCAACCCACCGGCATCATGACTATTACATGATAATTAACTAACACTAACGTTATGGGTGTTTCTCGAAATACCTTGAGCCACCTGGATCTGGTTGGCTTGGTGGCCAAGAACATCAACTCCTATAGTAATTTGTTAGTAAATCGATGCAGCCACGCTTTCTAACACCCACAACGTATTTGAAGTTCATTGTTTGCTGCGATCGCCTCTACTGACTCGCGTTTTTGGTGTTGCAATTTTCTCGAGCCCATCTCATCGCGATGCCAGGCACCGGCCACCGCTTGCAGCCCGCTGTTCTCCAGGCTATCCTCGACCGAATTGCTGCCTGCGAAAGTGATCGAGCCATCTCTAGAGCTACAGGTGCGAGCCGTAACACAGTAGCAAAGCTGAGGTTGAGCTTAGAGTTTTGGGGCGTGCCTTATCCGCCGCGCTGCGTTCGACTTGGGCGGCCATCTATACTCCGGCAAGCTCAGCGCGAAGGCCTTCAGGCATACCTCAATGGCTCACCGGGCGCATACATGGATGAGATGAGGGACTTCTTGTACGACGAGTACGACGTTAGGATAAGCCTTGCGAGCGTTTACCGAGAGCTAGAGAAGATGAGATGGTCTCGCAAGCTTGCAACAAAGCGGGCAAAGGAGCAGAGTGAGCCACTCCGCCGCCTCTATCTTGCCAGGATGGCGCAACACTATAAGGCGGAGCAGATCGTTGCGTTGGACGAGAGCGCCTGCAATGAGCGTACGGGCGACCGCAAGTATGGCTGGTCTCCAATCGGGGAGCCGGTGGAGCTATCACACAGCTTCAGGCGATCAGAACGGTGGTCGCTGCTGCCAGCCATGACGATAGATGGCTACATAAGCTATAAGATCTTTCAAGGCGCGATTACATCTGAGATCCTAGAAGACTTCTTAGAGTTTCAAGTGCTGCCGTTCTGCAATCCTCACCCAGGGCCAGCCTCAGTAATCGTGCTTGATAACGCCTCCATCCATCGATCAGAGCGTGTACGGGTGCTTTGCCAAAGTGCTGGAGTACTCCTTGAGTATCTGCCGCCATACTCACCAGATTTCAACCCCATCGAGAAGAGCTTTAAGCAGCTCAAGGGGTGGATGAAAAGGAATTCAGCGCAAGCGGAGAACTTCATTGACTTTGGGGTCTTTCTTGAGTATGCAGCGCAGCTGGTGTGCTGTAATATTAACTGCAGAAGCTGGTTCCATAGGTGTGGCTATCCCTATTAATTGTGCTTTTAAATGGATGCCACAGTACGTTTCTATAGGTAGATGATACCATACAAATGCGAACGATTACACCTTAATGCGCAACCCACAAAAGCGATTTAATAATTCTAAAAAAATAAGAGCTATTTCTATACATATAGAACTATCTTAGGAAGTTAACCTGTTATAATCGCATAACGTTGTAGTGTTGTACATAGGGCTATCCAAATAGACTATTGTTGCAGCGCATTTGAAACGCCTGAAAAACCTCAACACTAACTTATAGCGGGCACGGGCCGCTGTCACCAAAAACGCTCAGGCCACTAAGCTTCAAGCATTCTCGCCATCATCCTACACAACACTGCTAGACGGTTCAACCACCAATTTCTTGCGCGCAATCTCTTCTCTTTTCTTACAACGTTCGACTCGTCTCCAGTTACGATCTGTGAGACCCTGGTACCCAGCTTGCCATTCTTTTGCAGTGTTTTGTAGCGTGAAAAACCAGCCAGGAGGCTGCTTGAAATGCTGCGTCCACAACTTCAAGATATCACCAGATGGCTGCATCAAGAGGTTGATATCCATAGCTCCGTCAATAACAAGAGTCTTATAAAGCTCGTTAATGTCCTCTCCAACTGTAGGAAATTTTAACTTAAGGTAGTTAAAGAAATTACTAGTATGCTCGTTAATCTCCTGCTCATGATCATATCGGATAGGCGCCCACTGAGATGCACTAGATACCTCAGCTCTTGTTATCGTTGGTGCAGCTGCCTGCAAGTTAGACTCCTGTTGAGGTTGCCTGTTCATCCGCTCAAGCTGTCCAACGATGAGCAGTTTTGTTAAGCTTTTGATATCATCGTCGCCATCTCCAGCCGCCCGCAACTTGCGCGTTTTCTCATGCACCCGCAGGTCCTTTGCTCTCAAAATTGCAAGCCGTACATCATCAGATGGCTCATCGTACGTTGCCCTTCTCGCTGTAATTGCTCTTGCCCACATGGAGATAATGTTGCCGTTGACAAAGAGGTGATCTTCGAAGCGCGCTGGCTGCCTCGCTGTTGGCGCCATCCAGCAGCAATAAGGATAGTTCTCGCAATGGGTATCTGTACAGCGCCATCTATCCCGGATAGCAATAGCATGCCCGCTACCTGCTTGTTCAGCTGCTATTACACCAGCAAGCCCCTCCTCTTGAATCACCGTTGCGGTGCGTCGACGAGGACCGTCGACAACCGTTGGCAACGGCTGCTGCTCCCCTGGAATTTCAGCCAAGATGAGCTCGAAATCGACGTTTACTGGCTCGCTGACATAGTTATCAACCTCTACAACAAGGCGCTGAAAGCTATTCCACGTTGCATCAACACCTCGCCGCAATCGCTTTATCGCGCGCTCGCGTTTGGCCTGCTTAGCTGGGTAAACAACAGTGCAAACAGATGAGATCTTCGCTCTTTTTGGCCGTAATTCTGCAACAACGTCATCTACCCACTGCCATAGGTCGTCGAAATGCAGCGAGTACAGCCGTACGCCGTGCTCGCTATCGGCAGCTTCAGGAATAAAGTGTTTCTCCATATCACCACCAAGGCAAGCCCTCCACCTAACGCGCAGTACAGGATTAACCTCATCCTCTAGCGCTTGCGATGAGCGAGGCAGCCATGGAGTGCCTTCTTGACGTCGGTACGCTGGCTCTCCCTCATCCTCAACACTACCGGCAGCGCCCTTAGCAGCGATCTCATCCTCATCCTCAGGCAGCGGATCGCCATCTCCATCCTCGAAAGTATCCTCATCCTCGCCAACGATATCTTCAGCTTGCGCGGAGGCAGCTGTTTGGGTGGCTTGCAGCTCAGGCTCGGACAACGGGCTTTGACGGCGCGGCGGGGCAGTCGCTGGAGGCGACGGCAGCGCCTCACGGCGGACACGTTTAGGCGTTAAATGGGTAGGATTTTGTCTAGTTGCTGGCGCTCTACGCTTCTGGGAGGACGGGTTAACGCCTTGATCGAATGGCTGCTTCGGCTTACGCTGGCGCTTGGGCGGCATCCCAACAGCAGCTAGATTGAGCTCGCAACAAGCTCCACACAAACAAAACGCTATACACGAACGATTTAGAGTACAGGACTAGCTTCATGGGCTTCTGGAGGTGGGAAACGGCTGCTGCATTAATTTACTAACAAATTACTATGGGAGTTGATGTTCTTGGGCACCAAGCTAACCAGATCCAGGCGGCTCAAGGTATTTCGAAAACCACAATACAACAGTATGCAAGAGTTTACTATAGCCTACGGTACTATTAAGAAGTATTGCTATGCTCTAGATCCACGATTTCTACAGTGATAGCTTGGCACAGTGTTAAAAAGGGGAATAGAAGGAACGATAGAGACGTCTCAATAATTACCTTAAACCGGTGATTCCTTATCTTAGTACGCCAAGATGGCAACTAGTTTTGGTGCGGCGTGGGCTGAGAGACTTCCGGCCGGAGACTTCTCCATGGACCTGTCACGGTAACCACCGTGGTCCCCTTGACACTCCTGCCTCTGACCTATGCGCTCCTGCTCTTAACCCGTACGCTCCTATCGCAACAGCGCAATGTACTATCCTCGACAGTATGCTACTGCCCCGACATCTGTATGACGTCACACAAGCTTCCTTCCGCTTTATATCTTTCTCTGGTGGAACTCTCCACTTCTTTTCTTCACGCAACGTCTTGTATTTACACTTGAGTACTGTACGTAGCACACAAATCAAACTTCTTCATAAGTTCTGAGATTACTGCTCGTTGCCTCTCGTGACAGGAACACCCTACTAGCCCACCTCATTTACGCCCACGTTATCGGCGGTGTTCTAGCCCGAACCTTTAGTGTTCCAAGATAGCAACTACTTCTAGCACGGCGTTGTTTAATCGACTAGAATAGGACCGATAAGATGGGCGTAAATGAAACGGGCTAGCTTAGGGTGGTTCAGGTGCAGTCCTAATTACGGCCAAAAGTCTCGTCCTTTAGTAGCGCACATCATGTTGATTTCCCTGATAAAAACTTGTAGGGCATATTTTCACGGAATTTAGTGAGATTTAAGAAACAGTTATAACCTCTATCTGTTCTGCAATGCAGAAAAGCTCGTGAAGTAACGCGAAGAGCGCTCCTCTATTCTAAGCGCACACTTCGCTCAGAAACGCTTTCGTCACAAATAAATAACTAGGCCACGAATGCACTACCTGTGTGTCTGCGTGGAACACTTAGCTTGCTTCACCTCAAACTTTGGTACCGTCCGTCCAGAGTTGCTAACAATAAATCCGATCTGGCCCGATTGATTGAATGATTGACTGACTGCTTGGCAGTCAAATCAGATCAGATTGAAGCTCTCTATTTTATCATATCAATCAGATTGATCTGATAGAGGTTAATCTGATAACAAGTGTTGCAGAGGTAGGCTTTGTGTTGTTTTTAGAGTTGCTTTTTAATGTTGTTGATACGTCTTCAATAAGCGGTTAGTGCGAAATACTTACCTAGGTACCGTATCCGTGCGCGCAATGTGCCGCAACGCGTACAGTGCTTAGCGAATGCGGCTTCCCCTCGAACGCAGTTGCAACAAAGTTTGCGCCACACCGCAGACAGGGATTATGTTGCCCTATCTAACGGATCGAGCCTAGTGCTAGCCCGTCAGCACACGTGTAGTTTACCGCAAATACAGCGCTTTAGCACCTTACACAGCAGAGCGTAGAGCTTACCCACGAGGTAGCACAACCCTTGTACACGAGGACTAATTATCAAACATCAAGGGTTAAACGCTTCTCACAATGCATCTAATATTGCTGTTTGGTGTAGAGTACAACTGCTTGCATACGTTTAGTACTACATTACAGAAGAGAAAGTTAAGTTCTAGTGCTTAGTGATTGAGTCACTACACGATCTTGAAGCGTAGCAAGAGCGCGACGAAGACTGCGACAACGCGGATGGTTAGACCCAAAGCTGGTCTCATATCCTTGCAGCGCCCGTTGGTACATCTCTTCCGTCTCATCTAGCTTGCCCTGATCAGCGTAGAGGATGCCCAGGTTGTTGACCGTGTCAAGCGTTGACGTGTGATCGGGCCCAAGTACCTTCTCGGATCCCTCCAGCGCCCACTTGAATATTTGCTCGGCCTCATCTAACCTGCCCTGATCTGCGCGGAGGCTATCTCGGTTGTTTATCATCTCAAATGTCCACGTACGACGAGGCCCTGAGGCCTGCTCATACTCTTCTCGCATTCGAAAGAACATGTTCTTTACCTGGTGACACTTATATCGTCTCAAGAGGAGACAACCCAGTTTATTGGCAGCATAAAGTGTCGATGGGTAATCATGTCCAAACGCCTGCTCAAACCCTTTCAATGCTCGACGGAACATATTTTCGGACTCTGGCAGCTTTCCTCGACGACCGAAGAAAGTGCCAAAGTCGCTAACGGTTTCAAGTGTCAGTATGTGGTTGACTGGAAGTTTTGCCTCTCTTCCATTCAACGCCCATTGAAACATGCTCTCTGCTTTAAAGATATTACCTTGCCTCATGTGCAGCTGGGCTAAGTTGTGTACGGTCTCAAGCGTTGACAGGCTATCGGGCCTTCGTGTCCTCTCTCGTCCTTCTAAGGCTTGCTCGAGCATGCTTTTCGCTTCGTCTAGTCTGCCCTGATCGAGGAAGCAGACGCCTATATGGTTGATTGTGCGGAATGCTAATGGATGATTGTGGGGAAATGTTTCCTTAGATTTCTCTAGTGCCTGTTGACAACTCACCATTGCTTCCTCAAGTCTGCCTGATGTAGACTCCGCAACAATCAATTCAATCCGGTCACTCTCCTAGACCCACTTACCTATCTAGGTAGGGCTTAAACTCCTATAGGTAACTACTAGGCTTAAAGCGGTAATCAATCAATCCAATCTGAACCTTCTAGGACCCACTTAATTGATTGTTGCGGACTGTGGCCTGATGACAGAAAAAGGTTGCCTAGGTTGTTGAATATATCGATAGTGAGCGTGTCTCGGCCATTTGCCTTCTCGCATCTTTCCAGTCCTAGTTTGTACATCTATTCTGCCTCTTTCAATCTCCCTTGTCTTTTGTAATGAACACCTAGACTCATGATGGCCTCAGGCACTAACACGTTGTCATGCTCTCCAATCCGCCTGCATCTGATAAAATCCAGACATCGGGCAGCGTGCGCAACGAGTCGCCGATTTGTCACCCAGTACTGAGGCCGGCTTTGATCAGGCACGTGCAATCCCGTACAATTCATGGCAAGGCTAGCTAATCCATCGTCCCATTCCTCGTTTACCACATGCTTTGTCCATAAGTGCACGCAGCTGTGCATACTATATCCTTGTGACTCTATGCTGCTGTCTCGGGCCGTGACATCCCTTTCGACCAGCGCATGGTCACAGAGTACTCTTACAGCTTTGTTGAACACAAGTCCATCTTGCGTTAATTCGCAGAACCACTCTGGGGCGTTATCTCGACCTTTTTGCAGAAGCCGCCCAGGCTGTGCGCTAAGAAGATGATTGGCCGCTTGCTTGTCTGCCATGACTTAGCTTTTGTCTTGTGTCTGGTCTATCCACTACACGCCTCCGTAATCTGCCTTTCTAAGCACAGGTCTGACACCAGCGTTCGTGCATGGTCAAACAGGTACTGGCAGCTCACTCGCGACCCACTGTGTGTGTTCGCATCATAGCCTCAGCAGAGTATGCGCGCGTTGGGAAGATCTTGTAGAAGGAGGTCGCGCAGCCAGTTGACGCTGTCGACGCTGTCGACGCCGCTGCCCGCCGTCCACGTCTTCTCGCAGTGCCCGTTCAGGCTGTGGACCGCGACGATGCTAGACTCGTGTCAGCTGTCGAGTCAGGAACGTCATGGCGGGACAGCGCACTCAATGACTGGGTCGGTGCCTTCACACACTACTTGTAAGCCCTGCAGAACTGCACCGGTTGCTTGTGCTGGCAGCGAGACCGCAGGCGCTGCTACTGTCGAGGATGTGGACTGTTTCACAGGAGCCTGCCTGTGCGTTAGAGCGCGCAGAGGCGGGATCGGTCTTGTTTGAGGTACCCTTGCGCCGTGTTTCTTCGACCCGAACTGGAAGAGTCGTCGCATGGTGTCAACCTTGGTGAGACACCAGGTGGTGCGAGGGGATGTAGGCTATGTCAAACACCATCGTGGGCGAGGTGCATCGTGGGGTACGTCGCAAGGCAGAGGAAGCAGGCGGTGGCATGCTGGCGATAGGGGCTGGCTGTATGCAGCGTTGGGGGCGGCCTGTTGATGGCTGTCGTTGGCTGTTGCTGTCGGCTGTCGTTGCTTGCTGTCCTTCGTTCAGCCCGCACGCTCCGCCTGCACCGCGCTTAGCTGTCAAGGGCCAACTGCCTTCCTGTTGGAGCACTCCTGCCACGTCACGACAGTGCATGCCAGCCGTCGGCCTTGTGCAGCGCGACAGCCCTCCGACGATGCCTGTTCGACGCACAGCCAGATCCAGGCGTGGGTCTCATGTAGCCCCCCCCTCAGGGTCGCAGCAGCCCTACGGCCGATCGCCGGACCCGCCTACACAAGCCGCCACCGCAAGCCCGTGTCCGTCGATGGACCCAGTTTCGTTCCCGCTCGGCCGATCCCAGTTTTCAGGCGCGTCTACGGCGTCCCAGATGCCTGATACCCAGGTAGCGGGACACCCGTCGTCCTCTCGGAGCGAGCCGTTTGTGCTCCACTCACCGTTCCCGGCTGCAGTGTACCAAGAAGCGATCGCCGGCGATCTAGGCAGGGGCACTTGTACCGTGGGACATGTAAGGCCGCTTTCAGGCAAGCTCGAGCTGCTAAATCTGGATGAGTGGAACGAAAACGAGGCGTACAATGAGGAGCCGTCGACATGCCTCCACTACTCGATCGAGTGGAAGGTCACGCTGAACAACAAGTTCCTCTCCAAAGATACGGAGCCAGATCTCGTGCTAGCACCCAGGTTCTACTGGTCGCTGTTTCTGCGTGAGAAGCTAGAGAAGCTGCTGCAGAAGAAACTGCCGCCGAGTAAGCGTGTTGCCTGTGAAGACACTAACGTTGTCGTGTCAGTGACTGAGCGCTCAAAACGTGACTTGACAAAGCGCTTTGATGAAGTGGATGTCGACTGGTTCTTGGTGGAGAAACAGCTCTCTCAGTGGAGCGAGTTGTTTCGTGCAGGTAAGAAGCTGAGGGTGGATGTGTCGTTCAACTATGTAGACATAGGACAGCCAATGCCGGTAGCATCAAAGCGAGGTGGAAAGCGAGGATATCCCTCCGCCACGCAGCAGATGCTTGCTGAAAGAGACTCGCAGGTCGATGCTGAGGAAGGAACGTCCAGCCTGCCGTCTGTTTGACAGGATGTATACAACCTGATGCGATGTCCGGGCTCGCCATGCAGTCTTGGGCCTCACTGCTAGCGGGACCCGCACGGAAAGAAGCACTACAAGCTAAGGACGCATCAGCTGAAAGCCTTGATAAGGCATGTGGCGCAGGGGGGCCAGTTGCTATCACATGATGACGTGCCGGAAGACATTCGTCAGCAAATCTATGCAGAAGAGCAACAGCAGCTAGAAAGATATCAAAGAGCCAGTCACAGCGTCCCGGCGAATCATGCTCTAATCCATATAACGAACGTACTTCCTAGGCCGTCTCACCCAACATCAGGTTCAACAGAAGTGCAGGCCAAGCCTCGTCTTGATGTGTCCGGTTTTCTAGATGCTGCGGTAGAGGAATATAGTGATTGGCAGCAGTCGCGAGTCAGAAGAGAAGATCAGAAGAACGACATTCGGAACATGTGTGACATGGCTCTAGAGCACGGACTTGACCTGCAGCAACTTCACGACGGCCAGGACCCGGACTTCTTCATCTCGCGGGGCATAAAGATTGGTGTCGCTCGGCGTCTCATACGCGACATCGAGTATTGGGTCCAGCAGCAGGTAGCAGCTTTACGTGACTTTTACTCTACTTAGACTAAATACCTATACGTGCAAGCCTAGAACTCCTCGAATGTGATTCCAGCGTGTCTGAAGTAGCCTCTAGCGCTGTCCTGCTTCCCATCTACAACGTCGATGCACCATTCTAGAAAGGAATCAAAGCCTTGCTGCGGCGCGTCTTCGAAAGCACGCCAGTTCCTCTTAATAAATGCCTTCAGCTCAGCAAAGAACTCTTCGATCGGATTCAGATCAGGCGAGTAGGGTGGCAGGTACATCAGTTTGACGCCAGCGTCGCAGCACATCTGCTCGAGTCGCTCTGTGCGGTGGAACGATGCATTGTCCATCACGAGCACAGACTTTGGTTCTGGCCATCTACCACAATGGGGGAGCAGTTGCTCTATGTAGTCCTCAAACACGGCGCTATCTGTCGAGCCTTGATACACACGTGAGAGCAAGATCCCGTCCTGAGTGTACGCCGGCAGGATCTGATATCGCCGGTCGCGGTATAACTTGGCAACCTGGACGGGTGCTACGCCGTGGGGCGACCAGCCTGTCCGCCTGAAGCCGATACTGTTGCGGTTTGTGAGGCAAGGGTATTGCGCATGTCACGTGCGTTGTCCTGGCGCTCCTCCCTCCCCTCCATGAGCACCTTCTCCCCTCACCAGCATCAGAGATACGTCATGTAAATAGACCCTGATTATGGCTACATATAAGGTGGCCATGACAGCACAACAACAACAGAACAGAATATACTCTGATGACTGCCTCGCGCGGTTGCACTTTGATTGACTGCATTGTACTGCAACAGATACACTTGTCGCATCCAGACTCGTCGATAAAGACAAGGTGGTAGGACTGGAACTGTGTCAGATTGTAGAGGTAAAAGTCTCGCAGGTCTGCGTTCTGTTCCTTCGCGATTTGCCGAGCAGCCTTTTTCGACCAACCTATGTCCTTCAATGCTCTGCTGATGCTGTGTGTCGACACTTGGACCTCGAACTCGTCCCACAGGAAGACAGCCATCTCCTCCTGGTACAGCCCTGGCTTCTCGAGCAGATGGTCGCACAGAGCGCCTAACATAGGCGGTGTGATGGACTGACGCCTCCCACCTCCGTTCGCAGGAGCCCTGGTGGAATTGAAGTATCGGATATTGGACCTTATTGCCTTGATTGAGCGCTCGCTGCAGCCAGCCACGGCGGCCATCTGAGCAGTAGTAAGCGTCTGGGCAGAAATCATATCCCGGATCAGATCATGCTGCGAGGCAGCAAGGTTTCGGGGCCATCTCAGTAACGACAAAGCCTACGCAGGACTGGGGTAGGATTCGGGCTGAGCGACAGATGTGCACTGTGGGACCGTCTGAGGACCAGGGCGTCGATCGTGGTCGACACCAAAAGCGAGTTGTAGCCTGTGACAGCAGCCCACTACAGTAAGCGCCGTTCAGCGGGTTCGGCGGGCTGAGCGGGCTGAGCGACGGACAGCTAACGACAACAGCATTCAGGCGCCATTCATCGCCTGAACCGCCAGCATGCCGCAGACGCTGTGCAGCTCAGCCTCGCGACAGCTTTGCGACAGCTTTGCGACAGCCTTCGTGCGCGATACTTCTGGATGTTCTACGTCCTACACCACGCATCTGCTGGCCTAGCCTAAGATAACGCGATGCGACGGCTCGTTGACTTCCGCTCGAAGAAGAGCAAGGCGAAGGTATGTCTCCTATACCGCGTTTCATTCCACACGGTCTAACACCCCAGGCAGGTATCTGCAGAGCTGTCTTCAACATCCTCAGGGTCAACAGAGCCGGCTGCCACGGCTGCGCAGGGCTTACAAGTGGTGTGTGAAGGCATCAACCCAGTTATCGAGTATTCCTCTTCGCTGCTTAGTTGCCGCATTCAGCAGCTAACATGAGTCTAGCATCGTCGCGGTCCACGGGCACTGCGAGAAGACGTGGACGGCGGGCAGCGGCGTCGACAGCGTCGACAGCGTCAACTGGCTGCGCGACCTCCTTCCACAAGATCTTCCCAACGCGCGCATACTCTGCTGAGGCTATGATGCGAACACACACAGTGGGTCGCAAGTGAGCTGCCAGTACTTGTTCGACCATGCACGAACGCTGGTGTCGGACCTGTGCCTGGAGAGGCAGATTACGGAGGTGCGCGATGAGCGAGACACTATGTGCAATAGCAAGAACTAACGCCGGAGCAGACGAGCAAGCGGCCGATCATCTTCGTGGCGCATAGCTTGGGCGGCATTGTTGTCAAAAGCGTGAGTGCTCTTTCCACAGCTTCTGTAGCGCGTTTGATTGACAAAGGCACATTAACACTCGACTGACACGCACAGGTGCTCAACCACTCGGACGCGGCCCGCCGAGGCGCCCTCAAAGAGCACCGCGCCATCAAGCTGTTGACATACGGCATCCTGTTTATAGGAACACCCCACCAAGGCGGCAGCGGCGTCGCGCTAGGCAAGCTTATGGTCAACGTGGCGTCGGTGTTTATGGCGGCGGACGACCGGCTGCTGCAGCACCTAGAGCGGGACTCGGAGTGGCTGCAGCAGCAGCTGGGGACAGTACGAGCCGATTAGCGGGGACTTTGTAACGAAGTATGCGTACGAGACGTACGCGACGCCGACGGTGTTAGGCAAGTCGATTATCGTGAGTTACTTCAAGATGGACGAAGCGTAGTAGTTATTTGCTAACGCCTATCAGGTTGTCCCCCGAGCATCGGCTGTGGTGCCAGGCGCAGCAGACGGCGAGCCGATCGCGATACACGCGGACCACATCCACATGGTCAAGTTCGAGTCGAAGACGGACCCTGGGTACAGGACGGTGTCAGGCCACCTGCGGGTGATGGCAGCAAGAGCAGGTACTAGCATCGGTGGGCGGTGTGATACAGAGGCCAAAGTAAACGTGGGTACGTAGTCTTAGAGTAGCAAGTATATTAGCGAAGAAGTAGTAGTAGTAGTAATAAGTTGTTCTTAGTCCATTCCAATGAGCCTGTTGCGTCGTTCGCTGTCCAGTCTATCGTGCCCGAGGTGTCGCGCGTGGACCATTTCGTCGGTCGGAGCGAGGAGCTGGATGCCATCCACAGAGAGCTTGAGCATGACGGGTCTCGCAAGACGGCAGTCGTACACGGTCTAGGTGGGATGGTCAAGACACAGCTAGCATTAGCATACGCGCAACAACATAAAGACGACTACTCGGCCGTGTTCTGGGTCAACAGCAAGGACGTTGACACGCTGAAGCAGGGTTATGCGGCCGCAGCGAGACGCGTCTACCGCGAGCATCCGTCGCTGGTGCATCTCAAGGCTGTCGCTCAAGGCAGCGATCTTGACGAAGCGGCGGAGGCAGTGAGAAGATGACTGAGCAGCGCTGGGAACGACCGATGGCTGGTCATCTATAACAACTACGACACGCCGAAGCTGCCAGGTCATGACGGGCCGGGCACGTTCGATATCCGGCCGTTCCTTCCTAAAGCGGACCAGGGAGCAGTGTTGATCACGACGCGGTCGTCTCAGCTGCATCTGGGTCGTCCCGTCGCGGTGAAGAAGCTGCGGGGCATTGAGCACAGCCTGGAGATACTGTCGCAGACGTCCAGACGAGAAAGGCTAAGTCTTGGTAGGTGACACCTTCCTACCTCGCCGTGAGTGATGCTGACACAGTAGCAAGACGTCGACGCTCGGAGGCTAGCTGAAGAGCTGGACGGGTTGCCGCTGGCTTTTGCTACGGCCGGCGCCTACCTCCACCTAGTACCAGATAGCTTCGCGGAGTATCTCCAATCGTACAAAGAGTCGTGGGCTCAACTGAAGCAAGACACCCCGCAGCTGCTGTCATACGAAGACAGGACGCTGTACACAACGTGGGGAATCTCTTTCGACCATGTCAAGAAGCAGAGCTCGCTCGCGACAAAGCTTCTGCAGCTGTGGGCCTACTTTGACAATCAAGACGTGTGGCTGCAGCTTCTGCAAGAAGGCCGAGACAATGCGCCAAAGTGGTTCTGCGAACTGACGCGAGATCGACTTGTGTTTAACAAGGCTGTAAGAGTGCTCTGTGACCATGCGCTAGTCGAAGCAGATACGACGCTTGGAGAAGGTGGCAAGGAGTCACGAGGCTACGGCATGCACAGCTGTGGGCACGCGTGGACGAAGCATGTGGTAAACGGTGGATGGGATGATGGGATGGCCAGGCTTGCACTGAGGTGTGTGGGGCTACACGTACCTAGTACGGACGCACTGCAGTACTGGGTGACGCAGCAGCGGCTGCTTCGGCACGCAAACCAATGTCACAGCTCTGTGAATACCGTGCTCACGGGACGGGAGGATGACATAACTATAATGGATGCAGTTCATGGCCTAGGCGATCTCTATAGGAATCAGGGCAAGCTAGACAAGGCAGAAGAGATGTAAGAGCGGGCGCTGCAAGGAAAGGAGAAGGCACTTAGGCGCGATCACACGTCGACTCTTGACACGGTCAACAACCTAGGCGCCCTCTACGCTAATCAGGGCAAGCTAGACAAGGCGGAAGAGATGTACGAGCGGGCGCTGGAGGGCTACGAAGAGCGCTTTGGGTCTGATCATCCGCGTTGTTGTAGTCTCCGCCAAGATCTCGCGACACTTTAAGATCGTGCGGCAGATTAGTTAGTAGTTAGTAGATATTAACTTCCTCTTCTATAATGTATCACGTTAACTATGCCAACACTTGTATACTACATGATACAGCAATAGCATAACATGATCCATGGGCGAGCGGCGCACACGGGCGAGCGGCGCACCCCACTAACTTTACTCACCTTATTGATCTTAATCTACAATGGCTCAACGCAGCGCTACTCAATTACTATTAAATGAAGCAGATATTCAGCTTGCTATCTTATCTATTAATGCGCACTAGATCTAAGGTACCTGTACTGCTGCAGTAGTCTACAACGTAGCCGAAACAACGCTCCGCCGCCGACGCGCTGGTATACCTGCCTAACGCGATTGCCCGCCTAACTTAAGGAAGCTTACCTAGAGAGAAGAGGAGGTAATTATTAGCTATATACTTTAGCTAGACTTGCGTAGATTTGCGCCTACTTACACAGCTATACGTAATATAGCTGATAAGCTGCTAGCTGCGTATAGTAGAGAGTAGGTTAGAGTTAACTAGCTATCTACCTTTGTTAAGCGTATAGACAGTCTTTAGACGTGTTTTAACTAAGCGTACAATAAGCAAAGAGCTCTTTATAAGGATGCAACATTAATAAAGAGGTAGTTTAAGCTTATAGAAGAGACAAAGGCTAAGCTAGGTATCTGCGATAAGGACGTCTACAACTTTAATAAAGCTAGCTTTATAATAACGTATCTAACGGGTTGGCGGGCCACACGGGTTGGCGGGACACTTTTGCCAAGCCCCCACCAACTCTACCTATGTACACGATGCCTCAACAACAACACCAGATGGGACCTTCTAATGAACGTCAGATACAGACTGCCCTTCAAGCTCTTGAAGAAGATGCGACACTCTCCTTGCGACGCGCTGCAGCTATCTATAACGTCTCTCGAACAACACTAAGCTATCGACGCGCTGGACGACCTTCACAAGCAGATTGCTGGCCTAAATCGTTGAATCTGACAAAGACTGAGGAGAGCGTAGTTGTTGAGTATATACTTGAGCTTATTACGCGCGGATTTCCCCCTCGGCTCGCAGCTGTAGCTGATATGGCCAATTCCTTGCGCGCAGAGCGCAATCTAGGCTAGGTTGGCTTAAACTGGCCCAGTATGTGGGTTAAGCGCCGCCCTGAGTTCACAATAAAGTTTAATCGCAAGTACGATTATAAGAGAGCGCTCTGCGAGGATCCGAAGGTTATCCGGGGCTGGTTTAGCCTAGTAGCTAATATCAAAGCCAAGTACGGCATCCAGGATGAAGACACGTACAACTTTGATAAGGCAGGCTTCATGATGGGCCAGATATCAACTGGAGCGGTTGTTACAGCTTTAGAGAGACGAGGACGGCCAAAGTCAGTGCAGCAAGGCAACAGAGAGTGGACAACAGTCATCCAGGGCATCAACGCGACAGGGTGGCCTATTCCACCCTTCATCGTCTTCAAAGGCCACTACCACCTCTCTGCCTAGTACAAGGAGGATAGCCTACCCTATGATTGGGTTATTGCAGTCTCTGAGAACGGCTGGACTACAAATAAGCTTGGCCTGCAGTGGTTGAAGCACTTTAATAAGCATACAAAGAAGAGAGTAGTTGGCAGCCACCAACTGCTCGCAATTGACGGCCATAAGAGCCATAACTCACTCAAATTCCAGCAATACTGCAAAGAGAACAAGATTATTACTATCTGTATGCCTCCGCACTCATCGCACCTCCTACAGCCTCTTGATGTGGGTTGTTTTGCTCCTTTGAAGAAGGCGTATAGGCGCCAAGCCGAAGATCTCATGCGCAACCGGATCACTCACATCACGAAACTTGAGTTCCTACCATGCTTTATACGCGCCTATAATGCTGCAATTACTTCTAGTAATATCCAAGGAGGGTTTCGAGGCGCTGGATTAGTCCCTTTTAACCCAGAACGGGTTATAACAACCCTTGACGTCCGGCTGCGTACTCCATCACCACCACTGCCTATCAACAACGAGCCCTGGCAGTCGCAAACCCCAAGCAATACCCTTGAACTAGGGTCGCAATCGACGCTTGTGAAGGCAAGGATTCAGAGGCATGTAGATAGCTCACCAATGTCTATGGTGGAGGCCTTTGAGAAGGTCTCAAAGGGAGCAGCAATTATCGCGCATAAGCTAGTGTTGGCGCAAAAGGAGATCGCAGAGCTTCGAGCGGCAAATGAGGCTGCTACGCGGCGTAGATCGCATAAAAGGAAGCGGGTTCAGGCAGAGGGGACCTTGATGGTTGAGGATGGCGCTCGTCTAACTGCTCTACAGGAGTTTGGGGCGCGTAGTGATAGGAAGAAGCTAAAGACGCGAGTGCGCGCTGAAGCAGGTGAACCATCTCAAAGGCGGTGTGGACGGTGCAATCAGACTGGGCATAACGCGCGTACGTGTAAGCAAGCAGCAGAAGTAGACTCTAAATGATATCTTATATTGTATTATACTATATAGGGCTAAAGTGGGCTGTTTTGCGCCAGAATGAGGGTGGTTTTGGTGAGGGCTTGGCAAAAGTGTCCCGCCAACCCGTGTGGCCCGCCAACCCGTTAGATACGTTAGGTAAGATTATAACGCAGCTAGTTATAATAGGAGCAGAGAGGAGAGGCAGGCTAAAGAGTATTTAGCTAGGCAATCGCGAGTAGGTAACGCTAACTACTACTATTAGCGCTGCTAGCTAGTTAGTCCTACTATTTCTTATCTTCGCTGGCTAGTACTACCTATTAGCCTAGTATAAGGAAGCTAAGATCCTACGCAACTAGGCGATCGTAGTTAGCGATAATAGCTGGACGAATAATAAGCTTAGAGTTAAGTAGCTAAAGCACTTTAACGCTCATACGCAGGCTCGTAGTGTAGGCGCGCGTCGCCTGCTTATTATTAATAGCTATAAGAGCTACTAATCTGTAGCGTTCTAGGAGCTCTGCAAGGAGAACAATATCTATACGCTCTATATACCTCCTTACATATCTCACCTACTCTAGCTACTTAATATTAGCTGCTTCTCGCTATTAAAGCGCGCGTACAGCCGTAAGGTAGAGAGCCTTATACGCAACTACATTAACTATATTACTAAGCTAGAGTTTCTGCCAGCGTTTAAGGCAGCATTTAATTAAGCGTTCACGCTAGCTAATATTTACTTAGCCTTCTACGGCGTAGGCCTTGTTCCTCTACAACTAGAGGCTGTTCTATTAAAGGTAGATGTACAACTGCGTACACCTACTCCTCTAGCAGCTCTGCTAGAGGCTCCCTAGGTAGCTTAAACGCCAAGCAACGCGCGTGAGCTTAAGGCTTAGTTAAGCCTAATACGTGAGCGCGTGTGCCAGCATAAGAGCTTATCACCAGCTTTAATTATTATGGCGATTAACTAGCTAAAGAAGGGCGCCGAGGTAATAATGCTCTCTGCTAAGCTAATGCGCGATTAGATCTCTAGTCTTAAGAAGGCTAACAGCGCAGCCTTAGAGCGTAGGCGGCGCTCTAAAAGGCGTATACAGAAGCATAGAGTACTCACAAAGGGAGCTAGAGAGGATATACTAGCTTAAAATGAGGCTGACTAGCAGATTGCTTATAAAGAGCGTCAAGGAGGAGCGCGATCAGGCCTCAGCCAGCGGGCTCAAAGGCGCTGCACTAGGTGCAAGGAGACTGGGCACAACTCGCGCACATGCAAGACTGATACTATTAATATAGAGTAATCTACTGTACTAATATCTTGCAATAATATTATCGCGTTGTTGAGATGCATCGCTTTAAAGTTGCAAAAGTTGGTGGGGTGCGCCGCTCGCCCATGGATCATGTTAGTAGATTTTTTTTGCAAAGATAGATGTCAGATATTCACTCTCATCTGGAATACTGATGAAATAGGTAATAATGGTGATGATATTGATTGTTGATTGTTTGTTGGTTCTGTCTACGGTTGTGGGCACACCTGGGGGGTGCCAAGCCTTCCTGTGATCCGATTGGCTCTCTCAGATGCCGGGTCGCGCTAGTCTAACCCAGCGTCTGTACGCTCTCATCTTCAACAGTGCTATTATCTGACAATAGAGTATAAACTTCTTTTTCGAATTTAGAAAGCTCTCGAGACATAGAGAGATAATAGAGAAGAGAAAATTTAGAAGTAGAAAGAGAAAGATATATAGAATAACACTAGTAGATTATTACGTAATTTTAGCGTACTTTTTTTAGCGTACTTTTCTTTACTCTTTGTTTTTAAAATTAACTAGATAAGAAAGCTTAGAAAGAGATTTGCTTACATAATGCTTATATAAGCCAGTATCTTAGGAACTCTTTTTAGAAATTTTTTTACGCTCAGTAAAAAGTTATACCTAACTCTCTTCTAGCTCTTTTTGAACTCTACTTTTACTGCCTTAGATTAGCTTTACTTTGCTTACTAAGTATATTTCATAGTAACCCTACCTGAAGAGAAAGTTCTTAACTTTCTAAAAAATTAAAATGTATTAGTCTAGCTAGTCGAGTTCTTTAGATATAGAGCTTAGAAATAGTTAACTTTTAAAAAGTCTCTTTCTTTTTGTCACCCGACTGTAATTAATCTAATTACTATAAGCGTTCAGTGTTAGTAGATTATGTTCTCTTACTAATATTATAGATACGTATTTAATTACTTCTTAATACTTATCTTCTTTCTCCTTAAGGTAGTTGTTGTTATTCAACCCTTAAGTGTTCTAACGATCGCGGGGATGCGGGGTTGCGGATGCGACCCCTCACTTTCTGTTGGGACTGCGCCGACAATCGCAACTAGCGGCATGCTTGCAATGAGCAGTTAACAGAGATAGTACTGTCTACATAAGCTGATAGTGCTGCAGAAGGAAGGTTGACCGGGCTTATAACTGTCGCACGGTTGGGTGCGGGTATTGTGGATAGAAAAACTAGGAAAGAGTGAATGTTCTATTGTTTGTAACCTCCTAGCTGAGCTTATATAAAGGTCATCGCACGGCGTTATTAGTAACAAGGTTTCCGACAGCGCTTGGCCTGCGACACATCTTCATTGCTACCGAATCTGCGCACGTAATCAATGACGGTATTGTGGCCCTTGCATCCCCCAACATCGACATGCGAATCATGCCAATGCATTATAAGCTGTGAGCAGCTTCTCCGATAAAGATTGCAACTGTGGCCATGTTAGCAAAAGCAACTCTTAATACTAGTATGACGGAGCCTTACATGCTTAGCTTCAAACATGTTGAAGTGATTTCCATCGATATCCATTGTCTCGATTTTGTCGCCTACAAGCGTCCTCCACATTTGTGTCGCCATCTTCCGGAAATCCTCGTCGTCCAACCAGGCGTACTTCAATCCGCGGAGGGTTGCCGTGTCACACGCCTCCCGACTAAGCAACATGACTGTTGGGACTTGGAACGACCCAGGAGGTCGTTTGTAATCCTTCAATAAGCCGGTGTTCCTTTTGAATTGCGCTGCTACGCAGGACCGGATATCAGGATGTGCCTCAAAGGCGGTACCGGCGATGTGTTCGATGATCGTGTCCGGAAGTAGCTCATGATCGATTGGATATGGAGAGTCGAGGAGAATCAGCCCTTTGACAGGAGTGCCGAGGTCTTGCAGTTGACGCGCGATCTCGAAGGCGAGGACGCCACCAAAAGACCATCCTGCATGATGTGTTAGTTCATTTCGACACGGTAGGTGAGCGAAGATCGAGAAGCTTACCACCTACTATGATGCCCTGTGCATCATGAACAGCCAAACCAAGCTCGGAAATGTATCGCCAAGCGAAATCGGCGAGGCTGTGAACTGAAGGGTCTATGCCAGCAAAGTCCAAGCTGGATACTCCGAAAACGTCACAACCTAGTGGACCAATCTTTGCATATTGGTGACTTAAACCACTTCCATCGTGGAATAGGTACACCCGACTTCGCGAGTCCTTGCCGTTCTGCAGTTTTGTGGCTGCAGCTGCACAGACTGGACTCGGTGTTAATTGCGGTGTGATTGGAGCCTGGGACTGAGAGAGCTTTGACAGGATCAGACTCTCCAATTGGCCAATGGTGAGCTCGGAAATGGTGCCGTGATCGCCATCGATGCTGATCCCGCCCATTTGTCGCAATCCTTGTTCCAGTTCCATAGACAGCAGTGAGTCTACACCAACATCCTCGAGAGACATGTCTTTGTCCAAATCGAAGATCGCACAGCCACATACTTGCTCCACCATATCTTTCACGACTCGTAACGGCGAATATCTGGTTGAAACAATCGGCTTGTTGTTGGCAGGCGCAGGAAGGATCTCCTCGTTCGCTCGAACAATCTCGTCAGAGTATATCGGGGCAACAGTCGCACCCAAGAATACAGCTTCCAAGTCGCGCAAAGTAGAGCACTGGCTCAGGTCCAGACCAGAGGATCCAGTTGGAGCAAGCTTCTGAGAGAGGGATTGTGTGAGCTCGATGAACAAAAGCGAGTCAACACCAAGTTGCGCAAGATCTGCATCGCCGTCTATTTCGGAAGCTATGCCACATAGCCTGGAGACTTCGTGACGCACGACGCTTCTAATATCCGGTTCTGGCGTTCTCTGTCGAATTGAGTGATGTTTTGGCATTTCTTGGTGCAGCTTATCCATTGCTGAGTCGCGGCGTGGAGGTGCCGGTCTCTGACTCTGACCGTTTCCTGCCAGGCGTGCCAGGTGGTTCTGGAAACCCTTCAGTCCCGTCTTCTTGAAATGCATGCCCTCGGCTATCGCTATCACCTGTCCAGATCTGTCCATCGCGTACGCGTCTCCGATGACGAAACCATCGATACAATCTACCATGCTGGCATAAATGCTCAGATCGTCACCGACTGAAGCAGAAATCCGGTCGTGGAGAAGCGTGATGTTCTCTACTTTGACGCATATACAGGCTTGGTCACGATTGATCCAGTTGTTTGCAACAAAGCCCGCCGTATGCAATAATGTATCCACAAGAGCGGGGTGGCAGACAAACTCCGCGTTGGAAGAATTGGCCGGGAGGCGAAAGCTACCATATCCTTCGAGACCACTTGGACTGATGCGGAGACGCCGCAGAGTCAAGAATGGGTCAGAGTAGGCCACTACGCGTGGGAAAACGACGTGGTAGATCATGCGAGTTGAGAAGCTATCGCCAGCTCCATGGCCCCCATTGATCATCGATTCAACATGCTTCATGAGGAAAGCGGACTTGCGGCTCAGCAGCGGCTTGACACTGGAAACAGCTTCCAAATCTATCGTGCCAGTGCAGTAGCATGTGCCCGATTTCTCAGCTTTGAAGGCATAGCCATGACCCTTAGCCCTAGCATCTTTTTTCTCCATGACCAATGCAAGACTGCCTTCATCCTCCAGGGCACTGGATTGAACAAGTGGAGATTCGAATATGATGTCTCTCAACACCTGTGTTTGTCCCTGTAGCGCCGGATGGACCTGATCCATGGCCTGAAGAGCCAGTTCGAGATAAATAGATGCAGGACAAAGTGGTGTGCCCCCAACGATATGGGCCCTAATGAAACTTGACATCAATGACAACCTAGCTTCAAAGGTCGTGATTGCTGTCCCAGTAGAGGACTTCTTGTCTAACTGGAAAAACAGTCTTGTCGCAGGACCGGATAGTGGCTTCTTCGATTCTGTTGACTCGACAAGAGGCTCCCGGAAGGGTATGACGAATTCAGCTGGGAACAAGGGATACTTTGGCGTAGCATCTAAGTATCTAGTCGATGATCCGGCATACACCTCGCTCCATTTGACAGGTGCAGACTCCAAGAAGAGGGCTTTCAAGGTTGTCAACATCGAAGCCCAAGGGCTCTCTGTAGGTCGAAGAGATGACATGTAAGTTGCTTCACCTTCTTTCAATGACTTCTTAACCAATGCAGTTGCTATCAGCTGTTAGTGGCTGGACCTGTTCTGGGTGGCACCTTTACTCACTTCCTGATGTGTGTCCGATCTCCAAAACTCTCATCTTCCGACCCACCGTGACGCTCTCTAAGCTGCGTATAGCATCGGAAAATCTCACGGGGCGACGCATGTGACTCGGCAAGAAATCTACTGAAAGGTCTTCCAGCCGAGCAAACCTGCCAAGGTGGCTGGAGAGGATGGTAATCCTGCCTTCTGACATCTTAATGTCCGAACAGAGCTCACGGTATGGATTGACTGCGGGTTCCATGGCAGGTGAGTGGAAGCCAAAAGGAACCTGCAATTGCAGCGCTTTGGTGCCCACAGCCTTGCAGTGTCGCAGGAAGGTGCTGAGATGATCAATATCTCCAGCCACAACACAATCCTCAGGGCTGTTTTCGCAAGCGACGGTAAGCGGTGCTGGTGTTCCAAACAGTTGTGCCAACTCGACCCGGGCGTCGTCGGCTGAAAGCTTGACTGCAACCATTCCAGTTTTGGCCGGGGTGCAGTGAGTGACAATCAGCTGAGCCCTCTGCGCAATCAATCTAAGAGCATCGTCGAGTTTCAAAGCTTCTGAAAGTACAAGGGCGGCGTACTCGCCCATGCTGAGATGACGTTAGTTGTGCGCTCGATACAGCAGAGCGATGTGGCACCTACCTATGTCCGACGACAAAGTCTGGTTCAATGCCCCACGATTGCCAAAGCTTCGCAAGCGCATATTGAACGACAAAGCATGCGCACTGAGAGACAACCTCCTCATTGCCCTTGATACCGGGACCATCATTGGTTATATACTGAACGATGCCCTCGATTCCTTGCTGTCGGAGGCTTGCGTCGCATTGGAGCACAGTTTTGCGAAATACCGGTGCTGTTGATTGCAACTCAGCTCCCATGCCACGGTAAAGATTAGCTTGTCCAGAAAATACAAAAACGTTCAAAGGTTGTGCTTTCTTCGCGCTTCGTTTAGTCGTATCTGTGTTCGCCAGCTGTTCCGCGAGATCTTGGATGGATTTACCCGTGACCGAGATGCGAAACTCATCATGATGTTGTCGCCGTGCATTTGCACTGTAGCATAGATCGGCCAGGGGGATGATATTTTCATGAGATTTGTTGCGCAATAGGTCCAGATAGCGAGAGAGTAATTCGACCAGAGCCTCCTGAGTTTTCGCTGAAATGTTCAGGATATGTGTAGACCTCGAATGTGACGACGCTACCCAAGTCGTAGTGCGACACTCCTCAAGGATAAGGGCTGCATTCGAGCCAGCAGCACCAAAGTTGTTTAATAGAGCGCGCCTCGGGCTATCATGAGTACTATTCCAGTCCATGACTCTTGTGGGTATCATGATGTTGTGGTCGGCGATGCTCGACAGACGCGGATTGAGATGCTGGAATGATGCCTGGGGCGGGATCTTTTTCCTCTGCATCATGAGCAGCAACTTCGCCAGGCCAACGCCCCCTGATGCGGCTTCGGCATGACCTATGTTGCCTTTGATGGAGCCTAGGCAGAGAGGTTGCTGGCGTCCAGATCCCTGTCCTAGGACGGCTTGGAGACTGGTAATCTCGCAAAGATCACCAGCTTGGGTACCTGAACGAGTTAGCGATGCTGCACCTACAAAGTCCCTCGACACGTACCTGTTCCGTGTGCTTCCACTACGCTGATAGACCGGGCGGGAATCTTGGTTCGATCCAAAAGACTTCGCATGAGCAGAGCTTGTGTTTCCGCATCAGGATGGGTGATGGACTTGGAAGTACCCGACTGATTTACCGAAGTCCCTCTGATGATGCCGTGGATCCGATCTCCGTGTGCAATGGCGTCTTCCATACGTTTCAGCACGAATACCACTGAAGACTCTGCGCGACAATAACCATCGGCGGCAGCATCGAAGGGTTTGCATTGACCGGTTGGGCTGAGGAAATGCGCGCGCGCGAGGCCGAGATACATCTGCAAAAGCACTTGTCGTTAACATTATTCAAAAACTTGGTAAACTTTCCTTGGCGTAATCTCACGTATAACACGGCACAAGCGGGGCTCTTACATCTGGACTGGAGATGACGTTTACTCCTCCTGCTAACGCTGATACAGCATCACCACGCTCCAATGCTATGCAGGCCTGATGTATCGCCACAAGTGATGATGAGCACGCGGTATCAATAACCACAGATGGTCCCTTGAATCCGAAAGCATAGGATATTCTCCCACTAAGGAATGCTCGTAAGGTCCCTTCTTGGGTAAGCTTTCTGTCGTTGGTGTTTAGTGCGAATACATACCGGGACTGTAATACACGTCGATATCGCTTCGCGTATTATCCACGTAGTCTCCTGTTGCAGCTCCGATGAAGACTCCCATCTTGTCCGGCTGGAAAGATTCGGTCGTATTTGGGGCGTACCCGGCGTCATCCAACGCCCTCAACGCAGATTGCAATATAAGCCGCTGCTGTGGATCCATGGACTTTGCTTCTCGCGGGGATATCGAAAAAAACCTATTGTCGAAGTGGAACGGGTTCTTTAAAAAATTGCCGTGTTTCGCGGCCATCTTGCGGGGCTTCGAATTGTTGGAAGCATCTTTGTCGTAGTAATCGAAGAGATTGAAACGAGACGATGGAATCTGGAAAGTTAGCCTGAGACGCAGTCATGAAGAGATTCATTACCTCAGTCGAAACGTTAGTGCTGTTCTGCAACATGTCCCAAAATGCGTGGAGGTCTTCACCGCCCGGTATATCCACCGACATTCCCACGATTGCAATGTCCGATTTGTGCCAGCTCTCTGATCCGATCGACTTCGACGAGGTACTTCTCAAAGTAAGCATATGGTAATTGCGAGATGAAGTTGATGCGTACCTGTGCTCAATCTGTAGTCTTTGGTGCAAAGCCGTGTTCTTTGCTGATGTGAAGAGAGATCCCCCGTTGGGACCCAGAGCCAGTACCCTCGAGCAGAGTTCGGCGTTCATGTCTAGGCGCTGCGATGCAGAGTCCAAGATATTGGATGCGGTCGCCTGCCAATCTACTGGATGGATGAGCATACAACGGATGGCAGCCTCCAAGAGCGTATCTGATTGAGGTTGTGTCGATGCGAGGAAAGTGCCGTCTACTGTTGAGCGTACTGGAATTTTCAACGCTTCCCAGTCTGGAAAAGGAATCTCTAGCCTCTTCACGTCTCGAAGTATGTCTTGAACCACCTCCTCCATATCTTCCCCCCCATGATAGCAAGTGTGGATGAATGCAGGCCTGTGTGTTGAAGTCGTTGGTAAAAGACTCCGAAGTCGATCGAGATCAACGCCAGTTCCTGAAAGCGAAAACATATCATCGCCGAGCACCGCAGATACGCGAACTCGGTGTGAAAGCTAAATCATTTAGCCATGTACTATATACTTATGCATAGCAAAGATTGGGATCTTACTTGAGATTGAGCGCTTGTCAATGCCGTCTCCAGAGCCTCTTTGGTGAGACCCGCCACGACCAAAGACCAGGGAAGGGCCCCCCATGTCGCTCCAGCGAGAGACTTGGAGTATGAAGCGCTCCTTATGGAAGTCCAGAACGCCAGCCGAAAAGTCCCCACGGCATATTCTAGGAATTGTGGGGATTCGATTGGGGTGTTCACTGCGACAACGAGTGCGGGCAGAATGCCAGAGCAGAAGCCAGCTGCTTCAGAAATTGTGTCGTGTGGTTATCCTTCTCGTTCTCTCTGTACGTAAAATACATACTCCAGAATTTGATGAAGGTAGAAGGTCACCGCCTGTATGACTGGATTCTGGGCGAATGTAGCTGACGGCTTAACCAGGTCCTGGGGTGTTGTGAGTGACTTGGCATCTTCTTCAGTCAGAATCGTCCTCTCGCTAGTATCGATTGTCGAGAAATCTTGTAAAAGGGATTCATGGCAGCGTTGAAGTATGAGGGAAGCGATGTCGTGCTGTGCCACCCGGTTCAACAGAGTCGTCGCTGAAGCCGAGGAAAACGTCGCTCTTGATCCCTGGCCGGCAAAAAGAAGTACGAATTCGGACGACATCTGTTACCAATTACCAGTGATAAAATTGCAGTATAGTTGCAACCGCATTGAAGGTTCAGTAGGTTCACAGTATGTGGATGACAAATCACGTGTTTGCAGCAACAGTGTGTCGTGTCAGTGAATCTGGCCAGTAGAATTACATCCCACTGTAAAAGTAAAACCATAAAATGAATATCAACATGTGTGCAGCGAACATAGTCAACGACGCAGGTCCGGTTATCGTCTTACACGGAACGGTTGACGTGGACCCGCGTACAGCCTCTACTGGCGTACGCAGGGCCCTGGACTTGCCGCGCGAAACGTGTTATCTGCGGATTTATGATACTAGGTTTTGAACAGGGAAAGAAGAATGAACGGGCATACAAACGCATTCGAAATGGGGGACAGCTACGCAGAAAATCGCTTCATTCGACCAAGATTCAGTCCTAGGTCACCTCCTAATGACGAGGCCCTGGAAAGCGACTCGATCAATTCTTTGCCCCAGCTCATTCGCCACAATGCCCTCTACAACCCTGACAGGATTTTTTGCATTCAAGGCCAAGAGAGCTCGGAGAATCCGCTTCCGATAAGCTTCAAACTACTGGAAAATGCCGTATCAGCCTGCTCTTCGTGGGTTGAGGAACAACTTGGACTGGGTAGGGATGGGTCTGAGCAACGCGTGAAGTGCCCTGTTGCGCTTTATATGAAGTCAGATGTGGGGTTGTTCATCTACATCGCCGCCTTGTTGGCTTCCAACATTCCGGTAAGTATCTTCATCGAGATTGAAACTGAGGCACTAAATTTGCTTCAGGTGGTGCTTCTCTCTACACGTCTCAGCGAGACGGCTGTCAATCATCTCCTAAAAGAGACATGCGCATCAACACTTCTTGTCTCCTCTCGGACTCGACGAGGTCTTTCGCCGCAGACTGCGACGCTGGTTACTCTAATAGACGCTAAGCCATACCGACATTTTCTGGACGTCAAAAGTTCACTGGAGGGGCGCCAGCTCATTGGTGATGAGAAGGACCGAAATGTATTGATTTTACATTCATCCGGCACGACCGGCCTACCGAAGCCCATAAGGTTGGCACATCGCTACCTGCTGGGCTATGCAGCTTGTCATGATTTCGCCGAGAACGAGGAAACAGATTGGCGCAATCTATCTACACTCCCGTTGTATCACGGATTCGGGCTCCTAGCTCCTTGTTTGAGTCTGTCAATAGGAATGACATGCTGCTTCCCACCTTCGAACACGATTCCGGCGGGAGAGTCCACCGTACGCCTATTAGACCTTTTCCAGGCGTAGTCTTTGATGACAGTGCCGAGTATATTGGAGGACATGGTCTCAATGGAAGGTAAACCATTACAGGCAGCTATGACGGCTCTCGCGACATTGCGATTCGTAGCTGTAGGTGGTGGTCCAATCAAACCTCAAGTTGGCGAAGTACTAGCAAGCAACGATATCAAATTGCTTAATCACTATGGAGCGACCGAAATAGGTGCCGTTGCCTACATCTTCTCACCCGGGGAAGACTATGATTGGCGGTACCTCAGATTGCGCCAGGACATTGGCTTGCAACTTCGACCTTTGAGTGAGGCCGGCTCCTCCCCAACATACAGGCTTACAGGCTTTCCGTGTGCATGGGACGAACCATTTGAGATTCAAGACGAGCTAGAAATGCGTCCAGAATCAAAGTTTGTGGAGGTCAAGATCCTGAGGAGGTCCGACGATCTGATTGTGCTGAAGACTGGGGAAAAAGTGGCCCCCGGATTATTGGAGGAGGCACTGCTAAAAGACCCTACTGTGCGTAGCGCAATCTGCTTAGGCAACGGAGCATTCGAACTAGTTCTACTTGTTGAACCAGCTCGTTCCGTGGAGCTTAGTCTGGATTCTTTCGTTGACCACATTTGGAGCTTGGTCAACGATATCAATCCCTTGCTGGACCAACACGCGCGCATATCTTCCAAGGCAGCGATCATTCCCAAACCCCCAGGAAAAGAAATACGACGGTCTGACAAAGGATCGGTGATGCGAAAAGAGGTACAGGAAGACTTCAAGACAGAAATACAGCAGGCCTACGAGGCTCTGGAGTCTTCTGCTCCGCTTCAGATCCTGCAACCGGAAAATCTCGGTATTCAGCTAGTCAACTTGGTCAAAAGCTTGTTGGTGGAGTCTGGAAGGGCTTCAACGACTCTTGATCTGAATGACGACATGTTTGAGGCTGGTCTGGACTCTTTGGGAGCCGTGCGTCTCACTCGCGCTATAAACGCTTCTGTGCGAAACTCATCGACAGTGAAGCCACCGGTCCTCAAGCCCGATTTTGTCTACCGAAACCCAACCTTCAAGCTCCTTGCTCACGCACTGAAACCGTTCCTTATGGGGGAGTACCAGCCTTCAGTTCAAGAACAGAGCCGAGAAGTACGGATGAGGTCGATGTTATCACACTTTCTCGATGGTTGTTCCAGTGTAGCGAACTCTGGTGCGGTTGTTCTTCTCACGGGATCCACCGGCAGTCTGGGCGTCCATGTCCTACGACAATTGGCGATGAGCTCTCAAGTCCAGCGAGTCCTATGTTTGAACCGTCCAGGTTATAGGAACGGCGTACGCTCAAGTCAGACTTCCCGGCAGACGGATGCTAATACAGCTGCTGGGATTTCTCTCTCCGTGGACATGTGGGCAAAAGTCGAGTTCCTGGACGCCAACATGCAAGCGTCAGATTTGGGCATCACCAAACAAGACTATAGTCGTCTCACAGGATGCGTGACGCACATAATGCACCTCGCCTGGCCGATGGACTTCAAACGCAGCCTCAAGAGCTTTGAGCCTCATGTGCAAGGCACAAAAGCGCTGGCTGATCTGGCCATTGCTACATATGAGGCTAGTGATCGAAAATTGAAACCACGGCTCTTGTTTGCTTCATCGATTGCTGTCCTCGCACGGTACGAGAATGAGCAGAACCACCTGGTGCCGGAAGTAGCCGTGGACGATCCGCTAGTCACAGCTCCGATGGGATACGCCGAGGCCAAGTGGGTTTGTGAGCAACTGCTTCAATCAATGGGGAATCATGAAGGCGACAAGTTCGATCCAATGATTGTCAGAATCGGCCAATTGAGTGGCGCTGAGAATGCTGGAGTGTGGAAGGTTGAGGAGCATTTCCCCACGCTCGTCAAGCTATCGCAGCAGGTGTCTGCCTTTCCTGCGTTAAAGGGCGTAAGTTTATCATATTCCCTCCATCTTGTGAATTTTCTGACATGGCGCAGAGCTACTCGTGGTTGCCGGCCGACCGAGCTGCCAAAGTGGTGATTGATTTGCTCTTTCAACCAGACCCGCCGAATTCCGTCTTTTACCATGTTGAGAACCCAATTCGTCAGTCAAACCAGGACCTAGCCATGATCATACAACACGAGTTGGGGTTGCGCGAACCATTGCTGCCGTATGAGACGTGGCTTGCGAGGGTTCGCGAAACTGGACAGGCCAAGGAACTGCTCGAATTTTTCGAAAACGACTTTGAAAGACTTTCAGGTGGGAGAATATCGTTAGATACTCGAGTAGCTAGGCTAGCATCGCCAACTTTGCAGAAGGCTAGCGGGATGAAGAAGGATTTGATTGTGAAGTACATCAAAGCATGGAAAGAGATGGGATTTTTGTCCAGTAACGATAGAGACAGTAGATAATAAATACAAGGCCTTTACCCATCGACATCCATTCAGGTTATGCAAGCTATACATCTTACTGTGCAGCAGGAACAAGGAACGATCCAAAGTATTCGTCCAACATCTCGACATCGTCCATTGGCGCCGTGATGCCGACCCACAGATCTGGGCGTATTACCGCCAGACCACCATTCTTACGATCGGCACCCCAAGTAGTGTGTGCATTCTCATCAGGCGCGCGGTCATCGAAGACGAAAGTGGCCACCTGCTTCAGATTGTCCATGCCATCATGTGGCAACAATTCGTCCAATTCGAACGGAACACACTCCACAACCACCACGATATTAAACATTGAAGAACCGCCAAAGCGTTGGTAGAATCCCGACGGGCCAAGGGCCTCGGCGAATTTGCTGATAGCCTGACGTGATGGGCCACGGAGTGACGATGCAAAGAGGACAATATGAAGCCTGTCTGCGCCTACGAGCTTATCGTACAGATAGCCGGTCTCGGCGGTAGAAAAGCAGACTCGTGGGTTCGGTGCGCGTACGCCGTTGCGAACGTTTATGGCGACGCGTTTCCCTTGCTTCGGAGACGGGCTGATGACAGAAGCATCGTACGGTGCGTCTACACCGAGCAGGAAGTGGCCGTTTCCTTGGAAGAAACTGGCGAGGAATTTAAGCTCCCTCTCCGGGAATTCGCCAGTGGGTTCCTCGGCGAGCGGCATAGGCTTCAATTCGTCGGGCATATCAGCAGCGACATGGAGGTCAGCGTTGCACACGAACCGCAGATATCTACCGGAGACTTTGATGATGCGGACGGCATGAGGGCGCCGCTCAGAACTGTAGGTAGGCAACAAAGCTCCGAATTGCGCCTTTTTGCGGGCCACAAAACCCAATTTCCAGGCGAGATTGGCAGCATCCATGATGGAGGCATTCAGGCCAAAAGCGCCCATAACGCTATGAACGTGTGCTGCATCTCCAAGGATGTGAGCACGATTGTCTGGTGAAGAAAAGGATCGAGCGACTCGCTCCGAGACTTCACATTGTCAGCGCGTATCGCACATGGCAGTCGATGGACCTACTCTTCCAAACGGCGAACCAGCTCAACGGCGCAGCAAACTTGAGCGTATATGGAGCAAATATCTTATTTGCCTGCTCTAGAACCTCTTCGGGGGTGATGG
This sequence comes from Pyrenophora tritici-repentis, assembly GCF_003171515.1. Lineage (NCBI taxonomy): Eukaryota > Fungi > Ascomycota > Dothideomycetes > Pleosporales > Pleosporaceae > Pyrenophora > Pyrenophora tritici-repentis. The sequence continues at coordinate 1,326,738 of NC_089396.1, read as the reverse complement.
TGTGCACGTCGACCCTGCCTCCTGCCTCTTTAAATGATGCATCCTGAGCCTGACGAGACGCGGCGAGAGGGCCGGTCTGCGAAACGTCCAACTGCGTGTAAAGTCTAGAAAATTAGCTGTGCCTTTGCAAAAAGAAATCTTATGCACGCACCTGATGTACCCATCCTCCCTAGGTATGATGACACATCCTCCATGTTTCGAGCTGATGACAGAGCCGAAAACAAACGCGTGCGGGTAGTCTGAATCGAGTCGACAATCCAAGATGCCCCAATAGATATCCGTGCTCATGCCGTCGAAGGGGATATTGAGTTGCTTTCGGACCATGCTGGCCGCTCCATCGCTACCTACGAGGAACTTGGCCTTCACCAGCTCCTCCGCTCCAGTGCGAGAATTGCGTAGTGTCGCTTGAACCGAATGAGAAGATGACTCGTCCATCTCGAATTTACTCATGATTGTGCTGCGCTCGACGAGCGCTTTGTGGCGTGTCAGGTCACGGATGTAGATCCTCTCGACTTGCCCTTGAGTAATGATGTGAAGTCCTCGATAGCGCGAATCTGACTGGTGAGATGGTCCAAATAGCAATTTTTTGCCGTCCTTGTAGATGGCAGTTCGTTCGATCAAAGGCCCCTCTTCTGCAACCTCCTTCTCAAGGCCCCAAGTTGCCAGGGTTTCGAGGAATCGCGGTTGAACGCCATCAGCTCGTCCTGCTATGAGAGGCCCCTCAGCCTTGTCTTATACTTTCTCAGTTTCTTTTCATCGTAGTGAGATGGCTGACCTACCGATGATACGAAAGGAAACGCCTTGTCTAGCAAGACTGACAGCAACTTCGAGGCCACTGGGCCCAGCTGTAATCGTGTGTCAGTGATAAAAACATACAGCTGTCGCAGTCTGTACCAACCTCCACAGATGAGTACATCGACTTCCTTTTGGGGCTTCCACCAAGCTGGGATACCATGCGGGTTATTGGTGCCATCGTAAAGCGTAGGCCATGTGCGCAAGACGTTAACTCCAAGGTCATTATGTTGGGAGCTCGTCACCACTTCTTTGGAAGGTGGAAGTGTGGTACCGTCGATATCGTTGTCTGTCTCCCATTGCGGAATGGCAGAAGGCTCTCGGAACCCCCGCTCCCACGTGAAAGATGCAACCGATTTCGCCATTTCTCTATACAAAGCTGAAAGAATCAATCAATACACTGCCGCACTCCATCTCATAACCGAATCTATTTCTTAATGTTCGCCGGGTCTGACATCAAAGTGAGGTGGTGAGGTGGTGAGGTCCGCTGTACTCCGGTCCGCTGGTAGTTCTGATCAGCGACACAACGTACTCCGGCATCTAGGTGACCCAAATCGCAAACACATTTAGAGATTGGACATGAATGTACTTGGATGAATATTCACAACACTTGATCGAATTATCTGGACACGCACAAAGTTCTCCGTGACCATGGACCCCAACTCAACCTCGGCGAAGCTCATTCAGCTCGGTGTGCTAGTACAGTCGGCTTTGGCGACACTCATAACATCCAGTGAACAGAGCAAGGAATCACTCCCCCCCAAAGAGTTGTTCAATGCCCAAAGAACGATTCTCTCCGCAGCAGGCATGCTCACGGAGCTTGTGAGCACGCCAAGCAACCGTCTTTTGGAAGTGTCAACGCAATACTTTGAGGCGCGTGCCTTGCACATTGCAGCTGAGAAGCGAATCCCAGATATGCTTGTCGGTTCCGATGAAAGCGGCGTTGCCGTGGAGGACCTGGCAAAGCAGGTAGGCATCGAGTCTACAAAACTATGTCAGTACCACCGTCGTGTATGTGCATGAAAGATGCCAGCCATGCTGATTGGGTACTCTGTGAATATAGCTCGACTCATGCGTTGTTTGTGTTCCATCCATATCTTCAAAGAGGTTCAGCCCGACCGCTTCGCGAATAACCATGTGTCGGCTGCTTTGGTCGGTAACGAGCCACTCAGAGCATACATTGTCATGTTGTAAGGCATTCCTGATCGTTTAGAAAGATTGCATTCTAAACACGTGCGTAGCGCTTTTGACATATACTCGGCGTCTGATCATCTACCTCGATCGCTCTTTGACAAGAAAACGGGCCCTTCTTTCGACGTCATAGATACAGCTTTCCAGGCAGCAGCAAATACGCAAAAAGCACGATGGGACTGGCTAGAGGAAAAGGTCACGGTGCAAAACTTGCAGGACGGACGTTGCGGAACAGACGGAGGACCTAGCGGCTATCCAGGTCCTTTTGGGTCTGAACTCGACAAGGCAGTGCAAGGAAAATCCGCGTCTGACCTGGTAGGGCGGCCTGAACTGCCCATTTTCGGGCTCGCCATGGTTGGCGGAGGTCAAGTCTTTGGCAAGGCTCATCTATATGGCAAGTATCAGAGATCACCATCAGCCAACAGGGTAGCTAACAATCTGCCTAGATTATCCATGGGAGTCGCTAGGCTCTGCGCTCGTGGTTGACGTGGGCGGAGGTGTGGGCGGTTTCAGTCTCCAGCTCTCGCAAGTCCATCCGCAATTACAATTTGTCATCCAGGATCGCGCGGCGATGCTGGAGCAAGCTGAGAAGGTGGTCTGGCCAAAAGACAACCCAGATGCCGTCGCGCAAAAGAGGGTGCAATTCTGCCCTCACGACTTCTTCGAGCCTAATCCGATCAAGAACGCCGACGTTTACTGGCTTCGATACGTGATACACGATTGGTCGGACGACTTTTGTGTCCGGATTCTTACGGCTATCAAGCCCAGCATGGGCCCGCGGTCGCGGATTCTGATCTGCGATCAGGTCATGAACACAACGTTGGGTTCGGAGGAGCTTGCCGCTGCACCTGCTCCTCTGCCTGCAAACTGGGTAAGTTAAAAGGCCAGCGAAGCGTATAATCCGCTGACTCTATAGGGCTATTACACTCGTTACTCGCATCAACGCGACCTTGCGATGATGGCGTTGTTGAACGGCATTGAGCGGACGCCTCGCGAATTCCGCGTCATCGTTGAGAAGGCGGGATTGAAGCTGCATAAGATATGGGACTGCCGTAGTCAGGTTTCGTTGGTGGAGGTTGTACTGCCAAATTCAGAGCTCGTGTAAGATGCGGTTGTTGAAGTGTCGGAGTAACACAAAGGTGATGGTGGCGGGACAGGTGATTGGTCAGTATTTTAAGGACAACTTACAAAGTCACGTGTTTTCAAGTCGAAAATGGGGCTACATATGGGAGCATGCCGCAGTGCATGCGTATATGCACGTAGAGCCCCGGATATGCGGCATGCTCAGGAGAAAAGTCACATGCTCAATCTTTGCATTTAATCCATTGGCACAGAAAGTAATCATGTTCTCTGACTACCGAGGTATTGCTGAATTCCCGGGGTCATCCTACGAAGCCCCTTGCCTTGTGCTCGCTGGCACCACTCGACGTGCTCTAGCATCACCGACGATTCTCGCACCTTGTACGAGCCATGCCACAGTGACAGCCTCCGATGGACTCTGTGAACCGTGTCCCGTCGATCAGCGCCTTCAGTTGTCGCAGTCCGTGGTGGTTGTGAGGTCTTTCCAGCTCTCAAGCTCCTTCTTGTACCGGTCAATGTGACCCGACACAAACTGGTAGGCATCGCTGCCCAGACTCAGACGCACAGGTAGCTCTCGTCCCTCGCATCGGCCCGTTCCCGTAAGCGCTTCATCAATCAACTTTGCGCCTTTTTGTGGGTCGCCGGGCTGCTTGTGGTTATAAGCCTCGAGACCGGCGTACGTGCCGTCGACGCCTGCGGCCAAGTCCGCGATGCGGTTAGCCGCCATGGTCTTGTGTCCGGAGCTTAAGAAGTTGGTGCGGAAGTAGCCAGGCTCGATGGAGGTGACCTTGATGTTGAGATGGGCGACCTCCTGGCGCAGTGATTCCGCGAGGATGGTGGCGCAGGCCTTGGTGGCGCAGTACAAGCCCGCAGCAGGAGATCCAGCCCAGCCGCCAATGGAGCCCAAGTTTGCGACGACGCCAGAGCGCTTCTTGCGCATCACGGGCAACACGGCGCGGATGATGTTGAGCTGGCCAAAGACATTGGTGCTGAATTGCGCCTCGACTTCGCTGCGGCTGCACTCCTCGACCCCGCCGGCCAGGATGTAGCCGGCGTTGTTGACGAGAATGTCGATCCCGCCCGTCTTCTTCACAATTGCATCGATGCGGCTGCTCAGCTTTTCATCGCTATCGAGCACATCGAGCTGCTCCGTGATAGCACCACGCTCGGCGAGCTGTGCAAGCTTGGTGGGGTCACGCGCGGTAGCAACGACTGTGTCGCCGTGGGCCAGCGCGGCCAGGGCGATTTCCTGACCGAAGCCAGACGAGCATCCAGTAATGAGCCAGACTTTTACCATGATGATTTTGAGAATCGGAGAGGTTGTGGTAACAACGGAGTTAGGTGCGATGCCGTGTTTATAAAGCTTTGCTCTTTGTTGTGCGGCGTGGTGAAGGGTTGGGAAACCCGGAGTTAAAGTCCAGGGCCGGGACCGGAGTATGCATCGTAACTACGAAGAGTGCGAGTGTGTCCCAAAATATCGCATGTCCCAGCCAAGGTAAATCACATTGTTGATTGCTGGGGAATTGATTCCCACTTGCGCCAATATCCTTCTCAGCACAACATGACCGACTCTGCCGAACCCAGTCGTGCCGTCTACGGCTTCAAGGTACACAATCATTGCACCGTTTTGACATTACGATGATATAGCTAACTCAAACCAAAACAGTGGTTTTTGGTCGTACTTGCCATCGTATCCAGCCTCGGCCTATACGCTCTGGATAACACCATCGTCGCGAATATTGTTCCCATCATCATTCAAGACTTGGGCCAAGCTGAACAGCTTGCCTGGCTTTCTGTGGGCTTCACTGCCGGAGGTCTCTGTCTTCTATTGCCCCTTGGCAAGATATACGCCCTCTTCGATCCCAAATATGTCTACCTCGCTTCGGGACTTCTTTTCTTCGTCGGCTCTGCACTTTGCGGTGCGGCTCGCAACATGAACACCATGATTGTGGGTCGCGTAGTGGCTGGAATCGGCGGAAACGGGTTATACATGGGTTCTGTTACCCTCTTGTGCCTCAACACCTCGCCGCGAGAAAGACCTGTGTACTTGAGCCTCAATGGCCTCATCTGGGGTGTCGGTACTGTCCTCGGACCTATCTTGGGAGGCCTCTTCGAAAGTGCCGGCGCTGGCGGATGGCGATGGGCCTTCTATATCAATCTATGTGCAGGTATGCATCCATGTGTATGGACCGGAGGACTTTACTGACCTGAAATGAGGCGCTGTTCTCGCTCCAATCTGGATATTTCTCCTTCCTTCGGCATCGCCGGCTGACAAGCCCTCGAAACGCGCTCGCGCTGCCAGATTAGATTGGCTTGGTACCATCTTCATACTCGCCTCCATGCTTCCACTGGTGCTGGCAGTTGACTTTGGAGGCAGGCTGTTCAGCTGGAGTAGCGCTGCCTCAATCGTCCTCTTCGTCCTCGCCGCCGTATTTCTGGTTGTGTTTGCGGTACAGCAACATTTCAGTTTTACCACGAACGAACGAGATCGGCTCTTCCCCATGCATTTTATGACCAATGGTCACGCTGTGCTTCTAGCTGTCATTGCAGCTGCATGCGATGTCTTCACTTTCGTACCGATTTACTACATTCCTCTTTATTTCCAGTTCACACGTGGCGATGACGCTCTCCAGTCAGGTGTTCGACTTCTTCCCTACATTGCACTTCTCAGTGCCGCCATGCTGGCGAATGGGGCTTTCATGTCCAAGGTGGGTCACTACAAGGCATGGTACGTCGTCGGAAGTGCACTCGCACTCATAGCCACTGTTCTCTTGTGTAAGCGTCCTCGTGCCCTACATGCTTCGCAATCTCACACTTTAGCAGCTCGAGTAACGATCGACACCCCGACACGCAATATCTATGGTTTCGAAATACTTCTTGGTTTGGGCTCGGGCGCCTATGTGCAAGCCGGTTACGCTGTCCTCTTTTCCATCCTCGAGCCAAAAGACATGGCCTTTGGTACTAGTTTCATGATGTTAGGTACGGGACCTGACTCACTTTCCAGTCGCATATGTATTTGCTGACACTGACCCAGCGCAACTTTGTGGCATCACCTTTGGCCTAGCTATCGCCAGTGCAATCTTCGTCAACGACGCCGTATCCTCAATCGCTACCGTTCTCCCCAATTTGTCAAGCGAACAAGTTCAGCATGCCATAGAAGGGGCAGCAGGCGAACTCTTCTCGGGTCTCGATAAATCGTCGCAGACTGCGCTTTCCAACGCGCTGGTCAATTCTTTGCGAAAGACGTACGTCATGTGCCAAAATGCACAGCCTTTCCTTGACTGACCTTGCTCGGTAGATTCATACCATGCTACGCAGCAGCTGCATTGTGTCTGGTTCTTTCTGTCATACTACCAGTAAGTCCTCTCGTCTTATCAACAGCCATTCGCCCCCTAACATCTGCAAAGCACAAACAGATGCACGCGAGTTCCCCGTCCGACTCAGAGTCCGCGCTCACGGACAAGGATGCTGGCCGTGTCAAGGAAGCGGATGAGTCAGAGAGCCAATAAATACATGTCTCGTCTCGAGGTGATGCCAACTTCACATTACACAAATAGCCAATCGAGACGGAGATGGCATGTTGCGCCGTGTTCTCGGGTAAGGATACACACCGGATGGAGAGATTGTGCGGCTTCACGTGTTGGGGAAATATATTCTAGCATCCATATAAGGTAATATAAATCGTTACTAAAGCTATTCTATTTACTTTGGTTTGATGTGGTGGTTGTGGTGGTGGTGTGCTCGAAGCCAGTCGCGCCATGATTATGGAAATTTACCTAGATAGACTGCTCGTGCTGCACTTTGCTGCTTTTTCATCTTGGTTCGTTTTCAAAAAGAGTCTTTAATGCCGCGGCAGACAAGCAGACAACGGACCCGTTGTAGAGAGAGAGAGATGCAACGGCCGAGGCCCAAGAGCGACAAAAGGATTGGGATATAGTACAGTGGATTCGAAGGTTGAGTCTGCGTTGCAGAGCCTCAACGGCTATCTATAGGCAGGCGGTGCCAAGCCGCTAATCCCAATTAGCTACAAAACCTCAAGATCTCTCCTTCCATAGCAAGAGAGAGAGAGAGAGGTATAAAGCAAAAGCGAAATTCAGCATAGTGATTGCCCTGCCTTTGGCAAGATGCTCAAGTCATTTTACGCGATTTCTGGCACGGGTAGCTCAAAGTTTTGGAGTAAATAGGGCAAAGTCTTTGTCTTGCGGCTGCAGAGTATTTGCAGGGCGCTCAATGGATTATACAGACTGTGGTACCATGTGCCATCTACAAAGGGAGCTTTTGACCTCCGGTGACCAAGCGCTGGAAGACCAGAGAGGGATCGTACTGCCTCTGGACTGCTTGCAAACGCTCCACGTTCTTGGCACCATAAGACGCCAACACCTGCTGATTGTGGTCGGAGTAGTTCATCATTCTGCGACAGTCAGTCTCTGCAAGAGGAAAAAGTGTCGGAGCTTGTCAGCTTACATGTACGGAAACAGGATACCCAAAACCTTTGCTCGCACCTGCAGGGAGCGCACAAACGTCTCCCATGCGGGGAAGACCTCCTCGCTGTCGGCTGCATTGTTGAAGGTGACGCCGAGATAAAAGACTGGGCGAGTCAGAAAAAACGGAGCAGGTGGGTGTTGAGCTACGGGCTTACCAGAAAGAGTCGTGTTAGGCTTTGCTTGGTCAATGCCCAAAGCGTTGTGGCCGTTCTTTATGCCCTCGGCAATCGCTCGAGGCGTAATAGGCATGACCGTGTGCAAGCCATTGAAGCCATCAATATGAGCCATTGAAATACAGAATTTCTCCCATAGATCAAAAAGTTCGCCGAAGAAGGCTTCGTCTGGGTACACTGTGAAGGTGTAATGGGATTGGCTACCAAGTGTCAGTGTTCTTTCTTGATCAGGCAAAGGGAGATCCGAAACAAACTCACATTAGTCCGTCAGGAAAGCCGGCGACAAGATGGTTAGCCAAGTCGCCGTACTTTCTCGGTTTCATTGTCTGGTTTGTGTGAGGAATCTCGTCCCATGCACGCAGTGACTTGGGCAACGCCGTCGCGTTTCGGTTGGACACGACGGGGGTGTAGCCATACGTTGTGTTGTCAGCAAAGACATATGTCGGAAGGACGTGCATGTCTACATCCTCAATGGCGGTCTTGACGTGATAGTCGTACGTTGCCTTCTTCATGGCCCCGATGGAGGTGTGCGGGTAGGTATAGCGTCCACCAAAGCAGCCATCACTGGGGTGCAGGACGAGATCGTAGTGTGAGACGACACCAAAGTTGTTGCCGCCACCCTTGAGAGCCCAATGAAGTTCAGAGTGATGGGTGGCATTGGCGTATACGCTTGTGCCATTGGCCAAAACCACGTGCTGTCCGGCAACGTTGTCAACGCCCAGACCGTGGCGATTGTTCAGGTAGGAAAAGCCAGCGCCCAGCACAAGACCAGTGCCAACAGTGCCGAAACGACCTGCAACGGCCATGCGTCCGCGAGCCTCTGTAGCCTCATAGACCTCAGCCCATGTGAGGCCGGCGCCGACGGTGACAGTGGAGAGGTCTTCGCTAAAGGTGATGTCCTTGACGTGCTTCATGCTCACCAGGATGCCATGGTCGATATTGGCTGCAGCACGGATTGCGCTATGGCCACCCCCGCGAATAGCAAAGGGACAGTCATTTGCAGTGAAGATGGAGACGGCGGCCTCAATATCGGAGGCCTTTGTGGGGAGGAAGACGCAGGTCGGGTCTAGCCACTCGGTTGCCGCTACAGGCGGCGGTTAGCTTCGGGATATGTGGTGTTTGCGACGCTTGATTAGACGACAGAGAGCACGATCTACAAAGACACCGAAGATAGAGCAGACTTACACCAAAACGAGGTCTTGGTTTGGTAGTACGTGGAGGTACTAGAGCCATCTCGCGGGAAGGTCGTATTGGGCAACTGGGCCGCGAGTTGCGAACACTGCAAGTGTTAGGAGTGGCGAGTCACGCGTCTGGAGAGGGACGTTCTCACGCATTGCGTTACGGCGGGATCCTGATACGACAATGTAGTCGCAGTGCCAAACAGGGCAAGTGCAGTGGCTAGCGTCTCGACGAACATGCTCGCGCCAGTAATGAACCTTGAAGTTGATGCGAGCGTCCATGGCAATTGCCCTTTTGTGCTTTCATATGTACGTGTTAGTCCGCCTGGATGCGCCTGGGATTCGATTGGAGTGGACAAACTCCGGTCCGGTGCGTGGCGCGAACCGATTCACACCTGGGCTGTGGTACGCGGGTCCCGATGGATCTCCTGGGCTATAAAGTCACATGAGTGGCTCGCTTACCTATATCTCAACTGACCATCCCAACGCCGTGTTCTTTGCTACTCCTGGAAACATGAGACCTCTCCGCGCTTTTCTGACATTGGCTAGCTGTCAGCTTATCGCTGCCGCTGCCGTCCATGCGGCTGATGTCGTTTCAGGCCAAGGTAGATCGCTCCCTACGCATCGCGTTTGACAGAATCTAACGAGTACGTACCATAACTAGCTGATCTGTGCCACGACGTGGTCATCCCTGTGCATGTTGCAAAGTCAGCCGAGGGCAACTTCACCGGAAGCTACGATGTCAATATTCTCTTTGCATTGGCCGCTCGCAAGACCCTTGTTGCAGCAGACTACAACATCTCGGCCCGTGTCTGCAAGCCACCTACTAATGTTGCCGCCCTCGACACGGTACAGATACTCGCCCACGGCGCCACCTTCAACAAAAAGATGTGGGATTTCCCCTACAAGCCCGAAGAGCACAGCTGGACACGGCGAATGACGAATGCGGGATACACCACCGTTGCCGTTGACCTCATCGGTACGTGTTTCCGTGCACCATCGTGGACGCTCATCTAATCTTTGGCGGCGCACAGGTGCTGGAAACAGCAGTTTTCCTGACGGACTCAAGGAGGCGCAGACAGAGACGGCCGTGCAGGCCATGCACGAGGTCATCCGCCTCATACGCGAAGGACAGTACGTCGGCCGTCAGTTTAAGCAGATGGCATTTGTTGGTTTTTCCATTGGAGGTATCATCGCAAATGGATTGGCCGACAAGTACCCCCACGATGTCGATGTTTACGTCCTGATCGGCATCTCCTGGGATCTGACATGGATCTACCCGGCTTTTTTATCCATAGCCGGCCTGCAGACCTCAGCCCGGACCATAGACCCCGACCGCTGGGGTCATCTCGAGCCGTTTTACCAGACCCAACCAACAATCGAAGCACGCGAAGTCGCATGCTTCTACGGGGACTACGAAAAGGACGCCTTGGCTGCCGACTTTGCCACGCGAGACTTTGACACCCTCGGCGCCGCCATAACTTTTACCTACCACTTGGTCGACGCTCCTCACTTCACCGGACCCGTGTTCCTAGGCATTGGCGAGAGTAAGACAACCTCGACAACGAATGCTCGATTGGGGGCAGAGTGGCTGACCATATCTAGATGACGGGACGTTTTGTGGCGGCCCCAAGTGCGGCAGCCAGCCGTACGCCGTGTACGACAAATTCCCAACCGCCTCGGCTCACGACGTCAAGGTCTATGCGAATACTGGTCACGCAATCCTCTACCATCGGAGCGGGCCGAAGTTGATGGATGACGTGCAGAGCTTCTTGGCCGCGCATTGGCCGTGATCCAAGTCCGACGGGCTTTCCACCTTGCCGACCGCTGGTGGCGCAATCATATGGGATTTGTCCCATGGGATTGTCCCGAGATCTGCCGAAGTCGGAGCCGTTTCACAGAAACGTTCATTAATACTTGTAAGCCCAGGGCACCTTGCACGGTCACGTGGATTATCCACCAGCCAATCAGCCCACCACTTCATGTATATAAGCTTAGATCACGGACATCTCAGTCTAAAAAAACACGACACATCAATACAACTACCACTCCAACACGCATGCAAAGCATAATGTGTAGTAGTTTGCATTTGTAAATATTCTTGAAATTCAAGGCATAATCTCTATCTGTGATTTCCCTTGACTCGTGCTCACAATGTGAAGCAACTGGTCCATCAATCCCTTGTCGTAGTCTTCCAAAACCAGCGTAACTCGCTTGTACGTCGATTGTCCAGCCGATTGCCGACCGCACGACATGGGAGAGATGCACGAGTCCTCCTGCCACAGCGCCTTATTGTCCACTCCAAGCATGTCGTTGACGGACGGCTCGACGTGAGTCATGTTCAGTAAGTCGAATTGGTCCGGTGAGGCATCAAAAGGGTAACTATGGTCGACTTGGGGGTTGTCAAGATCTATAATGTCGTCCATCGAGAACGAAAGAGAAAAGGCATGTTCGGTTGGCGACATGGTTGCTGTGCCGAAATCATAAGATGAAAAGGGGGTGGGAAATGGACCGAGATCCATAGTGTCTTGACCAGCTGCCTTGGACGCAAAATCAATATTTGTATCCCGCACGTCTCCTCCATTATCGTAAATCATGTTGTTGTTGTTGTTGTTGTGGTGATTGTCGCCGTCCTCGTCATCATAGTCGTCATCTTCCTCCTCTTCACCATCATCTTCTGGGACACTGAAAGCCCTATCATGCTCATCATCTTCGTCATTCTCCGTATCTGGTGTATTCCGCTTGGTGGTTGCCGATGTCGACGATGATGCGCGTCGAGTGAGGATCGTGTATCTGTTCTTCACGTCGTTGCGAGAGCGGCCATGGAATCTTTGGTCTCGAATCGACTTCCAGTTCCGTCCCATTTTCTGCAAGGCTTGCAGTAATTGCTCATCCTGGTCTATCATCAGCTGTGCCGCACACTTGCAAGGTTGCACCCGCAGCCCCTCCCGCACGCATCTCGTATCACTAACCTCATCTTTCGTCCACTCCTTCAGATTCAACTGAGGATCCAAATGATGCTGCCATCTCTTTGCACATTCTCCAAACAACGTTAGTGAGTGTTGAGTCGCTGTTGGCGGATAGTCCACTTACGGTCCGCAGACTCCGCAACAATCAATCCAGATTGGTCAGATTGATTGATTTGATTGGTCATTTGGAGTTTTTACCAACTCAATCAACTCAATCTAAGCTTTTCAAAATAGCTAATCAAATCAACTTGCGAAGGTCAGATTGATTGATTTGATTAGTTAGATTGATTTATTATTAACGAGTTGTAAGGCGAGTAGTGTCGTATTAAGAGAAGGTTTTTGGTGTTGAAGATAGTTATCTTGGACCCCTATCTCGCTTAGCTTGTGATCCCTGTCGGCCGGGCAAGCCAGTCTCTATGCATTCACTTCTCACCAGCTAGCTCTCCTCTTATAGGACTAGCTCCTTCTGCTTAGGGGCTAGCCTCTTCTAGGCTTCACCCCGCACCTATATAGCTAGTCCTTCGCTGTTCTTAATACAACAACGATTTCGCTCACTCAGTTCCCTAATAATCCCTTACACACAACACTAGTTGCCTAGCTACCTATACAGACATTTTTCTTTAGTGTTTAGTATCGCCCACGATGGCCAAACGCTCTCGAGTTCCCACCAATACTGCTGCCGCCGCCGCCGCCGCCAAACGGGCGCGCCTATCAAGGCCCTCTGTCCTATCTCAGCGATCGCTGTCGCCTCAGGAAACCCTTGGCGCCGCCGTAAGCCAGGCCACAACGTTTGAGTCGCAATTTTTCGAGTCGCAAACAGAGGAGGAGGGTGCGGCTGAGGGCAGCCAGGCTGGTACAGCAGCAACAACAGAGGCTAGTGTTGATACAGAGCCTGATAATGGCGATAACTTTGACGGCATTAACTGGGATCGCCTCCCTCGGTTCATGAAGCCTCTTACAACTGGGCGGCGCGTCAAGAGTTGGATCTTTCAACATGGATATCGCGTTGTTGAGCTCTACGATCAGAATCGAGTGTGGTTTGTATGCAAATACTGCCACATCCACAAGGTCATTGACACTGGCGGCAGTGGAGTTTTTGACGTATCAAAGGCCACCTCCTCAGCTGCAGCTCATCTTGGCCTTCAGAAACGAGGCCATGGCTTTACAAAAGACGGCCTGAAGCCTCGAAGAACAGGGCAGCAACTCTCTCTACGACAGACGCTGGAGACTGGTGTTGCAGTCTCTCAAGAGGCTGCCAACGCGATGGGCAACTTCAACATCCAGCAGTTTCGTGAAGTTGCAGTGTTCTGCCTTCTTGATAACAACTTGCCAATGGAGCTACTTGCAAGGCCGTCCTTTCGCGAGATGATTAGCCTTGCAAACCCAGAGGCAGAGGCAGCTTTGTGGGTAAGTCCTCGCAGTGTAGCTACCTACGCAATGCGCCTCTTCCAATATATGCAGCCACAGATTGTCTGCGCTCTGTCAGAAGCTGCAAGCAAGATCCACATAAGCTTTGATGGTTGGACGACAAAGGGTGGCAAGCGTGGATTCTTTAGAGTCGTTGCACACTTTGCTAACGCCTCTGGAGTGATACAAGATCTCCCCATCGCCCTCCCACATCTCGCAGGCTCTCATACTGGTGATGCTATCGCTGATACAATTAAAAAGACGCTCCAAGAATACAGTATTGGGAGTGATAAACTCGGCTACTTCGTCCTCGACAATGCTGCAAACAACGATACTGCAGTCTCCTCGCTCGCCCACGCGTACGACTTCAACGCTGCTCACCGACGCCTCCGCTGCGGCCCTCACACGCTTAACCTTATTGGCCAGGCAATTATCTTTGGCAGCAATCAAGAGGCGTACAACAACAACAACGACGAGCAGCTCCAAACAGAGGAGGTGTACATGCAGGAGTGGCGTCAAGAAGGGCCCTTAGGTGTACTTATCGACGTTATCAACCATATAAAAACGCCTCAACAACACGAAATTTTCCGAAGCTTCCAAACCGCCGCCAACGCCGAGTTGCCAGCTAGAGAGCGCCTCCACGTACTTGAGCCTGTGAAGCCTGTTGTTACACGCTGGAACTCTTACTACGCTGCCTTCAAACGCGCAACTCAACTCCAGGCAGCATACAACTCTTACGCTGAGCACTACATTAACGCACTCTCCCTTGAAGATCGCCGCGCTTGTCAACGTGGCAATAAACTCCCTGAAGCACCTAGTTGGATGAGATCAACAGGACTTACAGCTGCTGATTGGGCGGTGATAACAGAGTATCAGGACTGCCTAGAGCCGCTTAAGCTTGCTACGGAGAAGCTTGAGGGTCGCGGAAAGGCAGGCAAATACGGCGCTATATATGAGACTATTCCTGTATTTGAATACGTACTTGGCGCGCTCGAAGCCCGTACGCGCTCGTACGAGCAAGTTGACTTCAACCCACCTGATGCGCCTGAAGATCACCTCTTTGTTAACCTCCGCGCCGCCTGGAGTAAGGCCAACGATTACTACAACAAGCTCGATCGATCGCCAGCATACTACGCTGCTACCTGCCTCCATCCATACTACAAATACTACTGCGAGAACAGCTGGGTGGATAAGCCAGAATGGCTAACATCAGCCAACGCTGGCTTCCTGCAGCTCTGGCAGTCGTATAAGCCTCAACGTACACGTCCTCTATCTCAAACAACTGCAAAACCAAGGCATAGAGGAATAGATGATGTGATTGGCGCCCTCGTACGGCGCAACAAGGCTCAGGTAGAGGCTGCCCACGACGATGAGTACGAGCGCTGGAGAACTCAAGAGCCAGAGTGGACAAGCGAACAGTATCTTAGCGATGGCCACCCAGTCAAGTACTGGATTCAATTACGCTCAAAATACCCGTGTTTAAGCCAGTTTGCGATTGATATACTCACGATACCAGCATCTAGTTGCGACTGCGAGAGGCTCTTTAGCGAGCTTGGCGATTTACTTGAGCCGCGCCGGCGAGCTCTTGGCAGCGAGTTACTTGCTGCCCTTCAGCTTGTACGTTCGTGGAGACGAGCTGGCTTTGACGGCTTGTACAACAACGGTGATGATGAAGATAAGTGGAGTGACGTCAAAGATGAGGAGATTGTACAACAGTACGATATAGAAGGCTGGAGTACAACACCATAACCCCCTGTATACTACTTCTTAGCATCAATCAGCCAATCAACCAATCAATCGCAATCAATCTGCTCAAAAACCCTAACAATCAATCCGCAATCAATCAGCAGCGTCGCCGCAAGCTAATCAAACCAATCGACAACCTTAAGATTGATTGATTTGATTGTTGCGGAGTCTGCAGCAGCGTCGCCGCAAGCTAATCAAACCAATCGACAACCTTAAGATTGATTGATTTGATTGTTGCGGAGTCTGACGGTCCGCGCTTCGGCACCCAACTGCATCCGCTACAACAGTCCAACTGGTTGAAAGGGTTAGGTCAGAAGGTGTTGAAATCTATGGGCGTGTTTACCGTTGTCCAAATATTTGCACAGCCTCCCGGAGCTTGGAGTTCTCCTCTTCAGACCAAGGGCCTTTCTTGAGTCCCCCACCGACGTGGTTGACCCAGCGTTTCCGACAGTCCTTGTTGGATCTGTCTGTAAAGTTTGCGGCAATCCGGTTCCAATCCCAGATACTATCGGGGGCTATGCAGGCGGGTCTTAGCAGACAGCAATTTGATTCGATGGCTTCTCAATGTGGAGTGAGCCATTCTGAATGTGACTTACACTGCTTCATTGCTTCTCGGTATAGAATCGAGTCCTCTTCCGCAGTCCATCTTCTTGGTGATTTCCGCATCATGTTATGTGCTCAATGTGAAGGAGACGAGGAGACGAGAGCATGAAATGAGGTCTGTTGGTTGGAAGGCTTTCGAAACAGTAGGCAGTGCGAGCATTCCTGACATTCTATTCAGCCGGTCGGGAAGCTACAAGCGATGCCACTATACAGATGCATTGTCAAGTCATCTTACAGGGCACCCTGCAGAGGTTCCCTCTATGGTAGCACTCCACGCTCTCGAGCTGGCCGTTCTCTAATCGGCTCGGCGGGTCCGTAGTACAGGTCTAGGCGACACAATCGTTCGCCTGCTGTTTTCAGTGGCCCCGAGCCTCCTCTGCACAGTTGTCAACAAGCAAGTCAAGTCGTCGCTCAAAACCAGCCGCTAACCCAACGAGGTAACAGCTAAGCTTATATAGGTAACTACTAGGCTCAAATAGGCGACAAGCAAGTCAAGTGTGAGCTGTAATTTCGTGATCCGCCGCTAAGACAATCTGACCGCCTTGACTGGCTATGGTGAGATTACCAAACATCCAAGCAGCCCACAATGTGCTATGAGGCTACAGAGCTGACATGTACTCTTGCAAGTGCTTATCATGGCTTGGAAAGGCGGTTTCTGAGCCCCACTTACTTGCTTGTTGACAACTGTGCTCCTCTGCCGCATGCCAAGATGCCGGTTAGCGCCTGATGGCGACAGGGCAACATGCAAGGCTGTATTTTCGGAGTCTCTTTCACGTGAGACCTAACGGGATGCGGTTGTAATGCCGGGTGGCTGATGGAAGAGCCGTAGAATGAGTCAGTCAGCGTGAGCAGATCGCCGAGTTTGAGCGCTCTCCTTCCTTTCACGTCGTAGCGCAGACAAGCGTAGGCCGGTTCCTGCATTAGGTAGGTTTCTAAAGATAACTGTGGCGCATGCCGGCGGCTTTCTAGAGGCATCTACGCTCTCGCGCTCAGTCTGCCTGCATCGTGCAACACTACTCAATGGCGTAACGTGCTATGCCATGCCTACTGTTGCAGTACAATGCAGTCAATCAAAGTGTAACCGCGCGAGGCAGTCATCAGAGTATATTGTGTTCTGTTGTTGTTGTGCTGTCATGGCCACCTTATATGTAGCCATAATCAGGGTCTATTTACATGACGTATCTCTGATGCTGGTGAGGGGAGAAGGTGCTCATGGAGGGGAGGGAGGAGCGCCAGGACAACGCACGTGACATGCGCAATACCCTTGCCTCACAAACCGCAACACCTACAGTAATGTTGCGAAAACTACCGTTCTGTAGGGATTCTTGAAGCTTCGATGTGGCAAACAAATGACATACATATACACGTACATCTCCGTCCCTCTATAAGCGCTGATTTTGTAATAAAAAATCTAGACTATAGATATCACTCCAAGCGACAAATCCAAAATTTTCCAGACCCGGTACCTACACCAACACATCTGCCTGACACAGCTGCGCTCGCTGATCGATACTTTGTTGGGAGCCACAACAGCTTTTGAGCATTATCAGAAATCCACATGTTATCAGAGCTAATCATTACTGCCTGACGGACAGGTTGCTGGGGTTTAGTCGTCACAATTTCGTCTGAGTACTGCAACGCAAGGATAGAGACGAGACTAGCTGAGCTGGCATGACTGCTATGGCCCTCGAGCGTGTGCACACACGCGCCGCTGCTCGCATCCCAGATCTTGACAGTCCTATCCTCGGACGCCGACGCCAGCCGCGTTGAGTCGTGCGAGAAGGCCACTGAGCTAACAGGACGGCTATGGCCCTCGAGCGTCTGCAGACACGCGCTCTACCCGTCGCTTAGAGTTGGCCTAATACTAATTGCTTCTGGCTCTTCGTGCTGGAACAGCTGTCTAATTAGACTACCTGTTAGACTGAACTGGAGTGCGGATGCATAGACTCCGCAACAATCAATTCAATCCGGTCACTCTCCTAGACCCACTTACCTATCTAGGTAGGGCTTAAACTCCTATAGGTAACTACTAGGCTTAAAGCGGTAATCAATCAATCCAATCTGAACCTTCTAGGACCCACTTAATTGATTGTTGCGGACTGTGCGGATGCATAGGTCTGAAGAGGGTAGCCCTTGATTGCCCCTTTGTGGTACATAATGAATCGCCGTGCGTCTTGAACAAGCTGAGTAAGTCTGTCTTGGTCACACATCTCCTGCTGGCGTTAGCATCTAGGTCGAACTAAAGGCATGTAGATCTCTTGCGACACACCTGCACTAGCAACCACAGTTTTTCTATAGAGACGACGCCTTTCCCTACGCTCTTATATAGACTAAGCCCCTCTAGCTAGTAGAGATACTTCTCTCTTAGAAACTCTTCAACTGCGCTTAGAACTTGCACGTTATCTACCCTATTTACTAAAGACTCTGGCTTTGAGTCGCACATAAAGTTGATCTAGTAGATGCACGGGTAGCGTGACACTGCTAGCGAGTCTGCCTTAGGTAGTTTAACGTTCGTAATAGGATATCCTAGCGCTTCTAAGCTGTACACGTCCCTGCGCAATGTCCTAGATAGAATCGCTAGTGACCTTAAGAAAACCGTACGATAAACAGCTTTGCTTCTAGCGGGAAAGGCTTTCCTATAAGCCTTTATAAAGAGGAAGTCTTTTACAGACTAATGTACAAAGTAGACTATATCTTCTCGCAAGATAAGAAACGACCTATAGAAGCTAACAATCTCCCGCACCGACTCTAGGTCGTCCAAGTCTTTAAGCTGTTCCACGAGCGTGTTACGAACAAATACCAGATGTCTTCCCTAGACAAAGGATGCAAGGTTGGAGGCTAACCGTCGCGCAAGTCACAAGGTGATGACCCGCGCGGGGCGCGCCAAGGATCACGTGACTGCTATCACGCCAAGACGGTGCCATCACATACTAGGGCTGACATCGGTGATAGCAGGCCTTAGCTGTGATGGCACAGGACAAAGGCAACGAGTATATAGTTGTGGAGGATTCCCTTAATACACTCGTTGTGGTCAACTCTCTTATAAGTTCTTCTCTTACCTAGATTAATACCAAAGTTATTCTATCGTTTATATAGAATTAGATTATTATTACTAAATACCTACTATCCTACATTGTCGCTAGACAAACCACGTAGAGCTGTCAGATAGCAGGGTTACTCGACGTTGGCAGCAACCAATCAGCGTAGAGAGGGTCAGTGCGCCCCTCAAGAGGGCCACAAGCGCGGACACACGATAGACAGAACACAATACACACAATCATCAACATCCATCACTTTTGTGCAATATCTCATTATATCTGACAAGAGCTTTAACGTTAGTCTCGCCTGCCTTAGTGTAGACTAGGATTAGAGCAGTATAGCCCCTCTGTGTAACACTTTAACTACCTATAGACTTTATAGAAGGTATTTACTAAATAGTTGTTTAATTAAGACTAAGAAAGAATGTTAGCATTAGGAAGCTAACCTATAAGGGCCTAGGAGCTAGGCAGTGTAATGGGCTAGGCCCAGTCGAATAAGACTCGGCTGGAAGCCTCGGAGACCAGAACATCAGAACCTGCCGATACCGGACGAAGGACCCGCCCGACAAATTGGTTACCGGTAAAGATATCCGGAAGCCGGATATCTATCCGAAGAAACTATATAGCCGGATAGCCCTCCATAGATCTTAGGTTAACGAATTTGTTGCGGTTTGTGAGGCAAGGGTATTGCGCATGTCACGTGCGTTGTCCTGGCGCTCCTCCCTCCCCTCCATGAGCACCTTCTCCCCTCACCAGCATCAGAGATACGCCATGTAAATAGACCCTGATTATGGCTACATATAAGGTGGCCATGACAGCACAACAACAACAGAACACAATATACTCTGATGACTGCCTCGCGCGGTTACACTTTGATTGACTGCATATACTGCAACAGAATTCATCTGATTCTTTCTGGCAATTGCCCTCAGGGCCGGCCCCTTTCACTACTTATGAAGGTCGTCTAGCGCGTTAATAAGCTAGAGTTGCTAGAGAGACGTTATAGATAGCTGCAGCGCGTTGTAAGGAGAGTGTCGCGTCTTGTTTAAGAGCTTAAAGGGCATTCTATATCTAACGTTTATTAGAAGGCTCTATCTAGTGTTGTTGTTAAGGCATTGCGTAGGAAGGTAGAGTTTGGTAAGGGCTTGGCAAAAGTGTCAGGCTAACCTAGGTGTCTCGCCAACCCGTGAGGTACGTTATCTAGTTTTTATTTTAAGAAGATTACATGTTAGTCTGTTGAGGCATCACGTTTAGAAATTAAAGGGTATAGGTTTTAGTAGGGTCTTAGCAAAGGTGGGCGACTCGGGCGTGTGGCCGACTCGCCCGTGGGGTACGTTATACCTAAAGTAAGAGGTAAATGATTATATTCATACTACCGGCCAACCGCTTGAGAAGTTGATACGGTTAATGCCGAATTTCTTTTGACCATCGGCGTAGCCAATACGTGTGTCGACGTAGTGGTAGTAGAGGACAGGGCCGAGCTTAGGATCATAGTAAACTCCTTGGCCACCAGGTCCATAGACCCAACCATGAGACTCGAGAACCGTGGTGCCGCCACCCTTGGTACAATCCACGCCGTTCTTATCGACGAAGCCGCCAGTGGCGCTTCTTGATCTGCAGACTTGAATCTTGTACTCCTGACCAGCAGCGGGCCTATTGCTGTCAAAGCCGCAGCACTGGCCGACAGAGAAGAAGAGGTAATGGTAGTTTCCGTTGAGCGCAATGTATGGACCTTCCTGAGCATGAGTACCCCCGGGTTTGAATGCAATGTTGGTCATGGTTGAGGAACTGGTCTTGAGGGGTGGGTTGGCCATGTTGATGCTGAAGATATCCGACCAGAACGATCCGAAGGACATGACAAACTTGGAACCGTCCCAGTAGAGCGCTCCATCAATAGCATTATAATTCTTGCCGGCACTCGAAGCAATGCCAGTTGCGCCATGATCAGTCCAAGTGTTGAGATCCTTGCTGGTTGCGACTCCAATGGCTGAGTTCTGTACACCGAAAGACGACACGCTGTAGTATAGGTAGTACGTATCGCCAACTAAGGTTACATCAGGAGCCTTGCAACTGGGTTAGCACGTCACCAAGTGATTGCGTGTCTCATAGAAGACATACCCATAGATCGTCCTTGCCAGCTAAGTTGATCTTCGACCCAGCAGGGATGGCAGCACCTTTGTAGGTCCAGGGTCCGGTGATAGATGGCGCCGTGTGGATAGCGATCTTGCCACCGGTCGAGAAGCGGTAGTACGTGCCATCAGCGCGGCGGATGAGGGCGGGATCGTGAGCATTTGTGCAAACACCAGAGCATGCCATGGGATCAGCATAACCGTATACCGCCGTCACGACCGACAGAATGGAAACAACGATAGAGCAGCGCATCCTGGCGGTACAAACTAACCACAGCGGATGGAAGTAGGCCGGAGTAGGCGGAAGAAGCGGATACAGGGTAGAAACAAATGGTCGACGTGAACAGACACTATATATCATGGCAGTGCTTGTCTAGTTGCGAAGGATGCCCGTGTGGACCCTCGCGAAACCCTCGGAATGAGCCAGGAGTGGAGAAACGAGATTGCCATCTCCGCCTTATTGTGATATCTCAATGGTGGAAATGGGATGCTCGGCACGTGCATGCGGAAGTCGGTACGGAGGAAATCTTCTTTCATCGCCTAGGGGCGTATGTCTCGGCAATCTAATTTACGAGCCACAATTGGCGTTTCATGCGTCGCTAGGTCACTGCAGCCCGTGAGTGGTGGCATTCCACAAACAGAACACGAAGTATGGGCTGAGTATCGCAACGTAGCCGGAAACCCTCCCGTTTGAAAACGGTAGAAGGGTTGGAGGGGCTATATCAAGTTGGATGTTAAGGGAGTAAGCTGGTAGTTGAAGCGCGGGGTCGCCTGTCGGCTCGAGTTCCGTGGCCGTGCGGGTCACGTCGCAGGTCTTCGATGAAAGCGCAAGCACAGAGCGACTTAAGCCCATAAAACCGGAGAAGAACAACTAGTGCTGTCGCTTGCGTGGCGGGAAAGGTAGGAAGGTGCGATTCATGGATACTATGGAATTCTGAACTTCTCTTGTGTCTCTCTCTTGGCGCCGTGCAGATCCTCTAGTTATCTCCTTCTTCTTTCGGCTAACAACCCCCGCGGCGATCATCACCACCACAAGCACCCGTCGTGGAGCTAACAATCATCGTGGTGTCTCGGTTAGAGGCGCAGCTGCTCTAGTCGAGTGATTGATCGCTGACCGCTCCAACTCAAATTTTCCGTCGGTTCATGATGACCTTACAGATTGGGACCCTACTGTAACGTGTCCGTGCGTGTGATGCGCGGATTCGCGTGATGCGCGGGGAACACCATATCCACTAACGTACCTCACGGGCGAGTGGGCCACACGGGCGAGTGGGCCACTCCGCTAAGACCCCACCAAAACATACTGTTACCTACAGTACTTTCACAATGAGCCAACAACAAAACAATCTACCAGCTTTAAAAGAGGCTCGATTACAGCTTGCTCTCAAGGCTATCGAACGCGACGCGACGCTGTCGCAGAGACGCGCTGCAGCTATCTACAACGTATCTCGAGTAACTCTTGGGCGCCGACGCGCTGGAATACCTCTTCGGAGCGATTGTACGCCTAACTCAATGAACCTCCTTAAGACAGAGGAGGATGTAATTGTCCAGCATATCCTTGACCTCGACGCGCGAGGATTTCCGCCCCGACTTGCTGCTGTGCAGGATATGGCTAATTCTTTGTTGGCTGAGCGCCACCGCGACCCTGTTGGTCAGAACTGGGCTGCAACCTTCGTCAAACGTCGCCCTGAGCTTAAGGTCAAATTCAATCGCAAGTATGACTACAAGCGAGCCCTCTGTGAGGATCCTGAGGTTATACAAGGCTGGTTCCGACTTGTGGAGAACACAAAGGCCAAGTACGGTATCCTTGATGAGGACACCCACAACTTTGACGAGTCTGGCTTCATGATGGGCATGATATCAACTGGAGCAGTAGTCACAGGCTCTGAGCGTCGAGGACGACCAAAGAGCGTTCAGCAGGGCAATCGCGAGTGGGCTACAGTGATCCAGGGTATCAACGCGACTGGGTGGGCAATCCCACCTTTTATCATCTTCAAAGGCAAGAACCACCTCTCTGCCTGGTACAAGGAAGATAACCTACCTCGCGACTGGGTTATTGCAGTCTCTGAGAACGGCTGGACAACAAACAAGCTTGGTCTAGAGTGGTTAAAGCACTTTGACGCTCACACAAAGAAGAGGACTGTAGGAAACTATCGTCTGCTTATTATCGACGGCCACGAGAGCCACGACTCGCTCGATTTCCAGCAGTACTGCAAGGATCACAACATTATTACTCTCTGCATGCCTCCTCACTCGTCGCACCTACTACAGCCTCTTGATGTGGGGTGTTTCTCGCCTTTGAAGACAGCGTATGGCCGCCAAGCCGAGGATCTAATGCGCAACAAGATCACCCATATCACTAAACTAGAGTTCCTACCGTGCTTTAAAGGCGCTTTTGACGCTGCGATTACAAAGGCCAATATACAAGGAAGCTTTCGAGGCGCTGGCTTAGTCCCATTTAATCCAGAGGCTGTGATATCGACGCTTGACGTGCGGCTGCGCACTCCACTGCTACCTACCGTCGAGGACGGTCCCTGGCAGTCGCAAACTCCAAGCAATACCCTAGAACTTGGGTCGCAATCAAAGCTGATTCAAGAGAGGATTCGAAGACATGTAGATAGCTCACCTACGTATATGGTTGAGGCGATCAAAAGCCTGTCAAAAGGTGCAGAGATGATAGCGCATTCTCTGGTGTTAATGACCAAGCGCAACGCTGAGCTCCAAGCCGCCAACGAGGCCTCAAGTAAGCGTAGATCATATAAAAGGAAGCGCTTACAGCAGCAAGGGACCTTAACAATTGATGAGGGCGTGCGACTGACGACTCTTAAGGAGTTTGGGGCATGTAGTGATAGGAAGAAGGCGAAGAAGAGAGTGCGCGTTGAGGCAGGCGAGCCTAGCCAACGACGCTGTGGACGCTGCGGCGAGGCAGGACATAATATGCGCACATGTAGGCAAGAAGCAGCGATAGATTCTGAGTAGAATAGCCTATTACGATTTCTATTTACTATCTTTGACGGTGCTATATAGTCGTGTACAGTCGTGGTTTTAATGGGGTCTTAGCGCAGGTGGCCCACTCGCCCGTGTGGCCCACTCGCCCGTTAGGTACGTTACTTCAAAAATGAAGCTATTAAGCCACGTATATAAGCTGTTATTATAAGAATTTATAGAGGGGGAGTAATTAGATGCTTGCGATCAACTTGTACTATCTATATTTTAATAGGAGGTTGACGTTGCGGCCACGTGATGTGAGCTTTGGTTGATGTTGATGTTGATTATGGTTTAACGCCCTATCTGTAACCTCCTATAGGGTATTCGGGCGGGTCCCGCCGTGGTCTTATAGTGCTGTCGCACTTGCCTCGTGGAACCTATTCCTAGGTGTTTTGTATCTAAGGGGAGTGATGTCCTGCCTATATACATGTTCGTGAAAAGGACTCCCGTGTTACGATTGCAAGGAGGAGGACAAGCAACAACGGCAGGACAACGTTGAAGGCGGGGCACAGCGGGTAAGCTTGTGCCGCGCAGTCACGTGACCTGCCCTCCAACCTTGGCATGACCGCCATGGAGGGCACGACCTCCACGGAGGGTGCGACCTCCATGGAGGGAAAGGCCACAATGGAGGGCACGCTTATTATATAACAGTAGGCAATGAGCCCTTACGGTTCATTGTGTTCAACTTCGAAATCTAAGGATTAGTACTTGATTCTCAACTCCCCGTATATTACATCGATCTACCAATCGTGCTATACAACCTCGTGTCCATCGCATCACTCCATCCCCGAGAACCAACCCAAGATCATCTTCGGACGACCTTCACATCCCGCTATTTAAAGCCGTTTTCCTACAATATTCTAGTATTTCGTGGCTTGCGCCTTTGATCGATGCAGTACAATAACTGCTTTTTAGAGAGAGAAACGGAAAAGTAACAAGAGGCAATTTAAGATACAATAAAAGTTTTAAAAGAGAGCGTGTGGGTTGTGGCATCTATGCGGCGTTTTGCCGCGAATCCTACACTAAATAATGCCAAGGAATTCAGCGGGTCTTTGTGAAATTCAAAAATAGAAATCACTCGTTATAGAAGGAGTTCGTTACCTTCACAAAGGTCTTGAACTCTTGTGGCTAGTCTATTAATTGCGCGAGGTACGCTAGGCCTTCCTGTCTTGTGCGAGGGGGCACGATAGGGCGTAGAGGCCACTTCTTGAAGTGTGTTGTGGCTCTCTTGCAGAACACTAGGTGTTCTAGCGTCTTAGGCCTGCCGTATAGGCATTTCGAGGTATCCTCGTAGTTGAATTTTCGGTGGTACTATTTAAAGTCGCTATGCGTTGAGCGTATCATAAGGACTTTCGCAAGTATCCTTCGGGGTAGCTATAGCGCTGCGGGCGTGCGCCTAGTATCGTATAGCAGCTGCTATTGCGTGTACTATGCTGATAGCCTACTGCTCTTATCCTTCCACCAAGTGTCCCTTGTATGTTCGAGGAGGCGGCGGCCTACTGTTCGTATACTAGATCTTATAGGGGAGGCGGCTATGCCGTATAGCTAGTGCGGGTCTTTAGCCTCGTTGTCAGCCAGCTAGTCGGCGAGTTCGTTTCTAACAATCTTTATATGTCTTAGCGCCTACCACGTTTTTACGTTGTAGGCCTCTATAGCTCTATAGATTTAGAGGAACGCCTATTAGGAGGAGGTAGGGGCGGTTCCGCGTATGCCCCATATTACCGCAGTGCTGTCTATGCAAAGTACGATCTCCCTCTGGCTAGGCAGTGAGAGTTGTAGTGCGTGTTTGAGTCCTCTGCATGCGCCTATAGCCTCCGCATCGAAGACGTGGCTAAGGGCATTTAGTGAGCCTTGTCCAGTCGCCACGGCGGCCTGGCCCTGGTATATAGCGTACCCGTAAGTGACCACCCTTGTACCGTTGATTTGTTGTTCAGACCCGTCTGAGAAGACAGTGATTGTCTCTTGTCCAAGAGACTCCCACCAGATGGTGAAATTCTGGGCAGCAATGTCCTTTCCTTGCCCTTGCGTTGGATCCTGCCTCGACCCGTCTGAAAAGTGAGGGCTGGCTAGGACGTTTCGGGGTGTGGCGGGTAGCAGTTGTGCTACGCGCTGAACCTTCGATCTTGGTATCCGTCGGTTGCCCGCTGCGCGTCCTCGTATGACTAGTGGCAGTGTAGTTCTATTAGTAAGTGGGTGCTTGTCGTCTATCGTGCGTAGGTGAACCGCAAAGCGGAGCTTAGCCTCCTCCAGCGCCACCTGTGCCGACGGCATCGCAGCTTCTCTTAGCAGTACTGCGTTTGGTGTTGTCCTCCACGCAGGGAGGATTGCCTTCGTGGCTGCTACTAGTGCCTGATCTATCGTGGTTAGGTGCCAGCCTACCCTAGTGCTGACCGTGGGTTTACGGGAAACCCTTGCAATTCGTGGGTTCTTCGTCCTGCCCTCGTACCATGTTTCGGCTCCGTATAGTAGTATGGGCAGGATACATGTTATGGCTGCCTTGCGTAGCGATCCTGCTGGAGGGCCGTGGGCTGTGTTGGCGAGGCTCCGGAGATGGTTCGCTACTTTCCTAGCTTGCGCCGCCCTTTCTGCGACGTGCTTCTTGAAAGTTAGTCCCCTATCAAACCACACCCCAAGCCAGCGCAGCGCTGTCTGGCTTCCCCCTGCGCAGGGGCTATAGGGTGAATTGTTTGATCTTCCAATTGGATTGGCGGCGCATGTAGTCCTTTCTGGCGCGTGAGGTGGATCAGCTCCCGTTTCTCTGGTGCAAACGTGATCTTGTTCGCAGCTCCCCATTCATTGATAGATTTGAGGTCCTCTGCTAGCAGTGCGACGTTCTCGTCTAAAGAGTGGGAGACCCGGTATAGGTTGATGTCGTCGGCATACCCGAACCGGAGTTTTCGGTCCTGGTTGAGTAGTTCAGCTAGGTATAGGGTGTATAGGACCGGTGATAGCGGCGATCCCTGCGGGGTGCCGCAGGCCACTCGATGTACAGGTGTAGTGACATTGCCTAGGCGTACTCGCACCCTCCTTTCCGACAGGAAGTTCTGGATAAATTTCCGGAGTAGGGGTGGCCACCCTTGTTGCCGCATTCGGTGTAGTAGCCTGTTTTTCAGTAGCGCGTCAAACGCCCCTTGGACGTCTAACGTGAGCATAGAGACATGCTCGTGTCTTGACCAAGCCATCTCCACGTCGTGTGTGAATGCGGTCGCCAGGTCCATCGCAGAGCGTTTTGGCAGCGCTCCACCGTGCTGTGGGCTTAGGATGTCAAAAGCCATAGCTGTGTGTGCTATGCGCCTTGCTATGATACGCTCGAGTCCCTTCCCTAGACAGGACGATAGGGCAATTGGTCTCATTGATCTGGGTGAGGACTTATCCTTCTTCCCGACTTTGGGTATCATGGCCACTTCTACCGTCTTCCAGGCGGCTGGGTAGTGGCCTTGTTCCATGCACGCCCGGTAGATGCCTAGCACTAGGTGTCTAATGTGTTCCCAGCATGCCTTTAGGAGTCGGACGGTCACCTGATCGGGTCCTGGGGAGGTGCTAGATACTCCAATCACGTAGCGTTCAGTCTCCTCCATCGATATGTATGTGTCCCATGGTAGTGGCGTGGTTTGCGGGTCGTTGTCAAGAGGCGGTGGTTCTAGGAGGTCGTCCTCCGCCGAAAAACGGTCGAGGATTGCCTCTCTAAGTGCCTCAGCTTTCTCGAGTGGTGCTGTGATTGTCCTACCTTCGATTACAAGTGGGGTGTCCCGTTGGTCGAATGATAGTTTATGCCAGCCTACTAGCTTGTATAGATCTTTGTCGTTATTACAGCCGTCTATGCGCTGCTGCCAGTACGTTCTCTTGGCTTTTCGTACCGTAGCTAGGAACGCACGGGTGGCTTCTGAGGGGGATTGGCCATAGTCCGACTTTTCCTGGATATGCCGCTTATACGCCACTATGTGAGCTTTGGTGGAGGAGCTGGAGGCTCTTCTTGAACTTGAGCACCAGCGCGAGTAGCCTCAACGCGTTTTTAACGCTTGTTGTTCGATGAGGTAGCTGCTGAAGCTCTCCTCTTTCCCTTTTAGGGTAGTTGTATAGCTTTAGCAGCGTCTCTCTCCTCCTTCTAGCGCGCGCGTTCAGCTGCTTTCTTAGCTCGCTCAAGCTCCCTCATCTCCTTGAGTCTCTGCCTCTCCACACGCCTCTCCTCGAGCTCATTTTGACGCTGCAGTCGAGCCTCCTCGCGCTGCTTCTTGGACCGTGCTTTTTGGAGTGTCTCCTCCGTCTCATCTTGCTCCCGTACTGCTACTCCAGCTCGAGCCTCACGCAGCTTGCGAGGAGACTAGAAGACAGAGCCACCGTGATACTCCTGGCGCTGTTAAAGGTTAAGAGCTTTGCCCTTCTTCTTATGCTTCTTTTTATGTTAAAGAGCCTCCTTTAAGCCCTTATTCTTATACTTTAAAAGCTTATACTATACAGAGAGATAGTGAACGCTTAAGCGTAGCTTTCTTGCCTTATACTAATAGCTATTATTAATAGCAGCTCGTACTAACTAATTAAGCTTTCTCTAGTTATAATTAGAGAGCCCTAACAATAAGCTTCTCTTAGCTTCTAGCGTGCTAGCAAATCTACGAAGAATAACGTTAGCATCTATTAGCTAGATCCTAGTAGCTTCGAAGGCCTTTAATATAAGGCTCTCTATAAAGGAGGATATCTAGGCGCTCTGGAAGAGTAGGAAGAAGTCTTCTTTCTTAATTAGAATAAGGCCTTAAGCCTTATAGAGATAGTTAGTAAGCTCGTTAGAGTAGGCTTAAGATGTTACGGATCCATAGACTCGCTCGGCCCATGGCCCCCCATATCGATAAGATCCTTATCTTATCGGACTAGCGCCTTGGCGCCCACAGCATAAGTTCGGGCTCACAACGTAGATAGCTCGATAGCTCGATAGCTTGTATCTTGTCAAATCCAATCTTTCTTGATCGATCCCTCACATAAGAGAGTAGCTTAAATAGCACTACATTAAGCAGCTAGAGCGTGTAAGTTAAATAGGGGGGGGAGAATTATAAGGAGAATCTTATAGCAATCACAGTAGTCGATAAACTCTATCGTAACATAAGATCTATAGCTATTAAGGATAAGTAATTGCTATCTCCCTAATTACTGCTTTGTATAGCGATTAAACACCTGCTCTAGCTAAGCTAGGCCTACGTTATTATTTAACTAGCCTATTAGAGATAATAAGACAAAGACTTTATATTCTCCTACTTTAATATCCTCTACTTAACTTAATCGTATAGCTCTATTTTTAGCTGCGTAGATAAGGGCTAGAGGTAGCGAGCTCCTATTAGCGCAGCAGCAGGCTAGGACTGTTAGAAACTCGCGTGATCTATCCTAGAGAGATGCTTAAACCTCCTTCTTCTTCTATTAACGCCTGCTAAATATCCTCTTACTTCTGCCTATTAAGCTAATTAAGAAGCCCTTCTTATCTATATTGTATATATCTCGAGCCTTAAAGTGATATTTAGTGATCTTCTAGTGCAGCAGCTCGAAGTAGAGTCTATACTTTGACTTAGAATTAGCTAGGTGGCGCGTACAATCTATGGCGGTGGTCCACTTCGAGATAAGATAGATCTCGTGTTGGTTAATAAAGCGAGTAACCTAGCTCTCGCTGAGCTGCTGATAGGCTACTTCTAATAAAAAATTCCTGATCATCTCGCTTGTAGGAGGTAGGCCTTACTTAGTGAGCTTAGTGATATATCGTACAAGCTCTAACTCTTGTTGTGGGCTAATAGCTTGCTGCTGAGCGTATCCATCGCTCCTAGGCCCTGTCACGCGCCTCCATCTTCGCCCTAGCGTTGAGCGGTTAACCCCCTATTTTTCAGCAACTTCTTTTAATGTGAATTTCTCTCCTGAATCGCGCGATTCTAAATCTGCAATCGCTTCATCAATCGGAGCCATAGTTGTGGAGTTATTGCGCGTCAAAGTTGTAGTATTGAGACACGCGTCGGTGTTCGGCGGGGCATGAGATGAATCCGGGCATGAGGTGCACGGACACGTTAACGTGTCCGTGCGCGTGATGCGCGGATTCGCGTGATGCGCGGGGAACACCAAAACACGTCAAACCCCTTCACCTTCAACACACGTTAACTCCACCAATATGGACCCAATTCAAGCTGCGATTGAAGATATTGAAAATCTAGAGCCAGGAGAACAGTTCTCGTATACTAAAATTGCTGCTAAGCATGGTGTTGTGAGATCTACGTTGACCCGAAGGCACCAGGGCCAGACAAGCTCAGAAAGAGACAAGAACTTCAACCAGCAGAAACTCAACCCACAACAAGAGCTAGAGCTTGTGAGATATATCGAAAAGCTCACAAAGCGAGGCATTCCTCCTACACGAGAGATGATCAGGAATTTCTCATCAGAAGTAGCCCATCAGCAGCTCAGCGAGAGCTGGGTTACTCGCTTCATCAACCGACACGAGATCCATCTCATCTCAAAGTGGACCAGCGCCATGGATCGTACGCGCCACCTGGCTGATTCTGAGTCAAAGTATAGACTCTACTTCGAGCTGCTGCATCGAAAGATCACCGAATATCACCTAGAGGCTCGAGATATATACAATATGGATGAGAAGGGCTTCTTAATTGGCTTGATAGGCAGAAGTAAGAGGATATTCAGCAGGCGTCAATGGGAGAAGAAGGAGGTTCGAGCATCTCTCCAGGATGGATCACGCGAGTTTCTGACAGTCCTGGCCTGCTGCTGCGCTGATGGGAGCTCGCTGCCTCCAGCCCTTATCTACGCAGCTAAAAATGGAGCTATACGATCGAGTTGGGTAGAAGATATCAAGGCAGGAGAACATGAGGTCTTTGTCTCATCATCTCCAACAGGCTGGTCAAATGATAACGTAGGCCTAGCTTGGCTGGAGCAGGTGTTTGATCGCTCTACAAAGCAACGATCAGGTAGATGGAGATTGCTCATCCTTGATGGCCATGGATCTCACCTCACGATGGAGTTTATTAAGTACTGCGATCGCCATAGGATCCTCCTCATGATCCTTCCTCCCCATTCGACCCATACGCTCCAGCCGCTAGATGTAGTGCTGTTCAAGCCACTCTCTCAAGCCTACTCTAACGAGCTCACTAACCATCTCCATAAGGCTCAAGGCCTTATTCCAATCAAGAAAGGGGACTTCTTCCCGCTCTTCTGGAGCGCCTGGATATCCTCCTTCACAGAGAGCCTCATATTGAAGGCCTTCGAAGCCACTGGGATCTGGCCGATGGATGCCAACGTTATCCTTCGTAGATTTGCTAGCACGCCAGAAGCTGAGAGAAGCTCATCGTCAGGGCTCTCTGATCATGACTGGAGAAAGCTCGATCGGCTAGTACGAGCTGCTGTTAATGATAGCCATCAGTATGAGGCAAGAAAGCTGCGCTCAAGCGTTCACCATCTCTCTGTGCAGTATGAGCTTTTAAAGCATGAGAACGAGGGCTTAAAGGAGGCTCTTCAACATAAAAAGAAGCACAGGAAGAAGGGCAAAGCTCTTGACCTTCAACAGCGCCAGGAGTATCACGGTGGCTCTGTCTTCTGGTCTCCTCGCAAGCTGCGTGAGGCTCGAGCTAGAGAAGCAGTACGGGAGCGAGATGAGACGGAGGAGAAACTCCAAAAAGCACGGTCCAAGAAGCAGCGCGAGGAGGCTCGACTGCAGCGTCAAGATGAGCTCGAGGAGAGGCGTGTGGAGAGGCAGAGACTCAAGGAGATGAGGGAGCTTGAGCGAGCTGAGAAAGCAGCTGAACGCGCGCGCCAGAAGGAGGAGAGAGACGCTGCTAAAGCTATACAACTACCCCAAAAGGGAAAGAGGAGAGCTTCAGCAGCTACCTCATCGAACAACAAGCGTCAAAAACGCGTTGAGGCTGCTCGCGCTGGTGCTCAAGTTCAAGAAGAGCCTCCAGCTCCTCCATCAAAGCTCACATCACGTGGCCGCAACGTCAACCTCCCATCAAAATATAGATAGTACAAGTTGATCGCAAGCATCTAATTACTCCCCCTCTATAAATTCGTATAATAACAGCTTATATACGTGGCTTAATAGCTTCATTTTTGAAGTAGTGGATATGGTGTTCCCCGCGCATCACGCGAATCCGCGCATCACGCGCACGGACACGTTATCGGTGTGTCCGGGTCAGGAATAGTAGTGTTCTTTCGTCACTCACGAATCCGCAATTCAGTTGCCTAATTGATTGACGGTGTTTTTGTCCACTCTCCTCCCAGCTCAACATCTCCAAATCCACAAAGCGCATGCAGCGTCTATCTAAACCCTGACCCAGCCGTCTATAGGCCGTTTCATTATCATGCTTATCCGGCTTGTCATTCCTAGGGCGCGTTTTCTCCAAATGTACATACGTGGACAGCTAACGTGGAGGTGTGTAGTTTGTAGGGCGTGTTTTAGTTTTCCAGAGTGCCTACCCCGCTAACGTCATGACCAAGCGGGGGTGCCATGAGGCCCTTGGACAGCGATATTTGTGGAGTCATTGCACAGTATAAGTCGCTATCAGCGCGTCCACCGAAACAACTTTCCCATCTACTTCAACTTTGAAAACTTTGAACTGTTTACTTTTTACCTCTTGACATCTGCATACCAAACCTCTGGAAACTCATTCGCGCTTCAATCGGCATACCGAACCTCCGACAGTCCAACATGTCCAAGCTCACAGACTTCAAACTCCTGTCCTTTGACGTCTACGGCACTCTGATTGACTGGGAAGCTGGTGCCCTGACAGCGTTGCAGCCCATGCTCAAGAAATCCGGGAAAGAAGATATGGAGCGCAAGCATATCATGCAAGTCATGCACAAGATCGAAGCGCGTGTGGAAAGGGAACACGGAAATCTCAAATACTCCGAGGTCTTGGCTATGGTACTCCCCGAGCTATGCGAAGCGTTGGGGTTGGAGAAACCAAGCGAAGACGAATGCAACCAATTCGGAGCAAGTATAGGGCACTGGCCTGGATTTCCCGATATCCCCGAAGCACTTCAGCGTTTGTCCCAGCATTACAAGCTAGTTGTTTTATCGAATGTCGACAACGACTCATTTCAGATCGGCAATGCGAATGGACTGAAGGGCTACAAGTTTGACGCTGTATACACCGCTCAAAACATTGGGTCCTACAAGCCTGATCTCAGGAACTTTGAATATATGCTCAAGCATGTCAAGGAGGACTTTGGGGTCGAAAAACATGAAGTACTACAGACTGCACAAAGTCAATATCATGATCATCATCCGGCAAAGGATATGGGGATCAAGAGCAGCTGGATCTATCGACCGGGTGCGGTCATGGGAAACAGAGACGACCCGGTGTATAACTGGAAGTTTGACACTCTTGCTGACATGGCTGACGCGGTCGAGAAGGAGTTTGCTGAGCTGAGCAAGTAAAGATAAATGCAGAGTAACGGTGCGGGCGACGATACTACATGGTTATGCATCCCATGCATTGCAACCTTGGAAGGCTAGAAAGAAAGATAGCTAGCCAAATTAGTCAACTCCCCTGTACATCTAAACCCAAATTGCTTTACAAATTTTCCATCATGGTGTTCTGGCCCTGTCCTCCACTTACCGGTATCGGTGCTAGAAAAGCAACCGCCCGGGGATAACCTTCTGATTTAGGGTACACAGCCTAGTCGTGTGGGGTAAACCTAACTGCAATGGTGCATTTAACCGCCATCGATGCGAGTCGCCTCTTATGTCTGCACGTGTAGGTCCGTCTGCTTGTAGTCGCTGCCCAAGTACTTGGGTAGTTTGGTAGTCTCTAATATGCTTTCTAGCGCAAAAGCAATACTGCTGATAATCTGCCAGATTATGGTAAAGAGCTATCGAACGACGACATTAGCGCAGTTTGCCAAAGGCAGAATCCAGTTGGTTTCTACTGGAGCATGCTTCCGGCTTGTGTACCTAGCAAAGGTTCGCGACGAGGCTCTCCACACCCCTGCACTTTACCCCACATTTGCTTGGCCGGAGTCGATGACCGACCTGACGGCGCTCGGCACTGACTTATTCGCCATCCACGTGCAGCGCCGCGGCCGTCAACACCACGAGTATGCCTATCGCGTACCACCGACCACGCTACACTAGTGCAAACCAGAGCAAGCGCGTGACCTCATTATCCGTACAGCGCTTTGTGTCCCCGCACCCTCCGCTTTCTAGGACGAGTAGCGCGGTTTGGTTCACATGGCGGACCGACTCCCTGCCTCGCCCCCGGTAAAACTCCGGAACGTCGACGGTATGAAAGCAACCCGGTTTTCCTCACGATGGCTCAAACGACGGATAGCCATCATCATGATTTTCTCCGGCAGCACCGTGTTACTGTTTTGGTACTATGGTGCTTTTGCTTATGCGAGACCGACCACGCCACAATCGCCCAGTCCGCCAACTTATGAGACACCAGATCAGGATTTGCTCATCAGCCTCCCGGAATATGGAACGTTCCAAGGCACCAAGTTGATGACCAACTTGAAGAAGACGGTTGAGTTCAGCAGCGCCGTGGATGCATGGTTGAATGTTGAATATTCTACACAGCCTGTTGGGGAGGGGAGGTTCAAGCCAGTAACATGGCCAGCGGCATTTGACGGCACAAAGGACGCGACCAGCATAGGCCCAGCATGTTTTCAGGACATGTACAGTTCGCTTGGCCAGTCGGAAGCTTGTCTTACTCTCAACATTTACCGACCTTCACATATTCCCATGGACACCAAGCTCCCGTCCTTTGTCTACCTGCATGGTGGAGCTTTCGTGTCAGGCTCCCACAAGAGTTTTGATGGCGCACTATTTGTTGAGAAGAGTGCGGAACCTCTTATGGTAATCACTGTCCAGTACCGACTAGGTGCATTGGGCAGTTTGCCCGGAAAGTTCATGGAAGAAGACGATCTTTTGAACCTTGGGATCAGGGATCAGAGAATGGCTTTGGAGTTCTTGCAAAAGTACATCGACGAGTTTGGAGGCGACAAAGACCAGATCACACTCGGTGGGCAGAGTGCAGGTGGCCACGCGGTCGGCATTCACCTTTACCATGACTATGGTTCTGATGCTGGCAATTCCTTGTTTAGCAAGGCAATTATATCCTCTGGCTCACCAACCGCACGTGCCTTCCCCGGCGTTGACTTTCCGCTCTACCAACGCCAAGTCGCAGATTTCATGAACTATCTGAATTGTCCCGAAACGCCCAGCTCTGCGGCTCTTGAATGTCTCCAAGGTGCCGAAGCCCACGACATTCAGTTCATCTCCTCTTCAGTGTTCAGCGCACATAACCGCAACCTCACTTGGCCTTGGCAGCCCGTGTCCCCGGGTCCTCTCTTCGAGAAGCGTGGGTCCACATCAGGCGCGGATGGCACATTCTTCAAGATTCCCCTCCTAATCTCCTCCGTCACGGATGAGGGATACGGCTTTGTACCGCAAGATCTGCAAACAAACGAAGAATTCGTCAACTACTGGAAGACGCTCGTCCCAGGCCTCTCAGCTCAAGATCTCGTTGACCTCCAAGCCTTATATCCCGAGGAAAAGCCAGAGGCTGGTACCATGAGCTACGTCTCCGGCCAATACCAGCGGTTGGCAGAATCGTACGGGGACTATGCATACATCTGCCCCGTGCAGCTCACTGCCATTGACTTTTCCAAGACTTCAGCGCCCGTTTACAAAGCGCGCTTCGACACTCCAAACTTTACTCCAACATACCAAGGTGTGCCTCATGCCAGCGATTCATCATATTTCCAAGGCTTGCCCAATACACAGTTCCCGGAAATCTCCGAGGTCTACCCTGCTTACTGGGCGAGCTTTATTGTTACAGGCAACCCAAACACGCATCGCTTAGGCAGCACCTCTGAGTGGGAGAGGTATGAGGGTGCTGGAACAGACGAGCTGGTAGTTAACCCTCCGATGAAGGGAGGCGTGAAGATGGAAAAGGAGGGTACAGCGATTAGGTTGGAACAGTGTGCTTGGTGGAATGATCCTGAGAGGGCGGCTAGATTGAACAAGTGAGCTTTCTGATTATTATCAAAGTATCTACTTGCAGAAATGTTATTTTGTAATTTCGAGGATGACACCTCGCGCAAATTCTTTGCAATCATGACATGGACCCTAGTGATGATGAACAAGAAGTTGCTAAAATATAGCTAAAACTTATCATTCACATATGTATTAGTGTGTTTAGGTTCATAGATGATGACCAGGACATCGAAGTGTACTCGCAGTACCTGGGTAGTGTTAGATGTGATCACAACAAGATAGTAACAAGGTAATAATAAGTACATAGCGAGGTACTCCAGTGCTAGACACAGGATACAATAGTGTGTGTGATTCAGCCTTTCTAACACTACCCGGGGTATGTGTTGCAAAGTAGTAAAGCTATTTCCAGAAGGCAACGCTCGCTATGTCATTACATCATACGCGTATCAGATGATTTCCTTAGACCAGACTATTGATTGTAACATTTGCGATTGTAATTTGCGTAAAAGATCGAGGTATCTACGACGTCGGATATGACACAGCCTAGGGCAATGCACAGAATTCAATAACATAGCTTTTCTATCTTTACGAAATAAAGTCTTCGTAGCTACTAATTACGTTGAAAAAAAAGTTACTGTGTACAGCCCACCCGGGTGTCATAAAATACTAAACATACTAGTGAAAAAAAGGCCAGTGTAGTCGCCAGACACGCCTATTAGGCGCTTACCCACACTGTAAAGTATTTTATGATAACTACCTAGGTGAGCCTGTTAACGAGAGACAGGTCATGTGCACACACCAATAGAATATTTGCGCAGACCAAAAAGAAAAAGAAAGCATAGCCCGACGTGGGGGTCGAACCTATTAAGGGTTAGCGGGATGTCCTGAGATAATATATAAGAAGTATGAGAGAGAAGACATACCCACAACCTTGAGATGTACTGAATAATCGTGTCTGCTAGGACGTGATGACTAAGAGTCTCACGCTCTACCGATTGAGCTAGCCGGGCATTGTTTTTTGACTGATAGAGGTTTGTTAAATAAGTTTGAATATAATGTAGATTTGTGTGGAGTCGGAATAGGTTTAGATGTGTCAGTGGGGGTTGGTGCTGGGTGGGGGCGAGAGAAGTTTTGCAGCGCACTAGCACTGCGGGGACGTGGTGGAAGATGAACCATCATGGAACATGACACTTGGTAGTTGGATGCCTTGCAGCTGGAAGCCTCGGACAATACATGGTACGAGCTATGGACGCATCACGGAGTGCTATTTTAAGCATCACTCGCCCGCTAGAACAGCTTTGTTACATACGTACGCGGCCACAGCCTCATTAATATAGAGACGAGCAGCAACGCGAGATCAACATGCGATGGGTCGCAAGATAGCGTTTGAGAGGAAGACATGTTTGGAGACGCGAATGTCACATTCATGTTCCCCC
Organism: Pyrenophora tritici-repentis; assembly: GCF_003171515.1. NCBI lineage: Eukaryota > Fungi > Ascomycota > Dothideomycetes > Pleosporales > Pleosporaceae > Pyrenophora > Pyrenophora tritici-repentis. The sequence goes on along the minus strand of NC_089396.1, from coordinate 1,289,553 downwards.
TACCAAGCAGGCTTTGTAATGCCAGTACCAGGGAAATTGGGATGAGCTCGCATCTCAAGCACGTCAACTCATACTGTAACTAGACTTGGCGTGCGCAGCCAGTGTCTCCACCACAGCCCTCCCCACAGCGTGGCGCCGCGTAATGGGCGTGGGAGTGCGGGTTGTGGTAGTGTGCAGATGTTGGCGTCGGTTCAGCAAGCAGAAGCTTTCAATTATGAGCCACATGTCAGGCGGCGAGGGATTATAATTCGTCAGTACAACGAGACACCAGGGGCGCGGCTGCAGCAGGTTGCCTAGGGTCGTAGTAGGCACTGCCTCAGCATCTAGGTCCGTGCGCACATCTTTCAACGACAGACAGTCAGCCAGCCCTTGCAAGCCAGCCCGTGACAGTTTGCAGTTTGCAGCCCAGGAGACGACTTAGCAGCCTAGACTTTCTTTCCGCTACAATACAGAGGCCATCACGACAAAGGCGCGCGCAGCTCGCACACTGGCGAAACGCACGACTCGAAACGCCGGCCAAGACCAAGCTCAGCGGATTCCTTCTGGCAAGAGTGAGAGCAGAGATCCGTGGCTGCCCGCAACACTACGAATCCGGATTGTCCAAAACTGGCGGCTTCGACCACATCCACATGAAGCAGTAGAGCAGACGCGCTGCGAGGAGAAGGACGCTCGCTGAGCACTTTCGGCCGCTATGGCCAGCCGGCCACCGGGTGGACCGTCTCACAGCGAGAACCTGATTGACTTTGACGACCATCAACCCACACACAATGCAGGCGCACCACCACGGCCCGCCGCCCATGACGAGGGCCGGCCCTCGGTCTCGTATGATGACTTTGTTGGCGGTGCCAGGTCGACGACAGCAGGCCTGCCGGGAGGGCCTGGCGCACCAGGAGGTGCGACGACGCCCTATCTAGGAGGAGCAAACAACAACAGCCGAGCCTATTCGCAAACGTCGGACCTGCACAACTACCAGCGATACTCGGATGCCGACATTCCCCACGACGATGACGCCTCAACCCAGGGCTACTACGCAGCCGGGGGAGCCTACGACCAGCCCTCGCCGAGCCTCCAGCGCGGCAACTCCAAGAACGCACACAACAGGAATAGTATCCTGAGCCTCGGAGGTGGCCTGACTGGCCGGGTCAAGAACATGTTTGGCCGGGGCAATGAGTACTCAGAAATGGACCTGCCCTTGACCGAGAACGCAGCACACCAACGCCAGCCGAGCGGCAACGAGACAGCAAGTCAACACGACGACGGCCACTCTGCTAAGCCCAAGAAGGGGCTGGGCACCTTCAAGTTTGGCTTCGGCCGAGGCACACCCGACCCGTCGACATTGGGACCCCGCATAATACACCTGAACAACCCACCCGCCAATGCCGTCAACAAGTACGTCGACAACCACATTTCGACGTGCAAGTACAACATCGTCACCTTCCTCCCCAAGTTCCTCTACGAGCAATTCTCAAAATACGCCAACCTCTTCTTCCTCTTCACTGCCATCCTCCAGCAGATTCCCGGCATCTCCCCCACGTCGCGATTCACTACCATCGTTCCGCTCGGCATAGTCCTCCTGGTGTCAGCTGTCAAGGAGTACATTGAAGACTACCGGCGGAAACAGTCCGACTCGGAGCTGAACAACTCAAAAGCCCAGGTCCTCAAGGGTTCTACCTTTACAGACACGAAATGGGTCAATGTGGCAGTAGGAGATATCGTGCGCGTCGAATCCGAGCAGCCCTTCCCCACCGATCTCGTCCTTCTCGCATCCTCCGAGCCCGAGGGTCTATGCTACATCGAAACAGCCAACTTGGACGGAGAGACCAATCTCAAGATCAAGCAGGCTATTCCGGAAACGGCAGACTATGTCAGTCCAGCCGAGCTGGCGAGACTAGGTGGCAGGATACGATCAGAACAACCCAACAGCAGTCTATATACATATGAAGCAACCTTGACTATCGCAGCAGGTGGAGGAGAGAAGGAGCTACCCCTGGCACCTGATCAACTGTTGCTGCGAGGTGCTACACTTCGTAACACACCATGGATCCATGGCGTCGTCGTCTTTACCGGCCACGAAACGAAGCTCATGAGAAACGCGACCGCTACACCCATCAAGACCACCGCGGTCGAGAGGATGGTCAACAAGCAGATTCTCATGCTCGTGCTAATCCTCATTGCACTGAGTATCATCAGCTCCATCGGCGATGTCATTATCCAAACAACGCAAAGAGACAGTCTCGTCGATTATCTCCGCCTCGACAGGTTCAATGGCGCCAAACAATTCTTCCGTGACTTGCTGACATACTGGGTGCTATACTCCAATCTGGTTCCCATCTCGCTCTTCGTCACTATTGAAATCGTCAAATACTACACCGGTAGTCTCATCGACTCTGATCTGGACATCTATTACGAACCAACCGACACACCCGCGAAATGCCGAACATCGTCTTTGGTCGAGGAATTGGGCCAGATTGAATACATCTTCTCGGACAAAACGGGTACTCTCACCTGCAACATGATGGAGTTCAAGCAGTCTACAATTGCCGGAATACAGTATGCTGACGAGGTACCCGAAGACAGGCGCGGGACAATCGAGGACGGCGTTGAGGTTGGAATTCACGACTTCAAGCAGCTCGAGCAAAACCGAAAGACACATCACAACAAGTACATCATCGACCAATTCCTGACATTACTCGCGACATGTCATACTGTTATTCCGGAAAGAAAGGGCGAGAAGGCTGCCATCAAGTATCAGGCCGCCTCTCCCGACGAGGGAGCTTTGGTGGAAGGCGCGGTGACCCTTGGCTACAAGTTCACTGCAAGAAAGCCGCGTGCTGTCATCATCGAGGTTGACGGCCGCGAACTGGAATACGAACTCCTGGCCGTTTGCGAATTCAACTCGACAAGGAAGAGAATGTCTACAATATTCCGCACACCCGAAGGCAAGATCGTGTGCTACACAAAGGGTGCCGACACCGTCATTTTGGAGAGACTCGGAAAGGACAATCCTCATGTAGAGGCAACGCTCACGCATCTTGAAGAGTATGCTTCCGAAGGACTCCGTACACTTTGTCTGGCTATGAGAGAAATCGGCGAAGATGAGTTTCGAGAATGGTGGACCATCTTCAATACTGCGCAAACGACAGTTGGTGGCAACCGCGCAGATGAACTGGACAAGGCTGCTGAACTCATCGAACACGACATGACTCTACTTGGAGCAACCGCTATCGAAGATAAACTACAAGACGGCGTACCTGACACTATCGCCACTCTCCAATCTGCCGGAATCAAGGTCTGGGTTTTGACTGGAGATCGCCAAGAAACTGCCATCAACATCGGCATGAGTTGCAAATTGATCAGCGAGGATATGAGTCTACTCATCATCAACGAAGAAAACAAGGAAGACACAAGAGATAATATCCGCAAGAAATTCCAAGCCATTACAAGCCAGAGTCAAGGTGGTGCAGAGATGGATGTTCTCGCTCTGGTCATTGACGGCAAGTCGCTCACGTACGCTCTCGAACGTGATCTCGAGAAGGAGTTCCTCGATCTTGCAGTCAAATGCAAGGCTGTCATTTGTTGTCGTGTTTCTCCTCTGCAGAAGGCACTAGTCGTCAAGCTCGTCAAGCGTCATCTCAAATCCATCCTGCTTGCTATTGGTGACGGAGCCAACGACGTCTCTATGATTCAAGCTGCACATGTTGGTGTCGGTATCAGTGGTGTCGAGGGCTTACAGGCAGCTCGTAGCGCAGATATTGCGATCGGTCAATTCCGCTACCTACGAAAGCTTCTTCTTGTCCACGGCGCATGGAGCTACCAGCGTGTCAGCAAGGTCATCCTGTATTCCTTCTACAAGAATATTGCCATGTTCATGACACAATTCTGGTACTCGTTCCAGAACGGCTTCTCTGGTCAGATCATATACGAGTCCTGGACGCTGACAATGTACAACGTCTTCTTTACAGCAGCACCACCTTTTGTGCTCGGCATCTTCGATCAATTCGTAAGCGCAAGACTACTGGACCGCTATCCGCAGCTTTATCGCCTGAGTCAGTCTGGCGTGTTCTTCAGAATGCACTCTTTCTGGTCATGGGTTGGAAACGGCTTCTATCACTCCCTCATTCTCTACTTTGGCACCCAAGCTTTCGTCTTGTGGGACTGGCCGCAGTGGGACGGCCGAAACGCAGGTCATTGGGTGTGGGGCACAGCTGCTTACACTGCTAACCTTGCGACCGTCCTTCTCAAAGCCTCGCTCATCACCAACATCTGGACAAAGTACACTGTGTTGGCAATCCCTGGCTCTATGCTACTCTGGTTCATACTCATGCCCCTCTACGCCACCGTTGCACCGATGATCAACATCTCCAACGAGTACGTAGGCGTCATTGCCCGACTTTTCCCGGACCCGCGTTTCTGGGCGATGATTGTGGTATTACCGCCGCTTTGCTTGATCAGAGACTTCGCATGGAAGTACGCGAAAAGAATGTACTTCCCGCAGAGCTATCATCATGTCCAGGAAATTCAAAAGTACAACATTCAGGATTACAGGCCACGGTACGTCTCTCGTAAACTTTGTGCATACAAATTAGTGCTAACATATGTGGTAGCATGGAGCAATTCCAGAAAGCGATCCGTAAAGTCCGACAGGTGCAGCGTATGCGCAAACAGCGCGGCTATGCCTTTTCTCAAACAGACGAGTCGCAAGCAAGGGTTCTACAAGCTTATGATACCACGCAACAGCGTGGTCGGTATGGAGAGATGGCGAGTTCGCGCAAGTAGTTTACGCGTGTGGTGGAGCAGTACACTCAGCAATGTCACATTGGCGCATGTGCACTGGGTGTTATCAAGATTCTTGTACGACTGAGCCCCAAATGGGCTTTTTGTTTTTGGTTCGACCAGTGTATTGTGTTATCGATTTAGCGTCACTTGAAGAATAAACCCTGTCCTTGATCAACTACAGGTACTTGTTACTTATCAGACACTCTCCACAAGAGAAGACTGTTTATCCACTGCCACGGAGGGATGGTGAATCACGAGTTCTGGCGCTTATTAATTATCCGGTGCCTTGAGTCGTGCGGTCAATTTACCCGTCCAACGTGCCCGGCGTGGTGGCAGGGTAAGAAATGTGGGTAGTGAGGGGCACAGATTACCCCACTATCGTCTCTTCGGTGATTGTGATTGCTGGCGTGCTTATTTTACCACCAACATGGCTCCATATGCCGTTTCAGCACGAAGAAATTGACTGATAGCGAATTGTTGAGACGGTCCGCTATTTACCCATCTGTCAATAACTGCCGGGCGTCTCGAGACGTCATGGAACAGAGCTTTCAACTGTCGACGTCAGATACCGAGGCCGACGACTAAGGTGAATAGGCGCCACAGGATGCGGCGCAACAAGGTTAAATGAGAGGCGGAAGCATGGCCCATCAGGGTAAAGACGCAGATCGACTATGCCTACCCAGTCGTCCGGGTGAAGACGCAGGGTCATATGTCGGACTAGATTTTGACACGGCGTATATAGACGGCAGGCTGTTGTACCTGGCGCCAACTGCTCTTGATCCGTCTGCAAAATTCAAGGCCAATATCAGGGACATGATTGCTGGGCGATACTGCCGCGCCGGTAGTATTAATACGCTTCGCGCCGCCGTCAGCTCTTCTGCTTCTTCATTCAAACCTGCCTCTTCTTTACTACCTGCTGCACGTATTTGCTTCTCACAACGAGTACCCTCGCTACCCTCCCATCTACTGAGAAATAGCTTTGCTAATCGCAACTGCTTCGCTACAATGGCTCCCAACACTCCCTATGTCACGCTGAACGATGGCAACAAGATGCCTCAGGTTGGCTTTGGACTGTGGAAAGTCGACAATGCCACTTGCGCCGAGACCGTGTACAACGCCATCAAGGCTGGATACAGACTTTTCGACGGTGCTTGCGGTATGTACACTCACGTGATCCCTTCTTGGACCGGAAGACGTGGCGGCGCGTCACTCCGAATTTACCGGTGGCCCTTTTGCATTCTTGCTGCTGCCTCGGAATGCTAGCGCCATTTCTCGGAATGAAAACACGAGCTCACGTGTACATACCCTCCTACATCTGGGAACATGCAGAAGCTGACATGTCGTTTTCATAGACTATGGCAACGAAGTCGAGTGCGGCCAAGGTGTTGCCCGCGCCATCAAGGATGGTCTCGTAAAGCGCGAGGACCTCTTCATTGTCAGCAAGCTCTGGCAAACCTTCCACGAGCGCGAGCAAGTCGAGCTCATCTGCCGCAAGCAGTTGGCCGACTGGGGCGTCGATTACTTTGACCTGTACATCATTCACTTCCCCGTCGCCCTGAAATACGTCGACCCCAAGGAGCGTTACCCACCGGGTTGGTTCGTTGACGGCAAGAGCAAGATTGAGCACAGCAAAGCCAGCCTACAAAGCACATGGGAGGCATTCGAGGAGCTCAAGAACAAGGGACTGGCCAAGAGCATTGGCGTGAGCAACTACAGCGGTGCGCTCCTCCTGGACATGTTCACGTACGCAAAGATCAAGCCTGCAACGCTTCAGATCGAGCACCACCCATACTACGTTCAGCCCTACCTCATCGAGCTGGCCAACCAGCATAACATCAAGGTCACTGCGTACTCGTCTTTTGGTCCCCAGAGCTTCATCGAGTGCGACATGAAGATTGCCGCCGACACTCCTCTTCTCTTTGACCACCCCGTCATCAAGAAGATCTCGGAAGCACATAACAAGACACCTGCACAGGTTCTGCTACGGTGGTCGACACAGCGCGGTCTTAGCGTCATTCCAAAGTCAAACTCTGAGCACCGTCTCGCCCAGAACTTGGATGTAACGAGCTTCGATCTCAAGGACAGCGAAATCAAGGAGATTTCCGACTTGGACAAGAACCTGAAATTCAATGCTCCTACCAACGTACGTGAAGTCCCGGTCCTTTTATATACTCTGCTAACTGTTCGTCTAGTACGGCATCCCCTGCTACGTTTTCGCATAGACGTTGGGTATGGTTGACGGTTGATTCAATTGCGAGTTCATGATACACAACGGCGAGTCGCCCTGAAATGGGCGCGCTAGGTAGCAATACCAGATAGCAATGATGATTATGCATACTGCTCTCTGTCTGGAAACATTTTGTGAATTGGTGCTGCGCGTCTTACCTTCCTACTTACCACGTCAGCGCGCCGTCACACATCGGACTCGCTCGCTTGCCAAGACTCCACACTCCACACTAACGAGTCAATCAAGCCTGCCAAGCTTTCATTGAAGTCCTGAATCAATTTTTCCTTGTTGGCTGCGATCGTCGCTGTCAGTCGACTAAGCTTTTAGGTCTGTACTTCTGCCGCTGGACGTTTAGGCTTGTTTTGCAGAGACGAAGAAAAAGTCGCGTGAAATTGAACATTCCACAATCTACACATGTCAGCACCGCACAGCGGAAACCAAGGGGCATGATGGGAGACAAGCATGTGATTAACAAGCAGGCGGCCCAAGACTTGCGTGATTCGCTACGGATCATGGGAGAGCGGAGATCCGACGCTCTCTCCTTCCCCATGTATCTCATGACAATGGCGCATCGAAATGCAAAATGTGCCATGTTACATTTTCCCCTCCTCTTTATTTCCTTTGCGGGGTTCAGTGCGATCTAGTTGGGACGCCATCCAAGATTCTACCCGCCCAGGGCACGACCGGAGGTAGCTCGAGCAGAGGCGATTCGTCTCTTGCAAAATGGCGTACACAAAGATGACGCGCTTGATCTAGGCTTTGTTTTGTTAATCCGCCAAGGTCCGGGACTGAACTCCACTGGGACTACCGCATGCCGCATGATCCCATTGGCGCGTCCGGACTAAACTGCATGCGTGGTGTACATATCTTTTGCAAGATAGGTAGCCTTTCTCTTTGCAGGCACAAGTTGCGTGTCGAATCGTCCAAAGGGCCGTCCCTTCTCAACACCCAACTGTCACCCTCTCGCTACTTTTGCGGGGTTTACCATTTCTCGCGTTTTCGCTGTCGGACAAAGTGTTGCGACTCGTATTCTTGATTGTTGCAAGTGGGTAGCAGCTGCTGATTCAGCGGCTTTTCTAAAACCATCGCGTTATTGTGACATCACACTTTCTTTTCGCCAGCATCCGCGCATCCCGGAGCTAAACTTTGGTGGACAGGGCGTCGATATCGACCACACGATCTCACCATTCCGTCGGCGAAAACAGGCATCTGACCTAACACACTCGCGCATTCGGGGCTTGCGCAAGAAAGCTTTCTCATATCTTCACACTTGACATTCTACACTTTACATCAACGTCGTGCCGCTTGCTTCTTCGCGTTGTTGCTGGTCCTCCAATTCTGATACCCCGGATCTCCTCCGACCGACGTCTTTTGCTTTTACATCCACCTTGACCGCAGCGCAGCGCAACGCAATCGTACCGCATCGCACTTCTTGACAGAGCAACCGCTGCTTGTGACGTTTAGTTTCGATCTGGACATACTTGGGCTACTTGATAAATATGGCATTGTCGACCGAGCAGAGCCAGATGAGGTATGTCGCATGCGCCCGCGTATGTTCGGATGACTGGGACTAACATGATCCTCATCAGGTTTCTGGCTGTCGTGCTTCCGGCCCTCACACTATGCGCACACACACTCCTCGCTCTTTCCTTCATACTTCCGGGCTCTGATCTCGATAGCGCATGCTTTTCATTAACATATAATGTGCTTGCTGGCTGCGCAAGCACACTAGGCTTGGTGGGCGCCGTTTGGGTAAGCAAAGTTCCTACTCTGTATTTCATGCTACATCCGGTATCATGCCGCGACCAATCGGACCGTCCGGATTACATGACTTGGATACTCGTGAGGCGTAGAGAGCTAACGAATGATACTCAGTCAATACCAAGCCTCGTGTCAGCTTACACCATCCTTCACACCACGACGCTGTCCTTCGTAACCATCGCACTCGTGAACATGGTCCTGCCATTCGACTTTCGGTTGCTAAACCCGGTAATCCCGAGCTACGCTCTTGACGGATCTTCGATATGTCGCGACATCGATGCAGGCTTTGGGTGGAATGCTCAATGGCTAGAAAAATGCTCCACGAGCTTCAGCGTCATCAAATTCGGCGCAGCATGCTTTGGCCTCGTGTTGATGATTGCGCAGTGGTGGGCTTTGATGAGTGTACGAAGATGGGGACATGAGTTGAGATATCAGAGGAGAAACGGCAGTGTGGATGTGGAACAGGCTGGTCTTGCAGAAGAGAAAGACGAGTTCATGAGCAAGGAAAAGACAGAATTCTAAATGATACAATAAATTAAAAGAGTACAAATCATACGGGATGACATGATACATGCGAGATGATACATGGTCAAAGGCTGAGGATGAGCTACAACCAGAAGCTGCTGCGGAAGAAGGAACCGTAACCCAATTGCGAATGTTGCGTCATTGTGGTGGCTTCATCCAACATGGGCCTGATTGGAAGATTGATGATTGAATAGTGATCTCTCTCATCCATCACAGTCTCTCGCACCCAAAGATGGCCATCTCGGGTTTTGTTCGTTGGGGAATCGGCCTTCCAGAAACGGTATTGCTGGCATTCTCTAGTGTTGTTGAGATAGCGGGTGAATGTCTTCACTATTCCGACCGCGCAGCTATCGCACTTGCAGTCACAGTCTGCCCAGCCTTCGATGTTGCCGCAGTGCATGCACATCCTGCTTGGAGTACTAGTCCACTCGTTTGGACCCCTGGGCCCAGTGTGGACAACCCTCATCAGTCTGCTTACGTGCAAGGCGCAGATGCCCGGTGGCAGTTCAATGATGTTTTGGAAATCATCCGTATCTGCTGCCTGGATGAAAGCTGGGCTCGTTGATGAGTTGAACATACTAACGGGTATGGTGGCCGCACATAGCCTACAGAACCGATGACTGGCCTTCGCAGTCGATAGCGCCAGGTAGAGTTGGATAGCGCGATGTGAGCAGTGGGAGAGAGGGCTCTGCCAACGCTGTCGATCAAGACGGATGATCTGATGGAGTCGAGGGTGCGTAAGCTTGAGTGCCAACAGTGCATCCAGGGAGAGGTGGTCATGGATCTCGAGGATAAGTTCTGGAGGCAGGTCCAAAAGAGACGTTGTATTTAGGTTCATCATAGCGTGCGCTTTCGGTGTGGTTCCTGAATAGACTTTCTGTGTTTTGCTGGGTAAAAACAGTAGCAAGAAGTTTGCTATGTAATGTCCATGCAGACAAGGCAAAGTGAACCGTTGCCGCCATGTTGTCATTATTCACACAAGTTTGTCGTCGCGGTGTATTAGTATTGTGAGTCTTGGAAGCAAAGAGAAAAGCAAATACAAGGCAGACAGTGTATAATCATCGACGGCTGCCGAGTGAATAGTAGTACCAATATCCTCATGATGAGAGTTATTGTCGAAAAGGCGTCTCGTGTTTCGTGTACAAGAAAAAAACGCTGGACCCGTGATGCAATGGCGGCACATTCCCGCTACTGTCGGAGGCTTGGAAGAATGCGTGGCCATGTCGAGTAGTACTGAGGCCAGTCGGTGCTGGGCGTATGACGTGCAAGAAAAAGAGGAAGGCATGCTCGCGGAAGTAACAATGAGTCCCTTCTCAGGAGCTCTGACGTGACAGGGTAATTCGGGATATACAGAAGCAAACTTTCCTTGAGCACGGGTGTCAGAATCAGATTTCCTTTTTGAGTGTGATGGCGCAACGGCAGTTAGGCAAAGGCAAAAAAAAAGCTGGGGTAGACGGGGTACATGTTCACGCTAAGTGACGGCATTTGTGCAGGTGAGCAACTTGGTAGCCAGCCAACATGCATGCCGGTTGCCTAAGACAGCAAGCTCTTGATGTCCATGGAGTCTAGGCGAGTCGTAGGCACGTGGGTAAGTGCTTGGGCAGCCATGGTCGGGCGATGAGCAAGCAAGCGCGGCTAGTGGCTCATCACGTGCAGCCTACCTGGTGGAAGCTTGAATGTTTGAACTTGACGTTTGGAAGGGCAAATGAAAGTCTGGAAGAGCTAGATGCCGGGTGCCGGGTGCATGTCGGTCTTGGTTGCGCGAGATAACGATCAACTGTCGGCTGTATGCTTTCTGGCACCGTGGTGGTGCATGGACTACGATGGGGAATGTAAGCCACAAAAAAGGATATTTTCACAAAAGTCTGTCGTTGGTGGGAGCCCATTGGAGGCTGTCCGTGTATGGTCTTGGATGCCCCGCAGTGCCCGCATTTGCCGGCCACTTCCACGTCCACGTCCACGTCCACGAGCAGTCTGGGTTTTGGGGGAGTGGGAGGGCAAGTTGATCATGCTGGCAGTTGGTGGGGTGTCATGCATCCATCTCGCCAGTCGCCCTTTTCCTGCGCGGGGCACTGACTGCAGACTGCGAACGTCAGGTTCGCACATGGTCGTGGCGCAGATACGTCGTCGCATTGACAGACAGTGCCTGTGTGTCAAATTGGTTTACATACTGTACAGAGACGTCGGGCGCCCACGTGCGAGGAAGATGGGAGGCGGTTTTTGTGCCACTCTGGTGAATAGCCGATGTGGTGGCAGTGGACAAGGCCGAAGCTGAACGGTTCGCTAACCGCGCTCCCACTGCTGCACCCATACATGTCTCGCATAGCTCGACTTCTCCATGCAGCTGCAACTGTCCCTCACCGTCACGGACGTCATCTGCACATTCTGGCTGCCAGTGGACCGATTGCTTGCACATACCTGGGACGGTCATCGAGGCTCCCAAGCGCAAGGCTGCGGCGTGTCGGTGGCAGATGGTGGTGAGCGGTTGGTCAAACGGGATAACTTGATAGACTAATTGCATGCAGCTACTGAGGCCCGTGTCTTGCGAGCGGAGATGAATTAAGTGGATAGGTCGTTGCTCGGCCTGCTTAGCGCCATGAATGAATCCAGCATCCCCTTTCGACAATAATCCTCACTCGTTCCCGCGATATCTCCCGAAGTCCCTCCCTCACCCCTACCCGCCTCAGCTGTCCTCTCTCGGTGATTTCACTTTGCTCCCAGCTTAGTGAACAGCTGTCGCTCCTTTTGTCGCGGTCAAGGTGAGTACACGGATTGCATTTCTCGGTAAGCGGCACCACCACCCTGTCGACAAAACATGTGCCCTCTCCACCAAAATTTTCCGCTGCCCGCCTCGACCTCATTTCCCGCCCCATATCGCCCACGAGTACCTCCGTCCGGCCGTCGAGGGCCACCTTTCCGGATCCGCCATCGCCAATTGCTGCCCGTGACCTTGTCTATTCCAGCAAGCTTAGATGCTGACTGCTTGCTTGCGTGCAGGATATTTACTGTAGTTGTTGCATCTACTCTTTTGCGCGCCTACCCCGAATCCGGATAACCCACCGCACACGACCACTCGTCCAGCCAACATGTCCTACTACAACGACGCGTCGTGGAACACACCTGCTCCTGGCCGACAGTCATCATGGGAGCAGCCGCCACCGCCCTCGCGATCAGGTACTGACCAAATGGGTTACAATGCGCAAAGTCCAGCCATTCACACGGATATAGGCACGAGCTCCACGGTCAATAGCGAGGCCGCCAACGCCTTTGCCTCGCAGTTTGAGGGTGCGTTGATTTCTATTCCTGATGTTGGGGCTTGTCTATTGTCTGCTGCAACATGAACCTGGCAGTGACATGCAGACATGCAGACAGCCAGACAGCAGTGACAGGCTGCAACAACATGACAGATCATTTTGCGCTAACATGACACAGAGGTTGACCGCGCCATTGAGAACATAGCCAAGAGCGGAAAGCCTTTTGGCCCTGGATTTCCTCCAACGCCCATGGGCGCCAACCGTCGCGAGTCCATGCCTATGATGGGTGGTGGTGGTCCTCGTCCCTACCCCGACTTTGGTACGCACACCCCACCATGACCCACCACCAAGTTGTATCTACTAACATAGATTACAGAACAACAACAACGCATGGGCGGCCCGCAGCGCCACCACTCGGTCAGCGAGTACGACGGCTCGCGCTCCCACTCGGCCTCCAATGTTCAGGGCTTCTACCAGAACCAGCGCTATGCGCCCCGACCCAACGACGCGGACCAGATGGCGCAGGCGAAGCGACGGATGGCGGCTCAGCGCGAGCGTGAGCTGCGCAACTATCACCAGGAACAGCAATACCACAGAAGTAAGGACTCGGAATCTGGGCAACAATAGAAGCAGGACATGTGGTTGACTAGGATAATACAGACGTTTCGGGCTCTGGCTCAAAGTCGGATCGCTCCATGAGCCCCAATGCCATGAATGAAGATGAGCGCCGCGAACTCATCGCCCGCCAGCACCGTGCTTTGTATGGCGAGACGTCCACCTTGTACAACAACAACCCGACCTCGAGCCAGGACGTACGCGTTCAGACTTCGGCCGCTGGTCGTGGCCAGTCCCCCCTCGCTTTTGACCCTTTCGGCATGCAGGGCCAGAGTGACGGCTCCGTCCAGATGCCCCCGCGCGACAAGGATGCCGCAAGTGGAGCCCAAGACGCCCGTTCCAACAACACTTCGTCGCCTTCTGCCGGCCAGAACCCGGCCTTTAACTTGTTCGATGCCCAGCAGGCTAGCCGCACCTCCAACTCGTCGCCTGGTGGCTCTCCTCCCGTGCCCGGCCACAAGTCCAACGGCTCCAACGTGGCTCCCATTGGCACTCGTCCCCAGAACCAGAACCTTCAGCAACCAGGCGGTGCTGCGCTGGGCAAGCGTGCAAACTCTCCTCTGCCCTCGCCTCTGGGCTACAACTCGTACAACGCTAGCGAGCAGAGCAACATGGCCACAACGTCTGCTTCTATGAACCCCTCCGCTACGGCCACGGACAAGGGCGTAGGGATTTGGAACAACGGCCCCTGGAGCAACACACCTACTCAGGGAGTTCAGGCGTCTGTTTGGGGCTAAAATCTGGAGTTTTGCTTATAGGGATATGATGCACATCCGGAGTTTACTGCATTTCAGGTGTCCCGGTCACGCCATGTCGGTCTTTCAACTATACCTAGGTAACCATGGGAGTAGCAGGTCAATTGGTCGTCGGCGAATATTTGCTGTAGTTTTAACGATGCTCTTTCAGCAAGCTCGTCTACATGTCTGGGTCGGCTGGAGATAATATACCTTTTCACGGGCGGTTACACGGGTGTTTGCTGGGCAGGATCAAAGGTCGGCATCGGTTTATGAGGCTTGGGGATTGGGGCTTGCAGGAGTTTGCTTGAGCATATGTTGCTATTATCGGTTGCTAGCTTTTTCGGATCTGATCAAGGGCATCTGCGTCAACGAGTGGTAGGCATGACGCTACCCCGATGATGTTGGGATGCCATTTGGGCTCGTACATCTAACGTTGTAATGGGAAAAGTGGCTTGAGACCATGGTTCTTTGTGGTGAAACTCGCTTACGTGTACACATTGACGACCCGCGACGCCAATTGAGACCTGCCTGTTCGGGGGAACTGGTGCCGTGGTGAAGGAAGCTAGGCACGTGATCCTTGCTAGCGCCATTATACGCGAGATCAGGGTTAGCGCAGCTGCGGCAACCCCAGCTCCAGAATCGTGGCCTTTGAGATCGGACGAGCGACTATCACCAGCAGCTTCAAGCACACCTTTCACTCCCCACGCGTCCATCTTCCTCGTACCAGTTACTATTCTCCCACTTCATCATGGTTAGTAACACTTTGCCCTGGCACAATGGTAGCCATTAGATATGCTTGCGACAACTAACGATTATTGACAGTCTTCTCAACGTGCCACCTCGCCTTCAAATGCAGCCTCTTCAGGCACAACGACAGCGCGCCCTGCCTCACCAAAGCCCCCGGGTGGCCCCGCCACTGTTATGCGAAGGAAGGCGGCCGCTGACCGTGCTGAGAAGACGGCCAACCTGCGACCAAGCAGCACAAGGGCAGCAGGCGCAGGTGGAAGCTCAAGCACCATGCTGAGTAAGTACACGCTCGGCAAGAGAGAAGACATACCATAGCTAACTTGTCTTCTTAGGGCTCTACACCGATGAGTCTCCCGGACTCAAGGTCGACCCCGTGGTGGTCATGACCTTGTCCGTTGTCTTCATCTTTAGCGTTGTCGCTCTTCACGGTACGCACAATCGCGTGTTCTTGTCTCGAGCCAATGCCTAACATACAGCAGTCATCGCCAAGGTTATGCGTCGCTTCTCCGCATAAGGCTTCCACATCACCACCATTTCTCCATATATTTCGACTGATTCCCCATTTTGAGCGCGACGCTCTCTTGCGCCCGTCTCCACAGTCCTCCTACCCTCGACTTGCGATTACCCGTCTTTGTTTCTTTGACGAATTTCCTCGGGTATGGCCAAAACAGATTTGAGCATCACGGAACCGCAAAAGCAGTATTGCCCATGATATCATTTTGACTATTGGACCTAGCAAGACCGTCGGAAGCTTGCATGGTCGGGGGCTGATAGTCTTGCTAGCTGTATTATAGGTTCGCACTAGAATGACAACTTTTGTTAATGCATCCTCTACATACACCTTGCATGAATAAACCACAAGGAGCGCAAATTCAAAAAAAATCACCAGGGGTATTTCATCGACGCCCAATTGTACACCACCAAAGTCAAGGATACCGCCAGCCACGTATGCTAAAAGTCGCGACTCACACGATCCACCTCGATCTTGAATTCCTTCTTCTTTCCAATTACCAGCTTCTGTCTCTTATTGCCACTCGATGCTCCCTGCATCATTTCCTGTTGGGTCATACTAAGGCTTCTTTCTCCAACCCATACCTCTGTCTCGTGGCCTCTGTACCGGTGTGTAGGACAGAATTGCTCGTCTGCCGTCATTGTGGCAGACTGCGCTGCTCGTGATGTTGAAGTTGATCGTATGTGTTCCAAGGAGCTGTGGCGCTCGGGTAGTGTCTGTTTGCTTCCTCTCCTACTCGGCAGCGTTTCCATCAAGTAGGATTCTGAAAGACCGCCTGAAGACATCTTCCGCCGGGGAGGGAGGACTGAAGTGTCCATCGAACTGTTTGGTACAGTGTGTCTGTTATGGGTGCTCTGATCCGAGTGTTTGTAGCTGGCCACATAGTTGCTGTCGAAGGGTTTCAAAAACGGCGCCATGCCTGTGATGGTGCTACTCATGATGGCGTAACCCATCTGCCATTGTGTAGCTACTATAAACTCGAATGTATCTACAGTAAATCAATATCTCCTTTCCATTGCTAGTTTTTGTCGTGACTACTTACAACTTGAGCCGCGAATCCGCCCGTTCATGTAGTAGAGTCGTATGGCAGCAATAGCTATGACGGGAAGACGGGCGCCGAACGCCATGACGACGAGAAATTTTGCGAAGAAATGCATATGCAGGGAGTAGACTAGTTGTATTGCGATCATGAAGATGAGACATTCCGTGAATATGTCCAAGGCGGCTACGGCCTGCCATTTCGGCCACTGCAGTTGGTCAATGAGGGCTCCGAAGAAGTCGAGATACTGTGGGGTATACCCTGTTGGAACAATCAGCCGACTGCGTGTATGCTTGCGTTGTGTTGCACGGTGTCGCAATGAGTATTATCGACGCCAGTGCCCATACGCCTGAAAGCGCTGCAAGTGACCATGTTGCAAGGCGGTGTGATCCTCCGGGCGACAGGCGTAGATAGAGAAATAGCACCGACAACTTTGAGGCTAATAGTACGAGGATGTATAGAATCTGAGTCGTGAAGCCTTCCTGTTTAGATTGTCAGACGTGGTTCCCCACCAGGATCGACCATGAACTTCTTCGCGTGCTTGCCCTGCGTGAACGTTCTGGCGCCGATCTAGAAGGACCGATCACCCACACATCACCAACTTACCTTTCCAATTCGTTCCAGTTGCGATGACGATAGACCGTCCTGAGATGCCCCAAGACCAAGGTCAACTAGGTGGAAGATGACTGCTGTCTGCACCGTGTCTAGTATCGTTGCCGCTGCCAGCCACCAATCTGGACGTACACGTCCTCAGTACAGGGTCTGGCATACGGCATAGCAGGCCAAGTCAACTCACCATCGGATCTCCACTCCCTTGACTTTAATCGCAGCCATATTCGGATCGAGAAACACGACCACACGAAGGCGAGCACCACAGCGCCAGTAACGACGATTAGGCCACGCTTATCATGTGCCGTGATAACGTAGGGCGGAGGTATTGCCTCTGCTGCCATGGTATATCATACAAGAAAAGTCCAGGCGTACGGTGCAATGAAAAGAATGCCATGGGACTTGAGTACATCGGTGCGGCGCAGCAGGACTCCTTGTGCTCTATAGTTACAGCTGAACACAGATCTGACAAGGCCCTCCAGCTGGTTTGTTTCCGATGAGCATCCCAGCTCAACCACCAGAACCGCGGACTTGGCACCCTATATGTCATCATTTTCCTTCCATGCCTGGTTTGCACCGACGCGGAACAGCGGAAGGAGGGCCGCTTCCAGTCCACACAGCGTGCAGACGCGACGCCTGGCATGCTAAGCCAGCAATGCCGAGATCTCTAACACGCAAGAGCCCTATTCGCCTTTGCTAGCGTCAGCCTTCGTTTTGTAAGCGAAGGCGTGCCAATTTGCTGCATGGCGGGATGCCATTTGCAACTTGCTGATACGTTGACGAGATGGCGGGATGCCTGCCATGGCGCCATGGCATGTCATGATATGAATTCGACTACATACGCAAAACTACTCATCCCCTGACACGAGCCGTCGTTCGCCTCGTCTTTCCTCGACGTTTACTGCCTAAGACTGAATAGCTGAATCAGACCATATACATCTCGCCAATCTTCCCGAGGTCGCTTGGCGTTGGAAGCCCTTGTAACCTCGTTGGGAGGCCTAAGTAGACCGAATTCTCCCGGAAATTTTCTCAGAGTTCCTTTCCTTTCAGAAGATCGCATCATGGTCTCGGTTCGGGGCATTTTCTCTTCTGGTCTGAGCCGCGGCATGTGTACTGTATATGCAATTCGTATACGACCTCCTGCATCGGCAGCCAAGAAACCGGTTGCGCCAAAAGCTCTAGATGAGGGCTGCGGCCCGTGGCACGGCTGGACTAGTGGCAGATGGAACACATGCAAGCTGCACCGTAACGATTTCTGTTGAGTAACAGGCGCACAAAAGCCATGTGCATCGTTGAACCCTGGTCCATGTGAGGAATCATCGCCCGGTGGTTGATAGGCTTAGTGGTCCCACCGGGATGCGGCAGACTGCCTGGCTGAGCCCACATCAATCTAATGCACGCATGTCTTTACTCGCATGAGGAAATCCCTTTCTTCGCTCCTTTCGCCCTGCTGCGCCTACTTTTTCGTTTTTGTACTCTTTGGTTTTGTTTGAGCTTACCTGTGGCGCCACGTTCCTGCATATCTGCTGCGAGTAAGCCATGTCTGCTTACGACGGTGTTGGGGGTAGCCAGCCGCTTGGGACCATGGACAAGCAGACTGCTTTGGAATCGCGGACGCATGCGGCAAGATTTGACGATGAAGATGAGAGCCAGGACTATCATGATTCTCTACGAGGTCACACAAGAGCCGATCGCGCTGACATGGAGCGCATGGGCAAGGTGCAGGAGTTGAAGAGGAATTATCGACCATTGTCCGCACTCGCCTTTACTGTTATTCTCCAAGGAACATGGGAGGTCCTCCTTACGTGAGTATAACTAATTGGAATTTGATAGTCGAAATGCTGACCATGACAAGCGCAACTTATACAGGTCTGTCCGATGGTGGCCCAGCTGGGCTCATCTGGAGTTTCGTATGGACCTGGTTCGGCTTCAGCACAGTGATGCTGTCTCTTGCTGAGATGGCATCCATGGCCCCAACTGCAGGCGGCCAATATCACTGGGTTTCGGAATTCTCTCCTCCTAGCGTTCAAAAGCCGCTCAGCTACTTCATCGGATGGATGTCAACGCTCTCGTGGCAGGCCGGCACAGCCTCCGGGCCTTTCCTTGTCGGCACGCTGATACAGTCCTCGGTCGTCGTAATGTATCCAGATTACTCGCCTACAAACTGGCAAGGAACACTCATGGTAATTGCCGTGACCATCTTGGTCTGGACGCTCAATATTTGGGGCTCAAAGTTCATGCCGCTGTTTCAAAACATCATGTTGGTTGTACACGTCTTTGGCTTCTTGGCCATCATCATCGTGTTCTGGGTCTTGTCTCCGCGGGCAACAGCAGAAGTGACATTTACACATTTCACCAACGAAGGCAACTGGGGCTCGACTGGACTGGCACTCATGGTTGGCCAGATTTCGGCAATTTATGCCTGTATCTGTAAGTCCAAATACATGCTGCTCTCCAAGGGATACTGACGGCATTGCAGGTTCCGATTCTGCAGCTCATATGGCCGAAGAGATCAAAGACGCGGGCAAGACTGTTCCTCGTGCCATGATGGGCGCATACCTGATGAACGGTTTACTCGGCATGGTTTTCCTCGTTAGCTACATGTTTATGGTTACCGACGTAAGAGCTGCGCTCGACGATGCTAGTGGGTATCCGCATCTGTGGGTATTTAGCCAGGCAGTATCTGCAGGGGGTGTTGTAGCTCTCAACGCTATTCCCACTATCCTCATCTTCGCCGGCACTTTGACCTTCAACTTGTCAACTTCGCGCCAGACGTGGGCTTTTGCTAGAGATAAGGGGTTGCCATTCAGCAGCTGGATTGGCCATGTGGATCCAAAGTTACAGGTACCTGCAAACGCTGTGACGATCACCTGCCTCATCACCGTTATCTTGAGCTTGATCAATATTGGCTCAGATGTTGCTTTCAACGCTAGTAAGTTCTGTCATCATCTACCTTTTCCCTTGCAACCCAGTGACGTGTTTTAGTCATATCTCTCAACGTAGTAGCCCTGATGATAACATACATGTTCTCTATCGGCGCTGTTCTCTACCGACGTATCCGCCACCCCGAACTTCTCCCTTCCTGCCGTTGGTCGCTCGGCAAATGGGGCGTTCCCATCAACATCGGTGGTGTATTGTACTCGACACACGCCTTCTTCTGGTGCTTTTGGCCAGAGTCTACACCAGTCGCACTGGATAACTTCAACTGGGCGGTGGTCATGTTCGTAGCCGTCGCTATCCTGTGTCTGCTAGACTATGTCATCAGAGGTCGGAGACATTACAAGGGCCCAGTCGTACTTGTTGAAGGATTCAAGGGACAATGAGTCTTGAGTGAATGGGGAAGCGAAAGTACAGAAGCTTCACATCTATTTGGGCTCGGTCGTTATAGTTCGGACGGTGTACGTGAAAACGAGACATGTGCAGACCTAGAGGTGATATGATTTAAATTAATGTTGAACTATAATGCAATTCAAATACACTGATCCTTTCCCTTTTCCACAACGCTTATTGTCAGATGTGATAGTTGTCAGACGCGAAGACACGGACTGAACATGTTAAAACTGCTGAATCGGAGCGATTCATACCTCCATCTAGGCGTAGTAACGTTCCAGGCTCGATTGCGCACCTTCCGGCTGTTGAGGAAGCGGAGGTGGCACATGTCGATATGTGGGGCATCAGATAAAATTTGCATCGGAAGTGACTCGGATCTGATAAGACGGCGGGTCTTCCACCAATCGCATCTCGCTACCCTCCCTCTGCGACGACAACAGTGGATCAGTCGCAGACAGCAGGCAGCCCAAGTGGAGGTGCGCTTAGGACTAACCGATTTCCCATCTCCGGAGTGCGGTGTGTTGATGGCAATAAGAAGCGGGCGTTTTGCCAATCTAATCAGATCATCTCATCTCCATCACATTTCCCCTATCCCTACCTTATCAGATCGAACTTTGCAATGAGACTTACGGGCGTTAGCAACTCGTTGGAGGGCTTGAGCCTGAGCGTAGGCAATCCTCACCGCGTCCTTGTTGTCGGTTGCGCATACGGCGGTATATCTGCCGTGGTTAATCTCCTCGATTATGCACAAGGGAAGCCACGACAGAGTGTCTATCCAGGCGGCCCGGATTTCAAGGGGGCGCAAAGTAGGAGAGGGGTTGAAATCACCGTTATCGATGAGCGAGACGGTTACTGTGCGTTGTACTACCCCGCTAGCCGAGGCCTTGCTCGTTGGCCCCCACATCGGAGCTTCGTCTTGTGAGACTCTTCACTGACGCTTGCAATCATAGTCCACTCTGTTGGTGCTCCACTCGCTCATGTCACACCGAAGCATACAAACCAAATGTGGAAGAGGTTCAGTCATCTCAATGAGCTCAAACAACCAAACCTCCGCTTCAACCATGGAAGTGTTAAGAACATCAACCCAGAAGCCAAGGTCGCCGAATGGTGCGACGGTAATGGCAAGACACATCAACAAACATATGACTACCTCGTCATGGCCACTGGCCTAAAGAGGACCTTTCCCGCCGTTCCCAAGTCCGGAAGCTTCGAAGAGTATCAAAGAGATGCCAAGGCGTTCATCGAGAAAATCACTGGCGGTGACGCATCGAAAGGCCAAGGAAGGAGAGTAGTAGTCATTGGCGCGGGTGCTGTTGGGGTTGAATTTGCTGCTGAGATCAAGAGCTATTACCCACATATTGAGGTTACGCTGGTACACTCACGGAGCGAAGTCCTCTCCTCCGAGCCACTACCTGCAGACGTCAAAGAGCGCGTGAAGATACTTCTGCAGGAAGAGGGTGTTGACCTTATTCTTGGTAGTAGGGCATCCAGCACGAGTCTGCCCAATGGACAATTCACCGTCACACTCGCAAATGGCGACCCTGTAACAGCAGACTTTGTCGTCGACTTTACGAGAAAAGGCACACCGACCACGCATGTTCTACCCAAGGAGTGCTTGAACAAAGACAAGGAGATCATGGTCCACCAATCGCTCATGTTCAAAGACACCATTCCAAACGCTTCCTGTCACTTTGGTGTTGGTGACGTCATTGCCTGGTCGGGCATTAAGCGCGCAGGTAGCGCGACGGTCATGGGCCAGACGGCTGCTCAAAACATATATTCTGCCATGTTGAACTCGGAGCTTCCCCCTTCATCAGAGCAATATGGCACGGCCGAGCTACCCGCATGGGATGCTGTTATTGGTATTGCAGTTGGAAAGCAATGTCTGACGTATGACCCGAAGAACGGCATAAAGTATGGTGTTGAGGTTATGAAGTCGTACTTTGGTGATGACCTGGCCTGGACGAGTACCCTGAAGTATCTGTGTTTGACCGATGTGGTGGAGAGGGCGGATAGTCCCGTCGAAGAGATTGAAGCGACCAAGATGACCGAGGTGGGGATTAAGCCGGTTAGTTCGGAGGCATAGGCAGAGGTTCCTGGAGAACAGCCTACTCGGCAAGGATCTGGAGTGTTTTCAACGCTGGGGGAAGGGCCGTGTTTGCGGGGGATGAACACTACCAGGACCGCAAATAGCAAGGTGGAGCGCACTAAACTTTTGATCCCGAGACCGTTTTCCGCACGTGGTCGCTGACGTGCATCTGCATATGCAACCTGCATCATGCGTCTTCAGATAGCTTCACCTTGTCGCGTCACACCTTCAACTCATTTTTATCATCCTTGAACGACGTACGGCATGGAAATCTTCGTACGAGCTGATGTTGAACTGTCAGGGCCGTCGTGTCTTCTGATAGCGTGGTTGCCACCATGTTGAATCCCGTTTCAAATTTCCGCACAGCCCGGTACTCCGGAAAGGGGGGGCCACTGTGGCTGGTTACGCTGCAAACGTACGCCCGTCGCGCTGAGGTGTAGTAAGATGAGTTCAGCTCTTCGCATGGCTCGCACAGAGGGTTTATTCTGCTGTATATTGCGTCTGCATCGCATACACGGTCTCCATGGATAGGCGGTCAAGGAAAAACAACTGCGCCCGTTGGACTACCTACTGCAAGTACATTCCGAGATGGTTCCAAGGCGTTCTGGAAGCGGCAGCTAGCTCATTTCCGCAGATTTTGGATGTGGTCACCTGTTCGCATGCTGGTCGATGCGCAAAGGGACGCGTTGAGGGAACACGGGCTAGGCACCGAAACAACTGGCATCGCTCTCCTCCACATCGCAAGTCCGACCCTGATGCGCGCTTGCTTTCTTGTAACAACAGTACCTCTTAATCATAATTACGCCGTCATTATCTGATACACCAGCAAACAGTACAGTCGATTTCTGCCATATCACCCCAGACTCTCTCTCTCTCAACACACCATGTTTCCCAGCGTAAAGGACCGAGCGCGACAGCTGTTTGGGGAGGCGGCTTTTCCAGCAGATGCGCCTACACCTCCACCAGTTGCGACGGGAAGGAGAGGCGCCCCGCCAAAGGCTGCAGCAGCACCGAAGCCAAGTCCAGAGCCAAAGACACCTGCAAAGCTATCGAGGACAAGAAATGCGCCACCTCCAGTTGAAGAAACGCCAAAGCCTATAGGCGCATGGCCAAGTCCTCTCGAGCAGTTTAGGGCGAGGAGAGCGCAGCCAGAGAAGACAAGTCCACCACCATCGCCGTCCAACCCCACATCCAAATCCGTTGCGCCACCCAAAACCGCATCGTCCGCACCTCCGAAGGCTGAAAAGGCTTCCAAGACCGATAAGCCGTCCAGAACAGAGAAGGCTGAAAAGTCATCCTTATCGAAAAAGACAAGCTCGCAGACAAAGTTGATGCCACCTACGAAAGCAGCAGCACCACCAAAGAAGGTGCCAGAACCCAAGGCCGTGCCACTCAAGAAGAAGCCCGAGCCGAAACCTGCCCTCAAATCTGCCCCCGAGCCCAAGAAGCAGTCACGCCCCAAGCCCGAAACTCGCACCTCGTCACGCCCTAAGCTGGAGCGTAGCTCCTCCAGCTCCTCGCTCGAAGACGACGAGTATGGCCAACTGCGCACCGCTTGTCTCCGTGAAGTCTCAAAGGTCACAGGCCTCAAGGGCAAGAACTTAGCGATATCGCTGCGACAACGATCTTCAGGTGAATGGTATGCGGCACTGAAAGACGTGAGTGCGGACAAATACCTGAAGATGTGGATGAACCGCGATAAGACATTTGAGACGCAGGAAGAAGCCCTCGAGGCCTACTTGATTTTTGCGAAGAAGATGAACACAGACACAAAGCTGTTTGGGCCCATGAGCCCCAAACTAGGGAAGAGCAAGGGAGGCTTCTTCTGAGTTACCTTACTCGCCTGCTGTGATGAAACCTACATGTGCCCACGAGAGCACGTCGTAATATATGTAAGACTACGGGATTCCGGGCCATTATTCAGCGCGGCGTTTCGGACCTTTGTTCGAGCACTTGCTTGATTCTGTTGTGAGAGATGTACGATATGTAAGATACGGCGTGCTTTTGATTTTGCGAATGGCGTTAGGGGGAGGTCCACCTCTGCCAATTCGCCATATACCCCACTCAAGCCTTTCTTCTCACCCACGACACGGCTTTGTTCGTAGATCGAACGTCTTGGTACCATATACACAGTTGTAATTTGTAATACACCATGCATTCAGTGTCAGCAATGGTCTACAACAGTAGAAAGACCACGCAGGTTTCGTGCCCCGTCACTCTACCAAATGATAATCCACTACTGTTCTTACCCTTGCGTATTTTCCTTACCTCACGTTGTGCAGCACACTGAACATGAACATTTTGCGCAAACTTGATGACAATTATAAGCTCTATAGCACTCCTTCTGCATACAACTATAGGATACTCCGAACTGATATTCTCTCCCACTTCACCGAGTTTCAACCAGGTAGTAGTAGAAAGTGCTACACGATATCGAGCCAAGTATCATGCTGATGGTAACCATAGTAGTCTTGATTGGAGATAGGGAGCTCGGTATTCGTTAAGAGCAGTTCGCTGTGAAGGCGTCAATTGGGATGCATCCTATAACATAGTTAGTAAATCGGTCCCTGGCTAAGTATAACTGTTACTATACCATTCCTGTTGACTATGCAAGCGAAGCCCTGGACGTAGATTATTAGAATTTTCCAATATACATGTGGTACCGCTGCTTCTTACATCATTGCATGACCGCGCAGTCGCCGAACCGCCAGGGATATAGCAGATTCCATTAGGATAATTTTTTTTCGAAATCTTGGATTCTCTTCGCTTCCCTGTCATCTTTGGTTACACAAGTCTGTGGCTGTCAGTGTCGTTCATCAAAGGCGAAAATGATGGTTGGTGTACCCAATAAGGCTGAGCGGTTGTCAAGGACAGCATGGAGATCGTCACGGTGATAACGCTGAGCCGCATTTTGTTTGGGTTGATAATCGCGGATAGATAAGTTGTAGGAGTTGATTGTGAAGGTGTAATGCTGCTCGGAACTGATGTTAGGTCAAGGTTGTACAACGTCCGACACTAAATATGTTTTCTAAGAGGGGTATGATGGCCTGTCAGTCTAACCATGAGCCCACTTTTAGCCCCTCTGTTTTCCTAAGCATCACTAGGCAATATTACTCGTAACACACCGCATGCCTCCACAACCTGGAATACGACCAGGAGAGAAAGTATAGCGAACATCAGATCCCTATAGTGTAACTTCATATTCGTATGCAGCCACCTTTGTAGTTTCCAAGATTGACCGCTACGTACTTAATGCTGATCGCCTTGGCCTTCTTTGTTGAGATACAAGGGTCAATTGTCAGTCCGTAGAAACTCTAATCTTATGCCTTTGCTATACAGTGCTATGAAGATTGATTGGTACTATGGGCTCCATTTCGACAACATGAGGAGTTCGACAAGTCGTTGAAATGCAGCGTATTGGTAGATATAGGGAAGCTAGATAGTAGCACAGCCTCGATGGAATAGATGTACCAACGAGATAGGCCGAAGACTTATATCGGCCCAACAGAGTCGCCATAATGTCGGCCCGGCATAGTCATCACAACGTCAGCGTAAGAAAGTGGCACTAAGTAATTGTTCTATAATTAGAACAATGCCGATAGCCCTATAGCGTGCACAAGGGAACGTCTCTCAATGTAGATACATACCTCTAATGTACATAGATAACGCTTGGTGTCGAATACATCATATTACTGTCGGTCTGGATCTGACCCCGTAGTTCCAGTGGAGTACTAGGATAATCAAATATCAGAAAGAGTATATTGGCAGAGGAACACCTTGGCTCGTCATGCGCCTTTCTGAACCAACGCTTAATACTTGGCTATGGATTATGCTCGCGCGAATGGGCCAGTCGTACCGGTAGTCGCGTTCAAAACTGATCTGTCGAACGGAAGTCCTCTACCTCGGCAAAAAGTCAGTGGTAAAGTACACGGTTTGAGCGATCTACGCTGTAAAGACTCCCCCAAAAACCATGCAATGTTTGGGGGATAGGTAAGGCTCATCGTTAATGGCCCTGGCCTAGTGCCGCCCTTGTTCATGACCACTTTCCATACTACTCTCCCTCGGCCCTTCTGACCTTCTCTGTGTAAAGATTGAGTTATGCATGCGTTCCAGTGACGAATTGTTCTAGTTTACTACCTAGGTAGGATTCACCGTCCTCATAATCTTAAGTTAGAGCAGGTGGCGGTGTGTACTGATGGCCCTCCACAAGAACATCCACTTTGTCCATGCACTCGCCCGCGCACAACTGGTCAACACGAGTGAGCGTCGACATAGCGATAAAATCATTAGCTAGCAGTTGATCACAAAGAGGATTTTGATCGTCTGATCGCAAGATGCCGCTGCGATTTCGATATCATCTTGAGTGCCCAAGGCGTTCCAGAGCAGTCGATACAAGACATGCCCACGAACGTGGCCGTGCAGCATCCATCGCTCGGGCCTCGTTGTCATATTTTCAGGCTACTGAGACGAGGAACTGGGCACTGTGCGTACTGTAATTTGACATGGAAGGTTGTGCGGCGCAGTTCTACCTAGGTAGGATGTAGGCCAAAGCTCGATGCTAGACAAGCCCTACACACATGACGCCCGAGGTCACAAATGACGCTGCAACTACTGACGTTGCCACCTGCTCATACTCATTCTCAATACGTTTGAAGACAGTCATAACGCTTAGACATGATAAATTTGGGAGGAATTCATGTAAATCCACAACCACGAAGTCATTATGAGAGTAGCGCTGCTGTTCCAGATTGTTGGAAGTCTTTGCATACTTTTTCGGGTCCTTATAAAACATGACATTCGCGATCAACTTCGCCATTTGCCAATTGCGTTGGAATTTTGAGAAATAGTCGACAAGTAAAGACTTTCGCATCATCTCTTCCGTAGGCTCTCCGTTGAGTTTAAAGAAGAAGGGGTTTTCTGATACTTGCTTTGTACCTGTCGGTATTTGGCAATGGGAATTCGGGCTGAGAAAATTGCAATAAAAGCATATGTTGATTTGTGTTAAGCATAATTACTACCCACATAGTAACAAATTGGTCTTTAGCTTGCCCGAACTTTTTTGCACGTGTAAATACATCCCTTGATTGACAGTCACATTGCTTCCTTTGTAGTATTCGCGATTACTGAATCTTCCGCACACTTCTCTCGATTTGCACTGGCAGCTCATGCCTAATATCAAGAGCTGCCCTTTCAATACCCTGCATTTACGCCTTATTATTATTCAATATGGCTGGCAGGGTTATCTTGAGCTCGATAATTACGTCATCGGGACACACGAGTGGAAATTACTAGCGTCTATTGATAATTGACAGTGAATTTGAATGAAGTCCCACACATGTTACAATCTATTGGGGTTTAGCGTGCGCGAGCCTGCAACCTAATAACTAGCCTGGTTTTGGGAAATCAGTTTGCCACACCACTTCCTCACATTCATACTGCCCAGGCGCTCTCTTTGACCTTGACTTAATCTCGACTATCAGTCAACCTTGCGGCGGTATGGATTTTGTGCGATTACAACAGGAAACTTTCGAGCACCTCCGGGAGGGCATCGTCGATGAAGACGCTCTGGAAACCCGATATCCCCTCGATTACGGAAACCAGGACTTCACACTCTCGCTTGAATATGATGTCTCTCTGGGAGCCCTGGATGCTTTGCCAATCGAACTACAACAAAAGGTTCTCTCTTTTCTCGACATCAAGGCCCTCCTCGTATTCCGTCGGGTCAGCAAGCCAGCTCTCAGCCTCGTCAATACCTTACTGGAATACCAAAAGATTGTCATGAACGCACCGATGGCTTTACGCATGTCCATCGCAATCGGTATGCACGAAAATTACACTATTTCTCAGTTGTTCGATGCGCTTTGCGAACGCGGATGCGCCGACTGTGGCACGCTTGCACACTACATTTGTCTCTTCACCTGCAGTCGCCTTTGTCTCAGCCAAAATGGTTGTTGTCCTGGCAAACTCGCCCCACGGATATTGCTGGATTTGCCTGTGCAGGACGACGACGGGTCCATACAGTCAGACATGCAGGTAGAGAATGCGCCAGACAACTGGGTACCTGAGCATGTTCCTCGCTTTACACCAGTACCAGGCACATATTTCGTATCTCGGCCCTTGTGCAAATACGGCTCGACACACACGCTCACGAAAATCCGACCTGGAAATGTTTTCATCGACATGAATGCTTTCGATAACGGGAAAAAGTTCGTCAGCCAGTACATAGATAGCGAGGATCAGGTTATGAACGTGCTGTACAAGACCATCAGCGTAGTGGTTGCACCTTGGCTGAGTAAGACAAGTATGAGCTTTGAGTGCGGCATGCAATGCCCAGGTTGCATGGAAGAGGATAGAGAGGCAATATCCAACCTGTCAGTGTTGCAAACAAGCATCACCCCTAATTTGGACACGAGAGTCTGTGAAATCTGGACAAAAGAGGGCTTGGTGGAGCATGCACGCAGGGCACATGGTGGTAACGACGGTAGTCAAAATGGCCATATGGAGCTTTGAGGGCATTGCGTATGAACGAAAGTGTCGATTTATTGCGTTCTGATCTGTTGATCGGAAGATTGGTACACCATAGGAGTTATTGCTCAGAGGTAGCTGGCTGCGTGAGGCTACTCAGGTAGCGATCGATTGAGCTACCTGCAATAGCGAGATTAGGAGTAAGGAATGCGAAGAATGAATTATATCCCCGATCCTCGTTCAGAGGTATGTAACAAACTGCTGTTGATTTCCTATTGCCTAGTGCCTGTGATGTATGTCCCACCTTAGTATGGCGAACAGGAGTTCAAATGTAGCACGAGCCGCTTTTAGAGTGATGTTCTCGCGCCTCTAGCTCCCCACTGCTACCTATCTCCCTCTTGGACTCGTCATCGATATCTACTCCAGGCCGAAACTAGGCCCCACTGGTATATAATCATTAAAATTTCAGCATCGGTGTTTGGTAGCTCTAAGTTCTCAAAGCTAAGGCAAGACCCTGACGCTGTATCAGGTCAATTCGGTAGTCTCAAGCTCCACATATGATTCGAGTGCAGTAATTATACATATCGTACCTCCAAGTACTCCACGACTGTTTATCTGTGTACGTGAACGGAACACAACTAGCAGATCTCAGGAGTTTCTAGCCCCATGTTGAAGTTGCCCCTTCATCCAAAATCGGATCGTCATCAGGTCGACCCGGATCGTTCAAACCCTCTTGCTGATCTTCCTGATCTCCAACAGCGGCTTTCCGCTAGTCCCTGGTTCAAAGTGGGTCTGGAAATAGAAATTAAAACAACTCATAGGCTAGGTGTCTGCTAGCGCAAATAAGAGTAATCATGACGTACTCCCTACGTGGAGGTATAGGGCTATTGACAGCCGGTCACAAATGCCTTAAACTAACATGTCCTTTTCGGTAGTGTCTAGAGCTCAGAAGGTGTGTTGAGTGAGGTACAGAGCCGCTATGATCTACATGCCAACTTAGCGTATGGTTTTTGTCCGAGAGGGACGCACCTTTCCATATAAGCAGCTGTCTCGATTTGCAAT
Organism: Pyrenophora tritici-repentis; assembly: GCF_003171515.1. Taxonomy (NCBI): domain Eukaryota; kingdom Fungi; phylum Ascomycota; class Dothideomycetes; order Pleosporales; family Pleosporaceae; genus Pyrenophora; species Pyrenophora tritici-repentis. The sequence goes on along the minus strand of NC_089396.1, from coordinate 1,259,806 downwards.
TCGACCCTCTCCCTAGACTTCATCTTATCGCCAATACCATGGCACGATTCTTTTTCACACTTATTCTCTCTACTGCAGCGCTTGTTGCTGGACAAACTGCAACATGCCCAAATGAAGTCGCCATATACAACCAGCAGGATCGAACAATGACCGCCACGTTGAGTGTGTATTATATCTCATGGATATGTTGTATGTGACTGATCCGTCATATAGGCTGGTTTGTTGTTCCTGTTCCAAAAGAAGATATTATGAAAGCTTTGAGGGAGTCTATCCCGAACCTGGTAACTCTACAAGGACTGAACTTGTTACCCATTCCTGAGGAGCTAGACTTCCCTGTGGGGATGCATCCTGTCCTTGTATCTGCCGGAATGAACGGCGATATTCGACAAGGCGGTTTCCAACTAGCTACAGGATTGATGGTAGCCACCTCTATGATACCATATGTCGGCATCGGCAGTTCCAATACGCCATTCAATGCGCCTCTCGTTTCATATCTAGCAGGCGTGGATGAAGTAACTCAGGGTTATGTGTTTGGTCTCATTCCCTCCGTAGTCGGTAAACGCAGCGATTCCGTCTTCGCTGCTAGCCTGACTAACATTTGATCCAGCAACTATAGGTGGGCTTCTCACACGCGTTGGAGCCTTCATTCCAATGAAAGCACCTCTTCAGGCATACAGCGATGGATCCTTGGGCATAAATTCCAAGTGGGCGCAAGCACCTAATCCGGTCACCGGCCCAGGGCTATATTCTGAAGCTATCGATCTCAAGTTCGTCAGTGAGCCCAACCAAGCATCACCCAGGTACTCCCTCTCTATTTGGAAGCGTCTTATCAATCAACCTTTGATTCTTGGGAACCTTGACAGCGTATTCAGCACCAAGTGTCAACGTAACACGGTCTTCTTCACCAACAGCACCGCACAACCGACATACCGATCCGGAAACGTGACACTTGGGCCTTCAGCGGGTGCTAGCGTGTTCAGTGCAGTTCTTCAAAAAGCTAGCCCGGATGGATCGGGTTTCTATCAATCTGTATACGGCTTGTCGGCTTGCGCGCAGACGGTAGGTTATGGCAGTCCTGTTGTACCACTGGGAGAGGATTGCGAGAAGGCTGCAACAGCTGTCTCAAACACACCGGGGGCCCTGTAAGCTACCCACCAGCCTCTTGTTGTTGGAACTCCAGAATAGCTGCCTAGGGATTCCGTTTCGCTTTTCAGGGTCTTGTACGTCATTGCGCCGGCTAGCTTTCAGTGTTTTTCTCCGATGCACGACGACTCTCTTCTATTTTCATCTTTTGCACAAGGGGGCGTCTCTTGCCCCGAGGTATTTCCGTGTGCTACAGGGAAATAACGATGGGGATATCACCAAATGCTGAGCAATGAAAGGGCTTAGCCAGGTTGGGTTAGCTCGACATATTAACAAGCAACATCTACGTCACACTGACCGGAGAAGCAGAACAGCGAACGCCGGGGTGGACTTTGTCGAAACTAGATATTTCAACGATGCTGCAATCTTTTTCTCGTGCTATGCTGGACATTGTTATACCAGAGCCATTGGGGATATCTACTGTATTCCAACATCAACCAATTTAAACGAATAATTCTCTTGGTGCCCCACCCAATCGCTCGTTCCGCGGAGAGGGGAGAAATCTTTTTACTGAAATAAAATACTTGTTCGACTCAGAACTATGGTGTTTGATTACGAGAAATCAGAAGATACGATGCCCTCGCCACAACAGCCATCGCACATGGATGTCGACCTAGAGAATGGCAGGCAGCCTAGATCACGGCAGAGGGACACGTCAATCACAGAAACATCATCGGGCGATTATGAGGAAGAAGAAGACAAGGAAACCGACCACGATGGCCACCGCCCATCAAGAAAGGAATTACACGACAGCATCTCGCGATCACGGAGTAGACGCAGTCATACCCAAAACCGAGTAGCAACAGGCACGGCAAGCGGTCCGAATCAACCATTGAGTCGAGCAATATCCAGGCGTGACACTGTACTTTCTCGTATACGCACACGACCAAATGTTGCCCCTTTCTCACACCCTCTAGCACATCAGCCAACAACACACGATGTGCTTGTCGACTTTGATGGTGACGATGATCCATACAGACCCGTGAACTGGCCCACAAAGAAGAAGATCAACACCACGCTTATGTACGGCTTGACCACGATGAGCGCTACCTGGGCCTCCTCTTCCTACTCTGCCGGTACACGCCAAATAGCTGCGGAGTTCAACGTAGGTAATCAAGTCGCCGTCTTGGGAACAACACTCTTCCTCTTCGGCTTTGGTCTCGGACCTCTACTCTGGGCACCGTTATCTGAGGTCTACGGGCGACGCATCGCTGTCCTGACGCCCATGTTCGTTGCCATCTGCTTCAGCTTTGGAAGCGCAGTGGCGAAGGACTTCCAAACGCTTATGATCACGCGATTCTTTGGAGCCTTCTTCGCCAGCGCACCGGTGACGAATACTGGAGGTGTATTGGGCGACCTGTACAGTCCCGCATGGCGTGCTATGGCTATGGCCGGTTACGCTATGGCGGTTGTCGGGGGACCATGTCTCGGGCCTATCGTTTCTGCTGCATTCGTCGCAACCCCATCTCTAGGCTGGCGCTGGACGGAATATTTCACCGGAATCCTTCAAGCGTGCATACTCTTTGTCGACCTCATCTTCATCGACGAATCTTATCCCCCAAAGCTACTCATCTACAAAGCACGCCGCCTGCGTCACGAGACTGGTAACTGGGCGCTTCATACAAAGTTCGAAGAGTGGGACGTGAGCATCAAGGAACTGTCTAAGAAGTTCTTGATTCGACCAATCCAGCTCCTCATGACCCCCATCTGCTTTCTGGTGGCTTTGTATGCTAGCTTCTGCTATGGAATCTTATACATGCAACTGGGAGGTATACCAATCATCTTCCGGGAACTGAGAGGCTGGCCTGCGGTGAGTGCTACACTGCCTTTCTTGGGCATTTTGGTCGGGGCAATGATCGGCTGCAGCATCAACGCATATAATCAAATCTTATACAACAAAGTATACCATGCAGCCGGCGACCGTGCCGTGCCCGAGGCACGTCTACCTCCTATGATGCTCGGTTCAGCACTCTTCTCCGTTGGCCAGTTCATCATGGGCTGGACTGCTGGCCCAGAGTACCCTTGGATTGCCCCAGTAATTGGATTGGTATTGATGGGCACGGGCTTCTTCACAATTTTCCAGGCCGCGCTGAACTACCTTGTCGACACGTTCACGTTGTACGCTGCGAGCGCAGTGGCGGCCAATACTTTTCTAAGAAGCGTTTTTGCTGGCGCCTTCCCGCTGGTGGTCACACCGCTGTATCATAACATTGGCGTTGGGCCTGCAAGTAGTATTACGGGTGGTTTTGCGGCATTGCTGATTCCTGTGCCATTTGTCTTCTACATTTTTGGTAAGAGAATTAGGGGAGCGAGTAAGTGGAGTCGTAAGAGTGTGTTTGACTAGTGCTTTGGCATTCTCATCAGTGGTGGTTAACTCTATGGTATTGTCATTCCTGGAAGTTTTTCGGAGGCTTTTAGATATCGTTATTCTGTTTCGCACGTTATTTTCATGTATTCAGTAATGAAGTCTTGTTATTTGTCTAAGCGATCATCGCAATAGAATTCCATAACTTATGGTCACTACACTATTGCACCTATCAAAGTCGACTATAATCTCATTCTTCCCCTTGGCCCCTACTGACCCGAACGATGTTTTTCCATATGCTCTTTGAGTTTTTCCGTCGACATGAAAAGGATATACATAGGGTCTGGTAGGTAACCACCACCAAATCCGAAATCTGACCAGTCCAATTTGCTTTCACTGATCGATGTTGGAGTCTCTTCATCGTGCATGTTCCAAGGTACCTCGCACAGCTCACAGAATATACCGTGTTCAACTTCAACTCCATTGATGTTCAGCCAAGGAGCTCGGACTGAGCATAACTTCCAGCCAAGATCAATCCGGTAACTATAGAAGTCATCCAAACCGTAAATGCTACCAAATCTAGTAGAGGCCTCGACTTCTCTAAAATCGTAGTACGTTGTGCAATCGCCCATGTCAGACGTATCAATCGAGCTCCAGTACTTGGAATGCCTTCCCTTGATCGCTTCAAACTTAGAGAGCGACAATAACGCATTCTGATCAGGAGTCGGATCTATGTTCTCATCTGGAGGTGGTAAGAAGCTTTCCAACAACATGGGACCTCTGGGATATAGATAGCCACCACCAACTGAAAGACATCGTCGAGTAAGGGTGAAGACGTCCAAGTAGACTCCGCAACAATCAATTCAATCCGGTCACTCTCCTAGACCCACTTACCTATCTAGGTAGGGCTTAAACTCCTATAGGTAACTACTAGGCTTAAAGCGGTAATCAATCAATCCAATCTGAACCTTCTAGGACCCACTTAATTGATTGTTGCGGACTGTGCGTCCAAGTAAGGCGCGAACTTGTCACAACCAGAGCCATCACACATTCTTTGGCAGAGTTTTGCGAAGAGGTCCTTGATGGTGAATTTGTGCGCCGTCTGAATACTGATAGCCATGCGGATGCTGTTGCTGGCATTGTTTGCGACCTATACCACGAATTAGCATCTGGATTCGCACGCCACTCAACACAGCATACCTTCTGGTACTCAATCATCGAATTCACAGAGTTCATACCGCTCATACTAACGCTCCGAAAGCTGAGCAGTGTCTCGATGTCCAGGAAGCCTAACACATGATGCTAAAGCTCTGTGGGCAGAATGTGAAGGACTCCAAGGTCGTAGCGGGGACTCGTGTAGTGGCGGCCGTGATCGAGAGGACATTTCTTTACAAGCATATCCGGGTCCAGAATGTAGTCATCGAGCATTCTGATTGTCGTGCGCTGTTGTTCGGTCAAATTTGTGTCGGCCATGACTACCTAGGCAGCTTGTGGTCGTCGCAGAGAGCGGGCAGTGACGCTGATAGCTCTATTCCCAGTGTGTGATGGTTGGTCTGTGAGAGGCAGAGAAAGATTGAGGTGTTAGATGCTCTACCTAGGTACTAATCAGGCAACACCTGCATGCATCCTCGCTAGTTCACGTCACGTGATAGCGAATAACGGGCATCAGCCACGAGCAAAGGATCTGTAAGCTTCTTTTCCATTTAAAGCTACTATCCATTTCACTTTTGTGGTTCTCTATCATACAAATAGAGCACATGTCTTACGAGAAAATAGACAGTAGGGTCAAAGTATTTGGGGCTGCGAGTGAGTGAGTGCTGTTCAAATAGGATAATGAGGTTTCATGCACGAGGCGTACGTGAAACTTTTGACAGCTACGAATATGGCAAGTGGAAGGGCTATTCCGCGAACCTGCTTGATTGAAATTTCCTTACCAAAAATTACAATGTTGCTATTACACAGATAACGAAGCGATAAGACTATGTCCCTAAAAGGCACCAGAAATCATAAAGCATTCACCACATATCACATGACCACGAAAACGCACACGCACTCTCACAATGCGCAAGGAGTAAAGCTCACAAAATCATCATTACTAACTTCCTAACCCTTACTGCCCCCAAGAAAACTCATCAGCACCATCCTCCCACTCCTCGAAAATTTCCAACGGGAACTCATCAGCCAAGTGCTGATAACCGGCGACACCAGGATGCAAATAATCCACACTTTCCCACCTGGGATCCAGCTGACTCGGCACAATAGGGTTCGCCAGCATCTTATCGAAATCCACAACGGCATCAAACACACCACTCTCGCGAATCCACTTGTTGACCCGTTGCCTTGTAACCTCCCTCTCAGGCTGACTATACGGTTGTCCGGTGAAATTCGACGGCGCAGAAAAGGGGGTGATAGTGGCTCCGAAAACAGGTATGCCGTGACTATGCATCAGGGTGACCATTTGCTCGTAGGCTTGGATCAAGGGGCCGTAGATGGCGTCTTGGGCGGCGGTGGTGGCAGCGGCAACGCCAATGTCGTTTACGCCTTCGAAGATCATGGCGTATTTTACGCCTGGGTGGGCTAACACGTCGCGGTCGATGCGGCCAAAGGCGTTGGGGCCGAGGCCGTCGGCTAGAATCCTGTTTCCACCCGCTGCTAGGTTACCGACAGAGATATGTTTTGTGGCCGAGTGCTTCTGCATGCGTGCGAGGAGAAGGTTGGGCCAGCGGTTGTTTTGGTCGGGCGTGGAGCCCCGGCCATCAGTTATGGAGTCACCGATGATGAGGAGCGAGCCGACTTCGGGTGCGGCCCAGGCTTCGACGCTCGAGATGAAGTACCAGTGTGTGGCGTTTTGCTCGGTGCTGTTGGTGATGGTGAAGCCAGGCGAGGAGACAGCGTTTCCGGACTGGAACCAGCTTGTTGTTCGCGAGCCCGGGTGGCTGGTGATGCTATTGGTCTTCTGACCGTTGGCAAGGTACATTGTTACAGTAATTATCTGCCCGGGATATATCTCAAAGTTGATAGGGTCTGACACGGCCAAGGCACCATTGGGCACGCTGATACCATCTTTACCACCAAAGGTAACTTTTCGGACAGTCTTGGGTAGGATATGGTGGATACCCGCTGTCTGGTTCGAGGGCAAGGCGACCGTGACAGCGGTAATGGGGAGGCTGGATCCACCAAAGACGTTTGAGAATTTCAGGCGGATTTGATGCGCCTTCACGGTCATGTAAAGGGTTTGGCGGATGGTGCTGTTAACGAAAACGGCACCGGTTCCGTTCTGCGTTTACTTGTTAGACGAGCATAAATTGCGTAGTTCGGAATGTCCTTACGAATGGCGGCAGAGGCAAATTCGCCGGCTCTGTGAGCTGTGGCATGGTTGCGAATGCATCAACCCAGTGGCCATCTGAAGGATTGGGACGAATCTTGTGGGTATTCCTCTTCTCTACTGCTTGGCCTTGAATGGTCACTGCAGCGCCCACAAGGAGCACTGCCAGCCTTGAAAAGATCATCTTCCAATCGATTCTCAATGAATACCAAAGAGAGGTCAAGTCCACGATGCATTAACCACTGGGGATCGACCATGTTAAATACTTGGCCGCTTCAATGGCACCAGTACCACGGCTCTAGGGAAAAAGAACGAGTCAAGGTCAATATACCAGACCAAGTCTGGGCTAAGCCTGGCACTAGTGCACAACATATTCCTGCAATGAATCCGGGGTGCGGTTAACCTGTGGGGATCTGCGGAGAGGGTCGGATAAATAGCACGGTACAAGAGACTGGTTGGTGGGAAGGCTTCTGGTTGCGACTACTGTTTATCCATCGGCTCCACACCGCGTAAACTGCAGCGTGACGTCGAATTATCGGCCCGTGGGAACAATTGTTCCGTTAGCTTCGCGACTGTGCGGGAGAACCCAGACCGAGTAGAGAAAAATCACATATCCGTCTTCATTGGTATCGTGGCTGTTCATGCTAAATAAAATAACGCCGCCCATGCAATGCTCGTATACCCAAACGCCTCTCAAGCCCACACGTGTCGCCGTGTGATGTTGTACTGCGCAATTGAGGGTATTCCATGGTCTCTACATGGATGACAGCAGGCAGCATTTACGTCTCGCAAAAGGCTCGAGGTATGTGCGGCGGGCCGAGGCAATGTGATACGAGGTTGGTGCAAGTTATTGACAACTTGACCTGGTTTAGCAGGGTCCTGTCAGATGCCGCGGGTACAGGAGATGTGACTGAATCGAGCGCCAGGTGGTGGTATAAGAAGCGCGATCAGTAACAGCCAATGTTTAGTAGCAGCGACAGAGGGCACGCGCAGACTGCCACTATGCGCCAGCTGCACGTGCCTTCTAACGAAGAAGTCGTCATGAGTGTGCGACAGCGGCTCAAAAGTCCTCATCGCTCTCAGCCTTTTTCTTCTTTCGGGTTGATGTCTTCTTCTTCTTGCCGTCGACGTCCATGGAATCGCCCTCGTTCTTTTCCGGAGCGTCGGCGACCTTTGAGACAATCTCGTTAAGGAAGTCGAAGCATTCGGTCTTGGTGATGGCCTGCTTGAGGTGGATGGAGCTGACGCGCTTCGAGTTGCGCGACTTTGCCTCGGCGGCGGCTTTTGTGACGAGGGAGATCATGAAGAGTTCTAACGCTTTTGCTGCGGGGAGTTAGTCAGACTCGTATTGGGGATGGGGTTAATACGTATACGTACACACAACAACGGGCGTGACCTGGGCAACCTTGCCTACATCATCGTCGGCCTGCATGATGCGCTTTATGCGCGCGACAGGGAAGTGGTTCTTGATGTTGATGTCGGCGCCGGGCGTGGCTGCCCCGCCTAGATCAATGTTCGCGTCGGACATGGAGGGCACTGACGCGTCGGGCACGTAGTCCGCATCTTGCATGCTCTCCTCCTTCTTGACACCGCGAGGCATGTAGCTGTAGTTGGGCGAATGGGGCGGCGGGATGCAAGAAAAAGAGCTTCTATATGGCGATTGCTGGGGAGGGCTATATGTAGGCGTTGCAGCGTAGTAGGACAAAGATAAATCTGGCGAGTGTGGAGACTGGCTGTTGTTCATTGGACAGTCGTCGTGGACAGTCGTCGAGGACAAGGGTAGGAAAACGGTAGTGCTCGATTGGGACTTGGTGTGGTGCGGGCGGTGAATTAAATTGCCAGAGGCTCCCGCGGGTGTGGGTGTGGAATTCAATTAGGCAGAGCGGGGCATCGAAGGCTTTTATCTGCTGTTCTGCCTCCCTGGCCCTGCGCGCAATCAGGGGCCGTGCGCCCTGCCCTGCCGTCAAAACTACGACCCAGCTCACTTCTTCTTCTTCTTCTTCTTCTTCTTCAGCCTCGTCACAGTCATCGTCCTGCGGTGACTGCGCGTCGCCAGCAGTGGATGATGATAAGAGCACGCCAGAGACAATGTCGCCGCGCCCGCTTTCTGTCCGCAAATGACGAAACCCGCCCAGTGGCGCCTTGCGGTGCCTGGCTGGCTGTGGTTGATCGGCGCACAGAATCAGGAGTCGCTGATGGTGTAATTACTTGATCTAATCTGACACTCTGCCGCGCTTTTCTGACAAGACGAGGCGTCACTCTATGTATCCTTTGTGATGCTGGCATCCTCTTTGCGCCCCTCGCGATGAGGCCCTTCCCGTAGCCAAGTCGACGCGAGGCTGTTCTTTGGGTCGTCTTCGGGGTAGCCGCGCTGCCGCCTCACGTCCAAGACTGCCTGCCGTATCCGTCGCGTACACTCCTTGCGTAAGCTGACAGCCTCGTCTGAGTACTTCAGCGCATCGTTCAGCACACCCATGTCCAGCGGGCCACTGCGCTTCTCCTCCCTGGCCCGCATCTGCTTCCATCGAGCCCGCAGGTCGCCAAACACCTCGTCGGCATCCAGCTTCTCGCCAAACGTCACGCGCACGTTCTGAAATGGCCGAGGTATGAAGCGGGGGAATGTGCGCGTCTCGTGCATGATGTTGTCGAAGCCCTCGATGAAGATGGGTACGATGTCCGGCATTGGCTCGCTCTCTAGTATGAGCCGCGACACACCCCATTTGAAGTAGCGCATGATCCTCTGCTCACTCTGGTGGATCATGCCTTCTGGGAAGATATGGACCCACGCGTGCCGGCGACTGCGGTATGCCGACGGTGCTGGGAATGTATCCTGGCCGTTTGTGGAGAAACTAAGGTGCCCGCCACTAAAGGGATCGATGACATCTGGGCTCTTGACTGATGTAGCCGGCTTCGTAGGAGGGTCCTGTTCGTGCATGAATGGCCCTCGCGAAAGGAGCCGGATCGCTTCCGTGATGGTGGGCTGGAAGAGGCCACCGAAGTTTGAATGCGCCGAGCGATGTGTGGGGAGAACCTGTCCAAAGGTGAAGAAGGTCGATAGTCCTCTGTCTTGCTGTTAGTCTTGCCATATGCATACAAAAGGCTGACGTACTTGTTGGTGAAGCACAAATCATAGCTGCCCAGTCCCCAACGTAGATTATCTGGGCTAAATATGTACGGGAGGGGGAGTATGCCCCATAGTATCGGGTCATCCATTCTGTCCAAATCCTATAAGCCTAGCCCTGACATGACATGGTGAGAGCGACCGCGTGGCGAACGTACGTACACGGAGATGTGGTTTGAGACTGCAAGCGTTAGAATTAATCATACAACCACCGTCATTGTCGCATACCAGTAATTAGGCCTCTCTCCCTCCGTTCGGGATCCTCGCGCTCATCCAGCAGCTTCAAAAAGCCGTCCATGCCATGCGTCTCCACCTTGCTCAGTCCATTGAGGAATCCTTTGCACAAAAGGCCGACGGCGCCCATTGTAATGGCAGACGCAGCGCGCCATGGGCCGCTGGGAGCCTCCGGCTGCTCCTCTGGTCGCATTGGTGGCGTCGTTGATTAAAGAGGTACATTGAAGTTTTCGCTCCCAACAGCTGACCGAGGGACAAGCCGCGGCCGACGTCACGGCCAGGCACCGGAATTTTGACGACAGGGATCAGCGCCTGTCCGGCCTCCACGTGCCGCGAGTGGCTGGCTCTTCCAGTCTGAGTCCACATACCTTGTGCTGTACGCGACTTTGTTTACTTTACCATCAACTATCGCATCTGCATCTGTCAATTCCCATCATTATCTGGAGCTAATAAGTCTTGGCGCTGTTGCCCAAATTAATCTCAAGCTGTCCAACTATCACGCTTGCTTCACCCGCGTAACCCATTTTCGTCATGCCGCCCCCAAAGACAATCTTCACCTCATACGAGCGAAACGCGCTGAAGGATAGATGGGGTTCGCAAGCAACGCGCCTCAATCGTGATTCCTTCCTTCCCTTTGGCTCCTGCCAGCTATGTCTCCTTCCCTCAGTAGATCCAGTATGCTGTCCATCAGGCGATTTGTTCTGTCGGGAGTGCGCCATGACAAATCTTTTGGCTCAACGGAAAGAGATGAAGCGGCTGGAAAAGGTCAATGAACGGCAAAAGCTGGATGATGAAGACCAAAAGTCACGTGAAGAGGAGGAGGCGCGATTGCGAGCAGTAGAAGAGTTCGAAGCTGTGCAAATGGGACTTTCAGTCAAGTCCGGCGCATCCGCACGAGTCGTGGGGAGGCAGGACGGCAAAATCATGGTAGAAGAAGAGCAGGATGCGAAAGCCGGAGAGGGTAGAGGCACGAAGCGCAAGTTCGAAATCGACGAGGAGGAACTCAAGCGCATCGCGACCGAAGAAAGAACCAAGGCAAAACGAACACTAGATGAAGAGCGCAAAGCTGCAAAAGGCCATCTACCAAGTTTCTGGGTCCCAGGCGAGACACCAGATCAACACCACAAAAACGCCGAAAAGGCAAAGCAAACGCCTATTTGCCCGTGCAGCGATCCAGATCATCCGCACGGCCTATCCCTCAAGGGCCTCACCAGCGTCAATTTCCACGAAGAAAAGTCACAAGAGACTGGCAAATCTATCCGCACGTGTCCAGCTTGCCAGAAATCGCTATCCAACAGCTCAAAAGCTATGCTCGCCATTCCTTGCGGCCACGTCCTCTGCAAACCGTGCGTCGACAAGTTTCTCAAGCCCGAGCATCGACATCACCGCGATGCACACGACCATGGTCCTGAGCCCGAAACGATACATTGTTATGTCTGTGATGCAGACCTTGCGACAGCACTGGAGGCGAAAGAAGAGAAGAAGAAGAAGAAGGACAAGGAGAGAGCGCCGAAGCCAGGACTGGTAGAGATTAAGAGTGAAGGGACAGGGTTTGCAAGTGGAGGCAAGGCTGTGATTAAGAAAGATGGTGTGGCGTTTCAAGTATAGAATCAAACAATGTGTCATTGTTGGTGAATGATATAGGACGGCGGTGTGCCGGTCGTGGGAAGAAAAAAAGGTCTGTTGAAATCTTACTAACAGTGGAAGCACACCAGCACAGACATTTGGAGTTCCATCGCACATTTTCTTCGAGAATATTGAACAGGAGTTTGTTCTTTTATATCTACCAAGCAGTGCACGATACCATCGGCGTGAGAAGGATATATATTCTAAAGAGGCACCAGTCGTAGAGTCCCTGCTTGTAATACCCCAGAAGCTAGGGAAACATATGCGTTGAAGTAAATGTCATTTTGGACATCAACTGTAGTTCTGTGCTTTTCAGTCCACGTTTGGAAAAAAAGGTGTGGTAGGAGTAATTAGAAATATACAGTTAAACATAATGCTGTTAGAGCCTCTTTGATTTCTCAACGGACATGTTTGGAAAGGTTGTGGTTACGTCATTGCGCTAGTACAACGTAGTCACTTCCGTGTTCAACATACGTATTACCTTCTACCACCACATCTATTCCATGTATGGAATAATGACCGGTCGAAATCTTTCATTTACGACGTCCTACTGTCAGTTTATGAAAAAGATCCTCATGCTGTGCCCAGCTATCACAATGCGTCAAGCAAACGTATTAGTCATCCTACCACCCACAGCAGCTGACAATAGATATCATCAACACATGGAACCTTAGTCTCCTCCAGAAACTGTGGGACTTGTCCCATGTCGAGTTTCTTGAGCTTGGGTGAGCTGAATCCAGTTTATTGCCGCATGGAATAAAGTGCAACTACTCTGTAATCCGATCGTAGCAACACAGAAATCAATAAGATTGATAGATCCTGGTAGTCCTACGTCTCAAGTGCAGCGCAGTACTGTCATGCACGGGTACCCCAAACAGGCTAGCAACTCTTGAACGAGACCCTCGCCGGATCCTTAGAATCACCTCACAATTTGGTTGTTGAGAAATATCAAAATCATCTCATCATGAATCTACCCGGTATGGCCCATGTTCCTTATTTTGGTGGTATGAAACAGGACACAATGACATAGTAGGCAGCTTGGTGTTTACGTCTCACGTTTACAGCAAGAGCGACCAGGTACTGCACATATTCACAGCTTCCCATTTCGTGCAACCAGTCAGATAGCACATGTAAAAGACGGGAATCTACATGGGGTTCCTTCACCTTTTGCGTGTGGACTGTTACACCGCTATCCGTGCTTGCTATTTGATAAATAGCAGCTTTGTATTCCTTGCGATTCACCTTCACTCACACACTGACGAGAATATGTATATGTATGTCAGGGCCTGGCTAAGCTCCAGGTGTTTGCACACTCGCGCTCATCATAGCACTTAAGATTTCGATTTTTTTTTTCTGTACTGCACCTGTATTCTTCTTCGTCGCGGCACGCGGCTGTTACTTTCGACACACCCTTCTCCGTACGACCTACCAGCCAGTCATGTCTGGAAAGACCCGCTACCAAGAGCTTTGGGCGTACCCATTGCGCCTATACCGCTCATTTGGCAAAGACTCGACTGTAAGTTTGTTTACGTCGCTAAACATGCCTGGCTGTCAACCATCGCTCACATTCTAATCCTGGCACAGGATCTCACCTCGAATCCTGGATCGCTTTTAGTGCATCCCGGCAGCATCACCCTTGAACAATCAGTACCGATTGTGAAGGAAAAGTGGTGTAAGTTGCCCATCCACTTGTAACCACACCGGATGCGTATTGAATTTGCTTTCTTCTCAGACTACCCCACCGACATCGCAAACGATTTGGAGCATATCGATCTTCCCCAGAGGGTCAAGGAAGAAGTTTACGCATGCGCGTGGGAATACACACGTTGTGTGATTCCGCAGTACACTAACTGGAAACGCTATATAGCCTTTATGCGCATAATAGTCATAGGCATCATTGCAGAGTACAACGGTGAATTAGTCAGAGTCGCAGAGACCGACACACTGCTTGGCTACAACCTCACTGCTGTTCTCGCAGACCTTTTCCAAGGCACTCGGATTCAGTAAGTATCCCTTGTCGAATGGCCTACTCCGTTTGCTACCAAACGGACTCCGAAAGATACAAGACACACAGGTGCTAATTCTTTCTTACAGTACCGAGATGGCACGGGAGTTTCGCTGCTTCCTACTCATCACTGCTGACAAGTCGAGTAACTGGCGCGATGGTTTACTATTTCGAAGCTACGTCAACGCGCTTGCGAAGTCACCCAGCCAGTGGTTTCGCATGCGAGACACGGATGCTTTGATCCGCTTTACGCTTGGTGCTGCCCTCGCCTGTAACGACCTCGATAGTATCTGGTACACTGAAAAGCAGATGGAGACGCTATGTGAGCTTGGTGCAACCCTCTACGACAGCGTGGCTTTCTTCAAGCATCGTACTGAAGCGGAGACCGTAAGTAGCTATTGGATAGAGCTTGGCATAGGATATAGGCTGACATGATATCCAGCACTCAACATTCGCATACGTGCCCTCCAGCATTCGCGTCCAGGCCTTCCATCAGTGCCGTGAGCTACTTTGGGCTCTTGATGTCGCATGGGCCGGAAAGCCGGAACACCTTGTTGTCATCAACTTCTTACGCTTCTTTGGTGGTCCTATCCATATGAGTACGTCGTATGATCATTTCTTCATGAGAAGTACTAATCAATTCTCCCTGTTCCAGTGATGCGACGCTACCGCTTCGTCGAAGAAGGCCTCACAATCGGCCGGCCAGAAACAGAAACCATGGTGAAGCTAGCACGCCAACACTTCAAGCTCTGGAACCGAGTCGACGCTGAGAACTGCAGCGTCCAGGATATTGAGCGCTACAAGGATCTAACCGCAAGGAGCAATGAGCTGATGTTCAGTGGCCTCCGCGCATTCCTGGACGCGAGCGGCGAGAAGTCATGCGAAGACTGCCAGCAGCGTCAGACATACGGCGCCGAGACCTCGTACGCTTTTGGAGGTGTACAGCTATGTAGCAAGTGTAAGCAGTCGTGGGGCGCATATGTTCAATCCTTCCCTGATCGCTTTAACACTGTCTTCCCGGAAGTCCAAAAGTCGGATGGGACTGGTTGCCAAATCAAGTGAGTGCGCTTTGTACTCGTAATTCACCTGGCCTAAATCGATACGATGCTGCACAGACACACATGCTTGATGCTTCCATTCCATTTGAAATAGCACCTGGGTGTCATGAAATACTTGACATACTAGTGTAAAATGGCCACTGTAGTCGCCAGACATGCCTATAGCATTCCACAAGAGATGGTTAGACTAACCATGTACCGATTCCCGCGCCTTGTTCATTACGATGCACGGAGAAAGTGAAGGCCAGGTGATGATTGCGGTGTTTGTGGGCTTGGAGTTCTGTTGTTTCCAAAAGAGAGATGTAATGCACGTAAATTTTACTCTAAACCACCTCACAATCCGCTTTACATCCATGTGCGTCCCGCCTTGGATGAAGACTTGTCTTCACCACCCATACCTATTTCCCGCTTCCTTCTTATTCCGATGACCAGCGGCGAAATGATCCTCGAGCGCCTCCTTCTGTGTGGTGGCGACATTGACCAAACTCCTCAGACTATTCTTGCCTGTTCCAGTAATTGACTTGAGTGGGTTGTGTGACACGGCCTCTCCCTGTTGGCGCAATCTCTCGTTGTGCGCGTACTCGGCGTCTGTGTTGAATTCTGCGATATGGGCCGAAGATAGGTCCGGAGCGTCACGGCGCTGTTTGCCGAAGAGTTGACGGCGCTCAGCGGGAGTGAGGTTGAGTTCCGAGGCGATATTGGTGAGATCTGACGGGCCAGACGGGGTGGGTGTCGGTTGTGTGGTAGTGTATGCGGAGTGGTCTAGGAAGGGTTCCGAAGGTATGGTTGGAGCTTGCTCTTCGTCGGCGCCGTAGAGGAGGGGCTGATATTGAGTGTCGGTTGGTGCTTTGGATACTGTAGGTTCTGGTTCATTTGAGACGCCGAAGAGTGAGACTTTGGGCTTGCGCGGTGCAGTAGCAGTAGGTAGTGCTTGGGAATCTTGCGCATTCGTGCTGGGTGTGCTGGTTCTGTCGGTTGATTTGGGTGTTGGACGAGGAACTACGGGCTTCTTCTTCTTCCCTTTGCCAACAGACATGGGCACGAAACGTGGTGCGGCTGGCTTTGGCACGTGTTGCGGCGCTGGTGTTGGCTGCGTATTTTCGGCTGGCGCCTTCACTTGAGTTTCTTTCTTTACTTCTGTTTTAGGCGGTGGCAGGTTAAGCATGGCTCTGAAATCCTCCTTCTTCATAGGCTCCTTCTTGATCGGGTTACCAGTTTCATCGTATTCGTCCGTCTCGACTCTTGGTTCCCTCTTGAATGCAGGTTCCGCGCCAGTCTTGAGATTGACACCCGAAGCGAGCCCCTTGCCCAATCCTCTGCTTCCTGTCTTTGCGCTTTCCGATGCTGATATCGCGTTTACGTTTGGCTTCTTTGGCGCGGGCAGCATTGCGTTGAACCCACCGAAAGACGACTGCCCACCTAGGCGCGGCTTCTTCGCAGGTGGCGCGTCATCTTGTATGTCGTCCTTGTCTTGTCGCGACTGCGATGCGCCCGGGAGGTTGACCTTGATTCGGCCTGGATTCGAGCGGTCGACAACTTTCTGGAAACTGGGCTTCGGTGCTGGCTTTGCGGCTATTTTTGGTGCAGAGGGCGCCTCGCTGTCCGACTCAGAATCTGAATAATCGGCGAGAAGATTCATTTTGTTGTTGTTGTTGTTGTTGTTGGTGTTGTGGTGGATCCTGGGGAAACGAAAGACAAAGTTGAAGTTGACGATGAGATCACTGTTGTCGCGCGCCATTGCCAAGCCAGGGTCCAGTTACACCATTCACTTGCCCGCAGCCTTCACTGTGCTTACTGCAGCTTCCCTTATGGCTTCATGATACCCTTCAGCTGGTCTGGCAACTCCCTTCTATTACAATAATATGATAGGTTGATCCTTGCACCATGTCTCTCCTTCAGAACGAAGAGTGAGTGAGCCCGCATCACCTCCGCTTCGCATTCGCCAGTCAACTAACTCACCCCCCAGCTTCGTCTTATATCAACTACGGACCGCTTACCTTTCCTCGATCAAAGACGGTGTCGGCGAACGACTAATCAACGTCGACGCGAGTGTGCTGAACAACCCTGCATTTCGCGCTGCTGGTTGGGTTCCCAATGCCTCTGACATCAAGCGCACGTACTCTCCGCCCATCCCCACCGCCATTACCTCGGAATACTTCCAGGCTCCCCGATCGGCTGGTCTGAAGTCGCCCGAAGGTTTTGGGGACGATGAAGAGGAAGGCGGAATGGTGACTGGAGGGGGAAGCAATGACACGGTGGGACCTACGTTGAATGCGAAGCGCAGGCGGAGGAAGGAGCAATTAGAAGAGGATGACAGCAGTGACCTCAGCGATGAGAGCGACGAAGATGACGATTCGCACAGGTAGTCATTCGCCATGCGCCCAAAGATTGGACTAACAGATACCAGACCCGCCAATCAGATCAAGTTCACCAAGATGCCACTACGCACCCGCTCTGGCTCTTCACCCATACCTGGCTCCGCTCTGCGAAGAGAACTCGCCGAAGTTGGACAAGGACCCTCACTTTTGGTCACATCTCCGTCACGGCCACGCGAACCCATGCTGCGTAGAGCATCCCTGGGTACGGTGGAAACATCAAAAGCAAGACCACGAAGAGACACCATTACCGGCAGTGAGATGTCCTCTGAGAATGAATTTGACAGCTCATCCTTCAAGAAAAGACGGGTCAATCCTCGAAAAGCTGCCGGTGCAAATCAGTTGCTTTCGCAACGGATAGAAGAGGACGGAGAAGAAGCTGGTAAAACACGCGCACGACTGGAAGCCTTGAACGAAGAAGGCAACGAGTCTGACGATTCTCTAACATCCGAGTTTTCTGGTTCTGACGACAGTGCTTCTCTTATAGGTGCAGGCGACCCCTTGGACTCGTCTCCAGCTGGAGGACATCTTCCCACCATGCCGGGCATGACCCCCTTCCAAAGCTCACCAAAGAAGAGAAAGGAATCAATCCTGCCAACTCTCCAAGCTCTCCCCCCACCGCGCCCGATTAGTTTCGTGCTGCCAGTGAGCGCCTTGACTCAGGCTCTCCGGGCCAAGGAACAGAAGCCATCGAATCCACTGCAACGCTTTGCCATGTGGAATGCAGCTAGTGAAGCCCAGCAAAATCCTCTATATATCAAGTTGTACTGCCCATTCTCTGCAAAGCCCTCGAAACCCATTGAGCTTCTCATCAGGAAGTTCAATGATAAAGGCGAAGGACCTTCTGTGGCTGAAGCCATCGGATACGCCCTGCATCGATATCAAGAGGAGAAGCTAGAGCCGCCACTAACTCCCGAACAGATTAATGTAAACCGCTGGGTCATGCGCATGTATGACGATGGCGAAGTCGACGACGAGTTTCCACCTCTCACAAGAAACAAGTCGTTGAAGGACTTTGCATCCAACAATGCTCGTGGAATGAGACCTCGTGCACGAGAAAAGCCATGGGATGAGTTCGCGCTTGTCGAGGCCACTCAACGAGAGTTTGTCGAGAACGAGAAGCTTACGCCAATCTACAGCGAAGAAGCAGCCAGTGCGGCCGTGTCACAAGACGGGCCTACCGAAAAGGAAGAGAAGAAACCCGTGAAACCCCTTCCCAGTCGTGCGAAGAGTTTTAGAAATCCGATTACTGGGCCCTCGTTCGCGCCAACGGCGACGCGTAAAGACACAAGCAACCTCGCCGACGTTCCAAAGGTGCCCCAATCGCATGCTGCAAGTCGTACTGGAGCCCCAAGGACGGTCAATATACATTACACCGACGAAAACTTTCACACCAAACACTTTTCACTACCTTGCACGACTGATACGTACATTGCTGATCTGTTCGACCAAGTCTGCCACGACTTACGGCTCGATAAAGCACTCTACATCCTCAAGGTATCCGGTAGCACCACCGTAGCGCCACCAGATCGTACGGTAGAAGCACTGGATACGCGCATGGATCTTGATCTGGTGCGTCGCCGGTACGTCGGTGATGGGGTATTTGGCCTGGCTGGATCACCAGGCTCATCATCACCCAACGCCCCACTCATCATCAGCACGGGAGGAGCGCCAAAGAAGACAAAGAAGGGTGATCGTACCGCTGCTGCTGTCTCCGGCCAAGGCCTAATCCACCCACTCGCAAGGACCGGCGATTCAGGCGCCTTATCTCTCACAGCAACAAACTACTACCGCCGCTACCTCGTTCTACGCAAACAACCAATGTCATTTGCTTCCTCAACATCCCGTATCCTCGCTCTCGACAACGAGTATATGCATATCATGCCCGGTGAGTCCAAAACCGGTGCTCGTGGTGGCTTTGGTGTCGAGGGCCAGGGAAAAACCACAACCGTGCATTTTAGCAGTGTCATTGGCAGCAAGGTTAGCAAGAAGCACCCGAAGATGTTCCGCGTTATCGTCTTCAAGGAGAGGGAGACGAAGCGATATGATTTTGAGGCGCAGGCTACGAATGAGGCGGTTGAAATCGTAAGGGAGATTAAAAGGGGGGTGGAGAGGTTCCAGGAGGGGATTGTCTAGATGGCGTTAAGTTCTTGGGTGCGAGTGTTTGGTGCGGCGATTATAATGGGCTGTTATAGTATGGCGTTTTGGCTGCTTCTGGGCGATGGCGAGCGGCGACTCGTCGATTCTGGGTGGCTGATACTTGGGACGTATACGTTGTGTTCATTGAATACTGAATGAGACGATCTTATGGTTCATTGCAACTTCACGTGTTTTGTTTGAGGGGCTGGTGTAGCTGCCTGTACCTTATTCTCATAGAACTCCTCACCTACAAACTTGAAGTTCCTAATGATCCAGCAAGAATTTTTAGTCACACATGATATGCTGTTTAGTCTTATCATTTATATTTTCTGCTAGGGGCACCTTCCTCGTTTCTGATAGAAACGCACGGCAACAAGTCATGCCTCTTCCTTGACAGCTTTCCTAATAATTTGTCCTTCCCAACACAAAGAAGATATGTAAACGATCTTAGTGCTCTTTACTCTTTAGAGGTTCAACAGCAAGACGATGGGATGACATGTAGTCTCAAAAATGAGCGGGATTCTAGAGGTGTTTTTGTGTAAACCAGATTTAAAGTTATCTACCCTTATAATTCCATACCTCCTTTGCGTACAGAAAATAAAAGAATAGCAGGAGGAGGTACTAAGAACTATAAACGCAGGTTTTCTGCTAGGATATTTCGAATTTCGAACCTTCGGGACGTCATAGTTCTGCTTTTGTGGTGCTTCATACATACCAACTTCTTAGGTGATGTTAAATAAAACCGGAAGAAAGTAAAAGATATATATCGGGAAGTAGGTGATTACAAAAATAATGGAAGAAGAAGAAGAAGAAGAAGAAGAAGAAGAAGAAGAAGAAGAAAAGACAGTTTATATATCGTGCATTCTAGTGTGCTGTACTCATGAGCTTGGGTATCTCGTTTTTTGTCCACATGATTTAGATTCTGGCACGCATGACCGAAAGACATCGGGCCATGTTGTGGCGGTTTTTTATGTTTGCGACTAGATATTGAAGAGCTTTTGGCACGAGTGTCGTACATGGTATTCGTGGATGTGTGGTTTTGTTTTAATAAGGGAAGAGGGTGGGAGGTCGAAGTGAGTAGAAGGAAGCAAAGAGAAGAGAAGGGGTGGGTATTTATACCTTTTTACCCGTTACGTTAGTCCCAACTAAGAGACTCTAGGTTTGGACGTTGTGCATGTAGGGGCACTGCTTAGATTTAAAACAGCTCATTTAGATCACACGGATTACTCGAAACACACACATAAGCGTTTGTACCGTGTGTTTTGTGCCTCAATAATCAATGGGGCAAAGCCTTTAGCAACATGGTTTCTACAAGTGCATCTCTTCAGTCACCCCAACGAACACACCCCCAATATCAATGCAGATCGAGTTTTGGTTCTCCAAAATTTCACACCTAGGGCCAAGCATTTGGATTAGGCGGAGGACCATAAGGCTGCCAGTGTGTCCCTTCCTGAGGAGGCGGGGGCTTATAAAAACCCCGAAGAGGCTTTCCTGATCTCGGGGGCCCAATATCAATAGTATTCTCTGCACGGTCACATCTAGTAAAGTCGGTTGAGACTTGGCGAATCGTTATCCAATCTAAGCTCAGCGTCAACTGGTCGTGCCAATGGGCTACGCCGCACACTTCGAGGTCGGGGATAAATGGGTGTACAAACGTGACCCAGCGCAGATCCTTCCAATGATCGTCAAATATTGCCGCCAACCAGTGGTCGTCGAGGCCGAGCGTTTGGGGGTCCCTGTACTGGCGGGGTGAGAGGTGACGGGTGGTGGTGGTCATAGGTTCTGGTGAATGGGGGTCCGTGAGCGCTGCCGTCTTCTCTTCATTGTTACTGTTGGTGTCGATTTTGGTGTCTTTGTCGGTGTCCTCCTTTTTCGAATGTCGGTGAAGGTCAATATCCAATTTCGGGAAACGACCCCGCGGGTCTGGATACGTGGGATCAGGCGGCAATTCCGGCTCGCGGAACTTGTATACAAGGGGTCCACAGAGCTGGGGAGTCATTTTTGTAAACGAGCAGCCCATTGAATAATCGTGATTTCCATGAGTTTCCGGACTGATGCCCTGGGTGTAGCATTCATAGCACACGGGATGCCTTAGCCAAGGGTGACCCATCCACACATTCTTATGAAAGCCGCCCCAGTCGTCGTCCGCTTCATCGGGGTCGTAACGTTTATTATTGGTGTGCGTGGTAGGGCCAACGTCGGTCACATTGGTTGACTCGACGAGTGGTGCAGCTTGGTGCGTCGAGTTGGGAGGCAGGATCAGGTATCTGGCATTGGACAGTAAAGCCATGTTGGCGAGCAGTGTGCTCGAGATGAGGGTAATGAGGCGAGTCATGTTGAAAAGCCTCGTTTGTATTTGTCTAGAAAGAATCAGCTCGTTTTGTACAAGGTATGAATAGACACTGGCTTACCCACGAAGAATTGCAATTGTGGTAGGAAGTGTGGGAGATGGAGATGCTACGGGTTTGGAGAGGCTTTTATTCGCATCAAATAACGAGAGGACAACGGTGGCTATGCCCAGGTTGCCATTTTGTCGACTACATCACTGTAGCTAGCGGAGATGGCAACTTCCACTTTTGACCCTGGCCCACAGAAACAACCCCTAGACCCGCCATCTCCGAGCCACCTTTCATCTGATCATTACCTGGAAGTGTTCCCTTCCATTGACTCTTCAGCGCTGACATCACATTGATGCGTGGAGGTATCATATGCTAAACAGAGTATCGTGTATTAACCAAATTATGCCACAGAAGACAGCCATGGATATCGAATTATATATCCGACATGAAGATAGTCCTTTTACGTGCTCATTACAATTGGCATCGAATTGTTAAATAAATCGAGAAGCGTCACTGGTCGTCATCGGAGAAAGAGGGAGAGACAAGCGAACAATGAGGGCCAGAGAGTACATGACGTTCCAACTGCAGTATTTGTGGAGAAAATTCAGGCTATACAAAGAAGTTTTAGTGAATGATTGAGCTGAGTGTCATATGACCTGCGATGTGGGGCTGTGGGAAGAAAGAACACCTCACTATGAAAACAAGGGTGTAAGGCAACAGCTTCTCGGGCTAGGGGGTCTCTTGGATGGCGAATTTTCTGTGTCAATGTAATCATTTGAGGACATTTGGATGCGGTATTTTTCTTGGGGTGGTGCCTCAGGTCGAACTGTACCATGGTACCAGTGTCGCTACAGCGTCTCAAAATCCACTGTAACAAAAATTGCTCTATTATCTTCGCAGGAAACAAGAAAAGGATGATATGTAGAACAGAGACGTCAGAGAACCCCACCATGATACAGAAATCATGCCATCCTCTCTCCTTATTTTTTTTGGTAGCCTCATTACCATGATTCACGTCAGAAAAGTAAATTCTAACCTCATCATCTTCCAAGCCAACAAACGCCGATTACATCCAAAGTCCACCATCTGGAGCCCTTGACCCGGCCTACTTACCACTCCCCCCACTCATCATCCTTCTTTCCCCCTCCACCTATGCCACTACTACCACCCGCACTTCCCTTCTTAACAGCGCTCGTGCCAATTCCACTTGGCTTCTTCCTCTCCATACCCCCACTAGCCCTGGCCTCACCCGCGGTAGAAAACTCATCCCAAAAGTCCTGCTTATCCTTGGCCGGCCCCTTTGGCGCCGCACCGAAGCTTTCCCAAAAGTCTTTGCGTTCGGGCTCGGCGCTGGCGGTGCCACGGCGTGCCGATGATGACGAGGCAGCCGTGTCGCCTTCGACGAAGCGGGTGAATTGCGTGTTTGCGGTTGCGACGCCGGATTGCAGGGTTTGGCCTAGGGTGCCCGCGGTTGTGCGTGCTTGGGCTGCGAGGTCTGCTTCAGCGAGCTACACAGAGGTTGTTAGTTGAACAATGTACCCGTTAGATGGATATGTTACCTTTGCCATGCCGGGCTTTACCCAGCCCTCGTAGCCCGTCTTTCCCACCTTGCTCACGCTCGCACCTAACCAGCCAAAGCCCTTGGTAAGGGCGGCCACGGGGTCTTTCTGGAAATCATCAAGCGCAGGCGGCGCACCCGGCTCATCATCCTTCTTCCACGCATCCGGCTCGCTGCCGAAGCCGCCGTATTTGCCGCCCTGGTTGGGCGCAACACCCTCTGGTCTGTTTGCATTCTCCTGGCCCATCTTGGCGAAGTAGGCTTCATTCTTGGTCTTCTGTGATGACATGGCGTTGGTTCCGAGAGCGGGCGAGCCGGACCGCTGGAAAGCTGCATCGTTGCTTCGCGTCTTGCCCAGCGGTGTCTGACTTCTGCTTCCTGCTGCGCTTGCCCGTCCACTCAACGGCGCACCAACTCCCGCTGCAGAGGCATTGTCTTTTTTCGGTAACCGCTTGGGCAGGTTGCTCTTGTCAAACTCCCTGTCCTCGACCTTGCAGCTTAGCCGCTCTTTCCACTCGTCGCCCGCCTCGGAATCGTATCGTTCTTGTATAGACGAAGCCTCAAACGTCCGTCCTTCTTTCGTGTTGGACTCGTGTGAATTGAAAAAATCCTGATAGGGCTTGTTGCCACCGGCAGCCATGCGCACTAGTTCCGACCCTTTGAAGGCATCCATGGTTATGCTGCGGATGAAGGAGATGTGAACACCAAGACCGCGGTGCACTCCAGAACAAGAAAGACACATGAAGATGCCCAGCTTGGGAGAGGCCTAGTGTACTGTGTCTTAGCAAGTGTAGCAGGCTGTGGCGTGTAGGCGCGTAGAGGAAGGGCAGTTGCGTACCCATTGTGGACTCGGCGCATTGCAGTCGATGCACTTGTTGTTTTCGTTTGTCTTTTGTATTTCCAACAACTGCGTATACAGAATACAGAATTAGCCTTTGTCAATTACGTATCTTGGACTTATTGCCTGTGCTGGCCTCAGTCCGCAATTGACCCCTAGCACCCCCCACCACGACGCAGGAGAAGAAGCAACGTACCTTGCTCCGCGTCTCCGGATCTACCTCCCACATCTTACTCATCGTGCGCGACTGAGATGCTATGCAAAATAAAAGGCGAGAGCGGCTCAAGGGTGCAAAGGTAGGAGAGTGATGTCGGCGGTCGAGAACCAGGGCATTTGTGGGCCTAGGTCGCAACGCGTGGCGCGTGTAGTTGAGCCTCAACTCCAGCTATCGACAGGGATGCCATCTACACATCTTTCATGAATTGAACAACCCCGACCTACGGTAGAGGATAATAATGTGCACGAGAGAAAAAGACTTATTCCTTCTAACATGTTCGTCTACGCCTCAAGTGCCATCCACGTCACCCAAACCCACCCCTCCTCTACATCTTCCGAATCGGACAAATACGGTCCATCTGCGATCCTTGGTCTCGCCAGCAGATGCACCCCCTTGCGCGCAAATTCTTGCTGCAGCAGCTTAAAATCAGTCTGGCATGCAAACGTGCCCAGCATCTCATCCCACTCATCCACAGCCAGCGTGCGCAAGTCAGGTAAAACCTCCTTTACATTCTTTGAAAAGGCAAATAATGCGTCTACAGTATCTTCTGAGGGTCCTGTGGATAGACTATCCCTTCCAAGCAATGAAAGGTCGTTGACGATGAGACGGAGGTGTTTGAGGTTCCTAGGCAGCCAGTCCGAAAAGCCTGATGATATCTTGTTGCTGATGTTTTCATCTTCCTCTCTGGTTTCGGCTGACAGGTTGAGCGAGAGGCTCTCGACGTGTGTGAGAACTTGCAGCCACTCCAAAGCGCATGGGTCCAGTGCTACATTGCTGGTAGCAACGGAGAGCGATGTAAGTGATTTACGCTGCTGCCCAAAAGATTGCAACAGCTTCTGCAGATCCAGTTCTGGGTAATGCCAACTGACGCCCCCGTATTGCTCAATTTCCAATATTTGGAGGTTTCTGAATATCCCCATTATTCTGTCAATCGTAGAGACGGGTTCGTTGCAGTTTGTCAAATAAAAGTTCTTGATCCAGGATCCTTCTCTTTCTAATCGTTCATAAACCTCGCTGTTTGTGCTCCATTCGTCCTGCGCACCTGCTCTGGCATGATTGCGATGAGATACCACATCATTCAAGGTTAAAGTTCGCAACGAGGGAACCAGGAACAACGGGAGAACACTGTGGATACGCATTGGGCCAATTATGCTTGCTGTGTGTAAATGGGCGAACATTTGAGAATCGAGGGCTGGCTTGAACCATATCTTATGACGATCCCACTGCGAGGGTGCGACCACATTGAGTGTGCTTACTCTAGGGGTAAATGACAAGAACGTGTAAAGATATGATTCGGGTCCAAGTTCATGGCAACGCCTATTCAAATCTTCCGTGTAAAGCGAGCCCCGTATACCCAGTGTTTCCTTGATATGACGACCTTCTGCGGCCGAAAAGGGTCGGAGAAAGAAAAAGGCGTCATTAATGACCAGGGCAAAGTTGCTTCTGGGCCGGCAATCCCAATTGACCTGCCGAACACACTTTGCAAGTTGAGGTTTCGATGCAATAGCAGAGATGAAAAGTGCTGCATCTCCTTGAGCTAGTGAGTAGCTATTGTAGAGGACGTCGTTTGCAAGGCCATGAAACCGGCGATTAACGACACTGACGGATAGGATATCAGATTTGTCCTCGGAGCTTAGGTGATTGAAGATCTCGAGAAGCAGTTCGTTGGGAAGATTGTCCATGTCTATGCAGATGGTAACAAGATGAGAAGGCAGCGGCACGGGCAACAAAGAGGGAGCGATGCTAGCGTCTTGGCACCGTAAGTCACGGCCACTACAACCTTAGAACACAGGGAGCAGTCACGTAAATTGCGACAGGAACCCACTCAATCGTAAACTTATCTCCATCTTGACAAGATGGTAGTAACAGCAAATCACGTCATTCAGATAGAGCAAATGCAAAATAGTAAACCAAACGGTAATCTTTGCTTTCAATTTTAGAGAGATGATGATGCAGCTACAACGTATGCTCGCATACGCGCAACAGTCCCGTCTCTTTCCAATCCAACCATCTTCTTTGGTTGCAAGAAAATCTTTCTCTCCTTTCTTCTCACACACTCACGCCGGCATGTGTCTCGGCTTTCCCTTCTTGCCCTAGCCATATGGCAAAATTTCATATCATCTTACCCACCCTAAATATGGTATATACATTGTCACACAAGGAAATCCGGTTAAAAAAAGAGAGAGAAATATAGTACATGGATGATGGCGCAATTAAGAATATATCCAAACCCGACGATTTTCATCTTGTTGGTGCCCGGAGGCAGACCGCAGTCGACTGATGAATCAAACATAACGCCCGTGTGTCGCTGCTAAAACATTACGAATGAACTGGTGTGCTTGTGGCGCTGGTGCGTTCGTGAATCGTATCGGTATTGGTGACATCCAACCGCATTGGCTAACGTCCAATTTGGCCTGGAGTACCTCAGTCGTTTGCACTGAAATCGAGCCAATTTGCCAAATCGAGTTCGCAATTGAGAAACATCAACGGGAGATGGTTTAGGGATAAGGATCTGGATTCCGCACGTTCAATTGACGTCCGTAATCCCGGCTGTCATCGATGCTCCCTAAACTTTCCCGGCTGGCGTTGGCACCGTGGAATGTGAGAACGGCGGCTGGGTTGAGCCGCGAGTCGACGAGGATCGGTTGACTTAATCGACGACTTGACGGTGTGATGGGCGTTCCTGTTTCGCTCTCATTCCTGCTCCTCTGCGAACCGAACTTTGTGACGATCGGCGTGGGTGTTTTCTCGGTACGTCCTCCAAGCAGACCGGCTCGGCTCATGGTGCTTACATTCCGCGTGATACCCGATGAATCGCCGCTTCCGTTCTCTTGATCTTGCTGCCTCCTCCTCTTTCTCCACAGTAAGAATAGAATGCCACCAACAATGGCTATCAAAAGGACAAATCCGCCGGCGACACCACCTGCAATTGCGCCTACGTTGGATTTGGGTTCAGGCTTCGATCCATCGGAAGCTGCTGCTGAAGGTGTGATGACGACGGTGCGGGTAACGACGACACCGCTTTCAGTGACCAAGGTCGGCATCGTGACGGGCTGCTGGGTCTGGGAGGGAGAACGATCCGGGGCGGGGGTAGTGGAGGATTTCTGGGTCTGTGTACAATGTTAGGAATGTGTAGTGAGCTGGACTGGAAGCGAAATACAGTAGTAGTAGACGAAGACGAGGTAGAAGAAGAAGACGGCTTCTCAGTAACTACGATAGTTTCTGGACTAGGCGTCACGATGCTCGTCACCACTTGGGGCGGAGCCGGAGCGGACTACCACACCATGTCAAACACTGATGGCGTAAGAGTACGCGCAGGGGACAATGGAGGCAAGAGGAAACAAAAGGGGGGGTGAAGATGCAAGGAGATGGGGGTAAAGACAGAATGGAAATGAGGGTACTTACAGGAGCTTTTGAAGTCTCAGCCTGTGTCTGAGAGGTAGGGGCTGCGGCAGTCGACGAAGGCTGGGAGCCGCCCATGGTGCCGGATGGTTTACCGTCCATTTGAATGTACATGTAGAGATTTTCTTTTTTGTTGCCGCATTTTTCATCTGGAAAGCCGGGACAATCGACCTGGCAGTTGCTCACGTCGGTTTGATCGGCGGGAATGTAGTTGGAACACCAGCACTCGGTGTATTTTAAGACGGCAAAGGCAAAGTTGTTGCCAGCCTGTTTGCAATGGTTGGTGCAGTTGCCATTGGATTGCCACTGCCATGTGTCTGAGGAGTTTGTTAGTATTGGAAGAAGAGGAGCAAGGAAGAGAAAGGCTTACATTCAGTGTTATCGCTGCCAGTATTTTGTGACGAGCAATATGACTGTACCCAGTCTGCGGCGCGTACTGGTTTAATGGAAAGTAGCAATACGAACAGGGCAGCTAGGCCTATTAACGAGGATGCATATGTGCGCTCCATGATGGCGAGCGAGTGTGTGAGGGCTCTGATGATTGAGTGAGGTGTGTATGAATAGTCTTTGTTAGTGGTTGTCCGCTACAGTGGGTCCTAGGTCGGGCTGATTGTCGACGGTGAATGGA
This sequence comes from Pyrenophora tritici-repentis, assembly GCF_003171515.1. Taxonomy (NCBI): domain Eukaryota; kingdom Fungi; phylum Ascomycota; class Dothideomycetes; order Pleosporales; family Pleosporaceae; genus Pyrenophora; species Pyrenophora tritici-repentis. The sequence goes on along the minus strand of NC_089396.1, from coordinate 1,231,493 downwards.
CAGCTGTGGCGACGGACGTCACAAACAACAAAGACTTGGATTAGCGATTGAACGCCTCCGCTGTCGTCTAGCAGCCTAGGCAGGCGCAATGGCGAGTTTGTGAAGGCGTCGACAGCGACGTCTTGGTAGTGGGGGGAAAGGAGGGTAGATTGGACTGGAGGTGGTGGTGTAAGGTGGTGCGGGCCGGTCGAGTCGCAGGGTGGGAAGCGTCGGCCTTCGTCCGTGTGAAACTGTGTAAAGAGCCCAAGGGTCTGCGGAGCGAAGTTGAATTCACTCAAGCTCTAGTCAGCATTGCTGCGGGTGTGGCCGGTAATACCGTGGATGTGCATAGGGAAGAAAAGCTGGACATGGGCCGGTGTTGAGGGCTGGAGGGCTTTGGCGTGGGTGGAGCTGCAGACTTACGAGCGCCTAAACCTCTTTACGGTCTGTGCAGGTGAAAGCAGGTTACGATGCCTCCCGCTTTGGCCTTTAGTTCCTCCGCCTGTTCCGCACTGAGCAGGACTCCTGACTCGAGCGACGGGACACGGGACACGCTTGTGCCACGTCTTGCCAGGTGCCAGGTCTACTGTACCTACAAGACTCAAGTCCAAGTCGACCCCTCTTGGCGCCTTGCTTTCTCGCCGTCTGCTAGAGCCGCGCCGTCGAAGCAAACAGAGTCCTGGAATTTAACCTGAAGCTGAAGCGTTGCTCTCGGTCTCTCTCCGGTTCATGACGTGCTCAGCCCCCGCGTGCCGATTGCAATTGCAATTGCGATGGTGCAGGTGGCTGGTCCGATCACGTCACGACTGCTCGACTGGATATCCTCAGCCGTCTTACTGCAACCCGGGCTACACAATGTCGCTGTTACGCTCGCGCCCAGTCGTACCAAGACGGATGGTCGTGTCCCCGGATTCTGACTTTTGACAAGACTGTCCTCGTGACAGACTGGCGAAAGCTTTCCGTGTCAAACGAATGTAAAGGTCGATTCCGACAGCGAGTGTGTGAAAAGAAAAGGGAAAAGGTATTATGGTTGGATGCACGGCGCCGGACAGGCAGCGCGTTTTGTCTTGCTGTGTTGCAGTGCTGATCACCTGGCTTTGCGCACATTTAGCATCAGTGGCGTCGTACCGCCGTCGTTGTAGCCAACCAGCACTACCTAAGTATGTTAAGCAGCGCCTTGTATGCTTTGGTGTCATCGCATCTGCAGTCCTGGCCAACCCAACGGCTTAACAACGTCTACTAAGACCCAGGATTGCCTGCGAGTGTTGCGACAACAGCATTCTTCTTCCCCACCGTCTCTGCACAACCTTCCAAAATTACCACTCCCATGGCCTTGCCTGCATGCAAGCTCAGAGTCCAGTTGAGCCTCACGGCCCTACGGCCGCCACGCAGCTTGGCAGGCTCCTGGAAAACAACCTTGGAAGCGCCGGGCCGTTGACAGGCTTCAAGGACACCACCCACTCACGCAGCACAACAACAGCACGGCGACGCGCCGGTCAAATATTCACCTCGACTATCGAAACGTGTCAGCACTCAAACCCGATAACCAGTTCAAGTTCGCAAGCGCAACATCCTTTCATCAATGTGAATTCTCGCTTACCACGGAAGCACACGCACCCTATCTCCACCCTTGTTTCGCTCGTACAGCAAACCACCCTTCAGCCTGAACAGCACCAGGGCAAAGAAAGCGTTGGCGTCAAAAAGCAATGCCCGATGGCATAGGACGCGTAGCAGACTAACCCAACCTCGTCCCGTCCCCTTCTACGGTACATACATACATACTGTACCGGTAACCAGCAGCAAGACAGCACACTAACGCCCGGTAATGCGACATGACGGCGCCAACTCAATCCCCCCTTCAACCAAGCTCCTGCCTCTCCTGACGAGGGAAAAATAGTCTTATGACGCAACCACCGTCTTCTCCTCGGCTTCTGACTCGTCTCCATAGCCCGCTCTAGGCCCAAATCAGTATCCCTGCATATCGATAGTGCGATCGACAGGGGACCAGGATAAGGGTGCCCATGTCCCGTGTTGGACAACAAGATGAATTATGGGCCATGATCCAGGGGCTCAGAGATTCAACATTTGCTGATGAGTATTGAGACGACATGGCGGGCGCTGGTTGGGTTCCCTTTCCGTATGCTAGATGGGTGGGTGAGCGGCAGGTGGGTTCACTGTAAGATTGAACGGCACCTTGTTCGGGGGGATGGATGGGGGATGTGCCTATTACGACACGGACAGTGGTGATCAGGGTTCAATTCTTACCTCCCACGCTCCCAACCTGTTGTTTCCCTCGCCCAAGATCCACGCCGTGGATCAACAGATCAACAGATCAACATGCTGCATCCATTGGCTATCACTGTCGATTGCGTAGCTGACAAGATGTAGGGCTGTCATCCATGGCCCTGCCCTGCCTATCACTAGGGCTATCTCATCATGACGAAAGTTTATATTATGCTGAAGCATACCTAGGTAGTGTAGCCGGTCCGGTCACGATAGCACTACCGGCTGCCCTCGCCATGCCTTCTTCCCGGATTATTTTAGGATGAAATTTCTTGTCTGACAGCGGACGGCAGGCGGCGTGTTTGCTGTCCCGGCGTCGGAACCTGTGTAGACGCGAGTTTTAGTTGTTTGGGTAATTTGTTGAACTTTCTGGAAGATTGCAATGGAAGGTTCCGGTAACGGAAACGGTACTTTGAATTTCTGATGAAGCCTATGCTTACCGAACTTGGACATTATGCTGGCTTGAGTATACGTGACTCGGAGATTTTCTGATTTGTAAGGAGAGCATTTGTGCTGTAGGAGCTTCGTGACTCGTTTGATGTGGCTGTGCTGAGTATCGTTTGGATGAAACAGACGGTACATTTGGCCTCGGTGCCTTGTCAGGACAGTTGCGGAGGGAAGAAGGAAGGGTGTGCATAGTTCGTTGGTTCATTTGAGATGCGTGCAATCTAGGGCTAAAAACAACCACAAGGAAAGAAAAGAAGACGGATGGACCGAGGTCTCGATCCCAAACCTGTGGCATCTGTTTCTTATTCCTAACAGTTCTAGTCCAATCTCTATAGTTTCGCCTTGGAGCTCTCAGGAGCAAGCACAATCTCAGGATATTGATCGCCGCTTCCCACGCCCACGTTCCGCCACGCGCCGCCATCAACAACAATGGTATCGCCATTGACATAGTTGCCCGCGTCGGAGAACAAGAACACGGTCGCATCCGCAATCTCCTTGACCGAGCCGAGACGACCCGAGGGAATGTTCTTGGCCAATTTGCTCAGCGCATCTGGTTTAGACAACCGCGCCATACCTTCGGTGTTTCCAATGGGCCCGGGAGCAATGACATTGGATGTAACACCCAAAGGACCCTTTTCAATTGCTACTGACATGGCCATGGCATCTACACCTGCCTTTGCGACCGAGACGTGGCCTTGTAGCGGTGTACCTGCATAATGGAGTGTGGCACTGACAAAGATGATTCGGCCGCCTGTACCGTTGGCAGGCACAGTCAACCCATCCGTCCTGTGCTTCTTGGCCGATTTCTCGAGATACGGCATCGTTGCCTTGACCGTGTTCCAACTACCCAAGACGTCAATGTCGATGACAGACTTCATGGCGTTTGTCGAGATCTGGTCAAAGGAAGCGAGGAAGTTGCCTGCTGCGCCTGCAATGACAAAGTCGATGCTTCCGAGCTCTTTCTCGCAGCGCGCGGCGGCTTGTTCGAGGAGCTCGGGCTTCCTGACATCGATTGCGCCGATACCGATGACTTTTGCGCCGGGGCGTGCGGTTTCGAGATCTTTGGCCATGGCTGTAATCTTCTCAGTGTTGCGGCTTACGATGCAGGCGTTTGCTCCGAGCGCGACCATGGCGCGAACTTGGGCTGAGCAGATGGTGCCTGCGCCGCCAGTACAGAAGACTACTTTGCCATCTGATGTGCTTGTTAGCTGGTGTCGACGTTTTTATATCTTGCTACACGCAGCTCATTGCGTGACGTACCAAAGATGCCATCTCTCCAGACATTGCTGACATATTGGTATCTGTCCATTGGCATCTTGGGCGGTGGTTTCGAGGCGGACTTTGTGCTATCCGACGCGTTGGACTGGAGTCGTGCAGTACTGGCAGAAAGGGTGAGTAGTGGTGGTCAAAGTAATCGGTACGGTTAACGCAAAGATGGGTGTCTTGTGTGTGTGTGATGAAATTAGCTCAGTGTTCTCACTTGGAGTGAAAGTTACGGCCGCAAGACTTGTCTGACAATCCTAAGACCTGGGGTAGTAGCACGAGTCTGAGCCGAGGTACGACTCGTCTCGATATAATTCTCCGACGGAGCAACGCTCGTGCAAAGTCCATGCTCGCGTCAAGAGTTGGGTTATTCGGAGACAGTGTTTGCGTATATTTTTACCTGCAAGTGGAAATATATGTGCAGACTTGGCTTGCTTGTTCCCCGCATAAGCTCAGTTGCATGTGCTTGAATGGAAGGGAAGGGAAGGGAAGGTAGAAGCTTGGGCCATGACGTGACGTCTCCGAATCCGCTGTGGGCTGCCTGCTCCGAATCATACCCGCGTCATGTCCGCATGTCTGCCAGCGCTGCCGCATCCTCACCAAGACAAGTCACTTCATAGCCAAACCCTCCAAACCGCCAATCAACCTTACAACACCGCTACACGCCGGCCTCGAAACAAAATGGCTGCGCAAACAGTCTCAATATGTAAATTTGTCGGAACAATCAGCTTGGGAATTGCTACAGTATGTCTGCAACGCCCGCCACCTCATATCTTAAAGCTCCCCGCATCATTCAAATCGTGTCATGGCCCCTCTCTCCAACTTTTGTACATGAACAAGGGAAAAATATCAGGAAATCAGCAAGAACTAACATTACACAAGGGTGTCTCAGCAACCCTCTCTACCCTCGCGCTACCCGCTCTCCTCGCTCTCCCAACCGCCCCTCACGCGCGCACATCCCTCACTTATCTCTCCACCAAATCCACAAATCTATCCTCGTACCTTCGTCACGTCACAACCTTTACCCTCTTCTCCGCCTACCTGCTCTCGCCGCGACGATTCAGACATCCATATCTTCTCTACACGTCCATCTTCGCCTTCGTATCCGGCCCTGGTGTCGAATACGCTGTGAGCTTTACAGAGGGCTCCGATGAAAGGATGGTCATGGAATTGGAGGCGCAGGGCGATGAAGTGAATGGCGAGCAAGTCAGGCAGGCGGTAGAAAGGAAGCAGAGGACTGAGTGGGTCAAGACGGCCTTGGCGGGTGTTGCGTTTGCAATGCAGGTTGTAGGCTTGTGGGGTGATGGCGCGTAGGAACAGACAAGTCATGGTGAACAACTGTTTCTGCGACTTGGCGTGCTGTGGAACTGTCACATGGACAAGTCCAACTTGGACATTGCATGCCCACAGACTCTTCACGGCTTGAGCAGCGGCTGCAGGTGGGTGGTGGGAACAGATGACGATAGAGGCTGCAGATTTTGTACCAAGACGCTGGCAAATGGTGTATCTTTATCGTTCATTCTCTTCTCCTCTTTGAAGCTGGTTTTCGTATATAATTGGTATTCAGCGAGCAATCTCACATCTCCTTTAGTATATATCTAATTCAACTCATCTTATCCAATTTGCACCATGTTGGACAATCACATCCACCAGAGAGTTGAGATACTGATCACGAAGAAGCAGACTTAAAGCATCTCGAAACTCTCAATGAACAAACAGATGGATAACCCCCAATCCTTTAATCTGATCCACCAAGATTGCAATACCCACAACTACAAATCATTTGATATAATTAGAGGTCCAATTGTCTTAGTATGACCCTGAAATACTTGTCGAAAATATCTCCCGCCTCTAATCCACAAGATATGTATAATTCTCACACGGCTCGAGAGTAATTGAGCTGAGTTGATCACAGTGAACTCATCACCAGTAAACAGATCCTTGTACGTCCGCTCAATCAAATTATCCATGGGAAGTCTGTGTGTGAGACCTCTAGGTCCAGGCTAATCGTGCAGCTCAGATATAGCTACAGTGACATCAGGGAATTATATGTTCCAACGTTTGATTGGGCTTCATAATGTTATCTTCGTCTATATTGACATCATATCTTCAGATACTCCTATCCAGAGCGAGGTGCAAATGTCATGTCAAGAAACAGAAACACGAATAAGGTCATATGCAACGCCAACTATAACACCATACGTCCAAACAAGCTAAAATTCCTCACCCCAAAGTGAATGACCAGTTCCATTCTCTTACCACATCCTCCCAATCTCTTCTTTGTCCACCCTCCAGCTTTGGTCGCCAAACCTCTTTCAACACCTTCTGCACGCATTCAACATTCTCATACCGATTCCGCTTCTGGATTCCTTCAAGTCTCTTGAAGCATTGCTCAATGGCCGCTTCATCATCTAGTTCTGCGCCGGCTAGGAAAATGGGATAAAGTAGGCTCGACTCGGCTGGACTTCCAGGAGGTATACGCGCAATAAACTCCATTGTACGTGATGCGTAGTGCTGAATACGCAACGAGCGAGTAGGCGATGTGCGATAAAGTTGAATGAGTGCCGCCAACCGGTAAGCTTCTGCCAAAGCGATGAGGTCGAGAGCTATCGGAGTGTCGACGCCCAACGTGAATGGGTTTTCGTATGTCCAATTTTGTATTCCCTGTTCGATGACATTGAATGATGCTTCTGTTGCGAGGGGAAACGCAGGGTTGGAGGCAGTTACGTACTGAATCCGGGAGATGAGATCGCATAGTTGGTATGAGATGCCCATTAGAGGGTCGATGGTGCCTGGCATAGGCGCGGCGCTTATCATCATCAAGCCTTGTTCAGCAGAAGACGCGTTTCCAGCATTTGATACGCGGGCCATGAGAGATGCCGAAGCAAAGTGGTAGGTGAAGTGACGATGCAGAGAGTCGACTTCCACGCAGTCCATGAGGCTCTGCTCTGGAGACAGTGCGCCCAGAATGCGTTGTACACTCTTCAACTGTGATATCCACCTCGTCGTCTTGACTCCGTTCAGCGCCTCGAGCCCGACCAAGATGAGGATAACAGCAGTGACCTGATACGTGTCCTTTGGTAGTCCACCAGATGGAGAGAGACGTTCTTTGATGAATTCATAGCATTTCCTCTCATGTCGAAGAGATACAGCCCTCAAATGTTCTGCACGGTCGGCATCTTGGCTCCTTCTTGCCAACTGAGCAGAAGATATGGCGAGGATGGCGTCGAGCATGCCCTCGATTTGGAAGGACCAAGGCATATATAGGCTGGTATAAAAACTCGTTGCAATCGGTGCGACTTGCACACTGGGTACGAAGGCTTCGACATAATACTGAAGTAGATGCATCCGTTCAGACCCATGGTCACCCGGTAGTGCATCCCATGCGTCTGGCGAGGAAGATAATGGCCCTGCAACCTGGAACTCTGGACTTTTCGAGCGCGATGGAGAGGCGGGCGACTCTGCGACAACTTTCCGCGGTGCTTGCCATTCGCACTTGAGGTTTAAACGTGCACAGTTGGCGCACTGAGGTTGGGCACTATCGCATCTCTTCCGCCGTGTCCTACAAGTCAAGCAGCCAGTGCGTGACCTTGGCGCAAACTTGCGTTGCCGCGGCTTCGGATCAGCCATGATCTGAGGGTGACAAGCAACGGGGAAAACCTGATCCGGATAGTCACCGAGGAGGAATGAGGACATACATGGTGTTAAGAGTCGTGTTGACCATGTGTAAAGATTGAGTCAGATTCCGGGTGCGGTATCGATAAAGAGAATAGCGGGCCCGATATCGACAAGCTGCCTGACTAATCCTCGCTTGCACCTGCCAAAGCCGTCCGCTGTATCGGCGCACCCCGCCCTGTTTACAAGTCACTAATCAGACGGCAACGTAAAGCATCATCAACGTATCTCTCTCAACGAGCCTCAATATAAGCGAAGGATCAAGCCCCGTCAACGCCTTCTCTTGGCCGTTAAAGCTACCCGTGCCGTAATGCGAGGAAACCACCCAGCTGGTGCGTCTGCACCCACGTGCAACGGCATTTTGGGCATCCTTACCGTCTTAGGAAGCATTGCCTTTCCATCAAGGGTTCATCTCCGAGACTAGACCAAGTAATGTATTCCTCATATCAAGACGTGGTATAGATTTTCCGGCTATAAAAATGCATCTTGTGCCCAATATCTCTTCTGCAGCTACCGGCGGCTCGTAGCACCTGTGAATTACCATGAGGTTTCTTCTTGTTTCCCTCGCTGTGAGCAGCGCTGCAGTTGCGGCTCAAGACGACTTCAACATCTTCCAACATCTCGGAGGCAATGGACAGTGGCTTCCGGGCGAGGAACTGACTGGCATCTCATCCGAGGTACCTACGGGATGCAAAGTCGATCTTGCAGGTAAGAACATCTTAGCAGTATATAATGTAAAAGTCTCACTCAGCAACTAATATCCCAAGCCTCCTTCTCGCGCCATGGTTCGCGGTATCCCGACACAGGTGCCTATAAGGAATGGGTGGAACTCTCCAAGTACATTCAGGCTGCAGGCGACTTTGAGGTCACTAACGAGAAGCTCGCCTTCTTGAAGACCTGGAAGCCTGTACTATCCAATCCCGAGGCCCAAATCGCCAACGTGAGCCCTACTGGTTGGAAGGAGCTTCATGAGATGGGAACGACTTGGCGCCTTCGTTACCCCGACTTATACGAGTACAACACCCCGTTCACCATGTGGGCCAATTACTACAAGTCCGGCCCTCGTGTACGAGACAGCGCACGCCTATTCGCCCAGGGATTCATAGGTCCCAATGCCACAGATCTCACAACGATTTACGCCCTCAATGCCAGCGATCCTTCTAGCTGGGGCAACTCTCTCGCTCCGAGTGACCTCTGCAAAGCATACAATGACGAAGGCGGTAGCCCCATCAAGCCAGTATGGGATGCGATCTACCTCCCACCCATCGTCGCGAGACTCAACGCTCAGATCCAGGGTAATCTCAACCTCACCAAGAGCCAGGTGGAGTTGTTTCCCTACCTCTGTGGTTTCGAGACCCAAATTACTGGCCGCCGAAGTCCCTTCTGTGACGTTTTCACCAAGGAGGAGGTTTTACAATATGAATATGCACAAGATTTACGTTACTGGTATGGGAATGGACTTGGCTCGGATATTGAAAAGTACCAAATGTTGCCAGTTGTCGATATGGCTGTGCAGCGCTTCGTCGACGGGCCCAATGCAGCATACAAGGTCGGAAACGATACTTTTACGCCACCCAAGATGATGGCTTCGTTCTCAAACGATGGTCAAATCAACCAGCTTGCTGCAGCGATCGGCGTGTTCGATGGCCAGCAACCACTTCCCGGCAACATGTCGCTGCCAGATCGTCTATTCCGCTCATCTCAGATCGTGAAGATGCGCGGCACCGTAGCTTTCGAACGCTTGTCGTGCACGTCTTCTGCACCAAACAGCACTACCACTTATCATTACGCGCACAAGATATCTAACTGTTCGGCAACTGCCGAGCCTTCTAAGCCTATTGAGGAGACGTACATGAGGATTCGCATCAACGATGTCGTTTATCCTGTTGTAAACTGTACCAGTGGGCCTGGCTCTTCGTGCCCACTGTTACAGTACCAGAAGATTATCAAGAAGAAGCGCGAAGAAGCAGGCGATTTTACCAAGCTATGTAACATGACGGATGAAAGCCTTGCTGCTCAGCCGAAGGCGACCTTCTTCTTCGATAATACGCTGCCGTGGCAGGTCATCGTGAAGCCTTGATGGCTCGTCATCGATAATGTAAATTAATCGATCGATTAAAGATAAAGTTTTCGCAAAAGCAAATGATCATCTGTGCTGCCGTCATGTCTCCACTCTGTGTCACTTCAACATTTCCTCTTGTGCTCAGACCTCATTACCAACGGGCTCTGCATCTCTGTGCAACACCGCATAACGCCCACGTCTCCCAAATCTGATACATCCAAGTGTTTGCTCATCAATTGCCAACCTTTGACATGCATAGGGCGCATTGCATGGCTCACTAATACCCGCTAGCCCCACTTCCCGCGGAGCACAAGGCGTGCGCCTTACACCCAACTTGTTAGTCCATGATTCCCTGCGCTTTTTCCGTCATGGCCGCATAATAGGCCTATAGCTAGGTTTAGAAGATGCGGTCGATGCGGCGTAGCCTTTGTTATAGTAAATTTCCTTTGCATACGCCTCGTCATTGCGTAACAGGATGCGCACGCTAGCCTATTCCGATCGCCGAAGAGAGCAAGCTCCTACATGCGGAGTTCATGTCGAATAGTTAGCGTGTACAGGGATGCACATGCCAAATCCATTTCCCGCGAGGCTTGTCTGACCGGCAGTCTGGTCGAAGTGGAAGGGCGTGGTCGTCGTGTTGGATCATGGGAGTCATAAGGCGCAGGGTGTGGACATGTGGACATATGGACATGTTGGTGTGTGGGTTTGTTGGGTTCAAGGGTGTAAAGGAATTCTGGTCCTCGCCCAAGGTATTGTGAATCATTACAACGACATCAATCCCTCTTGTGACTAGAGATTCTGCAAATCAAACAAGAGACGCGTCGGAATACGGCAACACGCAGGAAACTAGACGATACTACCCTGCACTAGACGGAGCGCAAACACCCGAATTGCACGTTCCTACTCAAACGCCTAATCCAAGCATCATACCTCAGCAAATCTTGGGTCAGACTAGTAAATCGTCAGAAAAAACCTACCAATCCCCACCAAATCCTGGACATACACCATTCTTACAAACCTTCCAATACTACAATCCCATCCTTTCAAAATGTCAAACTCTACCGCAAGTACGGCCCGCAACTCTATCGAAGACCTCAAGTCCACCGTCACATCATCATCTGCGGAATCCATCGCCTCTTTTGGATCAGCTCTTACGCTAAGGGAACGAAGCAAAGTACACGGTATCTGGACTTCCATCAAGCGACATGCAAAGGAGCACCATCAGGGTGTGAATGCGGCGTATGCTACATACTATGGCCAAGGCGGAAATGGAGGTGGAAGTGGGAGGAAGCAAGAAGTTTGGGAATATCAAAGGGGAGGGCGTTAGAAAAAGCGTGTTTGTGAATGACGAGGGTTCATGACGTTACAGAGGGATTTCATCTGGCTGGGATTTGTAGGCGTTTTGTTCGTATTTGGGAAGATCTTTGAGATGGCGCATCGGAATGAATTGTAGTAATCTGGTAAAAGGAGCTGTGCTTAATTATCTAAATTGTAGAAGAACGGGGGTGGGAACCGTGCATTCGATATATTCATGTCCACATTCAACGCTCTGGCTCTCCCACCACCAACTCCTCGACACCTTCTCTGACACCATCAATCACCTTGTACATGAAATCTTCGTCCACAGCTGCCTCGGACCAACAAAAGCTCGCCACAGCATTGCCATCCCCGCCAGTTACAACATTCATCGCAAAGGGGTTGGCGACTATGTTATGAGATTGGCTAAACACCATCCTACCTATGCTCCACTTTGTCTCGCTCTGCGTCTCTTGGCTTTGCACACCCTTCCACACACCCACATTTGATATCTCCGCCGAGGGCGTGCGCGGCTTGCCCATTTTGCCAAGGAGGAATTGATCCATGGAAGAAACGTATTTGAGAAGCGCGATGGAGTTGTCATTGCCACCTTTTGCCGCTTCGGCGGCGATGACAGATTTGACTGCTCGCGCTGTGTCCCAGGAGAAATATCGCAAGATAGACCCTGTTTGAGCGTCGCTTTCGGTGCGTTCGTGTAGGAAGTTGTAGAGCGTGAATGCATCTGTCATTTGGTCGTCCTTGACGTTGAGGAAGCGCCGCACAGACATTGGGCCTTCGATGGTGAGACGGTGGTATTCCGCAGCTGGGAGGAGTGAAAATAGTGAGGCAGCTAGGAGACATTGCAGCGTTGCTGTTACACTCGTCTTTTCTCTTCGGCTGGCTTCTGCTAGTTTTGTTGTGGTTGCTTTGGAAATTACAAGAGTTCGAAGCCGCGTTTTCGACTCCATCGTCACGTCTGATGGTACTGCTTTGCCAGTCCACAGTTTTGCGGGCCGCTTCGCAAATATCGCGGGTAATATAGATGCGAGGATGGCGCGCAAGAAGAACGACCAGGAGATAATCATTGGGTGTAGTTCCTCCAGCGGTGGAAGTAGGGCTGAGGTCGGCGATTTGATGATTGGGTCGGTGTTGTCCCCCTCTTTCAGCGAGTTGAGGCCAGCGAGAAATGAGTCGTGAAAAACGAAGCCGGAGATGCCGTCAGCTAGCGCATGATGCCACACCCATGTCGCTGTGAACTTCGTAACATCGACCAGCGAAGTTACAATGATTACCTGCCAGAAAGGCTTGGATCCCAAGTCTTGCTTGAAATCACGACTATGTTGCTGCACCAGTATCTTGTCCATCTCTTGGTCACTCTCACCATCTTCTGGAAACGGGGTCTTTCTTTCGAGAAACTCTACGCAAGTCTGTAGATTTATTGCTGGTAGTCGTGCAAAATAAGCGTTGGGGTAAGACTGGTCTTCGTTTAGAGCGATAGCGCTCAAGTTCGAGTTGTGAGAAATGACATGTCGCAGGGCACCATAAACGTGACTTTCTAGGCGAAGCTGAGTATTGCTCGGCACTTTGTATTCGGCAGTAAGTCCCACATTCTTATACAAGCCCAGATGGTGTCGCGCTGTGCTATGGGTTTCCAGTCTGCCGCATGGGCGCAACTTCTCAAATGTGGCCGGGTCGGGCATTGCGTGTCATAGGCTAGTGCTGTCTGAAGTTCGGTCCCGAGGGTTGCTAACGAATGTGGTTTGGTATTTGATCGTACAAATGGGTCTCTAGGGAGAACACGACAGACTCGAAAAAAGCTGGTATGTAGGACGTGGGTTTGAAATACATTGTTGGCGAATGCCAGGCAGCCGCGTTCAAAACCCGCGACGCTTACCGCAAGGGGAATAACGTTAAGGCGTCCTGTTCTCTCAGCGGATCTTGACTAACCCATATCAAGTTGCAGTAGAGAGCGGCGTAGGTTGCTTCGCGGAGGTTGAAATTTTGTCTGCGATTATTTCCCATCACCGAAGCGTCGATGGATGTACCACTGTACAATCGGTCGGAAGTTTCGGGTCACGATGTGGAGGTGTTGGTGTCACGTCGAGGCGGTGTTGTTGGCGAGGACCTGATAGGGAGGGCTTTGGAGTTGTTTCCCCCAGTTTCACACTCAAATTGTTCTTCCGTATTGACTGCCATTTTGATGTCGTGATCTGAAGCAGGTCCTTGAACAATTTTTGATCAGACGGAACCGGATTGCCTTCTAGATGGTACATTTGAGAAGCGTGCGAAACAAAAAATGGGTAAGCAAGTATTTGGGTTTCGAAGTGGACGCGTTAAAGGACGAGTGTAGTGGATGTGGCCTCTGTAGAGAAAGGCCTGACCGGTAGATATCAAAGGGTGAATATCATTTGAGCCCAAATTTACCGGCGGCCTAGACCATCCCCACGTTTCGTTAACCCCACGGTCGGAGACTAGGCTAGACCGCAGTCCAAAATTGTACCTTTAAATCGTTATTGACATTGATTACTTTCAACGACAGGCGTAAAAAGTACCAAAGCACATGATGTGTACGGCATGCACGTCTGGGGTAGAGCACAACATATGTCCCCTGTCGTCCTGGTCGTCTCTAAGCCGCTGGTCTACGGTAGCCTTGGGTTGTACACATCGGTTGCAACGCCAACACCGACAGCCACTAACATGCGTGTTACGGTATCGCCGCTTCCAGAACCCAAGAGAAGGCCCTTTGCAGCGAAAAGGGCGTCTTGTGGCGTGGCATGAAACCATCATCTCGAGCTGAGGCTGCAGGAGACAGAGGCTCTTTCGGCGCAGCGCCCTAACCGTCAGCTGTGAGACTTACCTGTTGAGGTTATGATTCAGCCTCATCCCCTTACTCGACATGGTGCGACATCCGCATCTTGCCTTCTCGACATCACGTTTCGATGGTCAAGAATACTAACTGGAGTCAAGGGCTTGGTCACGTCGGCCGGCCGATGTCGGGCGCGTCGTCGTGTGGAACATGGGTACAGCTTCGTAAGCAAGACATGCAGGTACGCGTATGCCGAGAAAACAGCTTCCAGCAGACGCAATGAAAACCAATGTCGGGAAGATTTGGTCGATTGCGATGCGTCTAGTACATAGAGAAGCTTTTTGGGCCATCGGTGCAGCTGCTGATGCAATCGTTACTTAACTAGCGTAAGAGCCATCCATGGAAGGCTTGCATTTCTGACCACCTTTTCTAGTCGTTACCACCACCGATTGCTTTTTCAGCTGCGAACTAGTCATGTTATCATCTTCTTTGTGCAAGTATCCCACAAAGTGCGACACGGCGCGAGACGAATTAGCCTGACAGTCCGACAGCTGGTACCGCCTCGCCGGCCATCCGCGTCTGCTCCGTATTGGACATGAAAGAGGTTGTAATAGCTGCGGCAAGCTCTAGAATGTACAGCTAGTCCAATCCCAGCCAGCCCGTTGTCATCATTCAGCCAGCTCGTTGTCTGTGTCAACACGAAAGCCGACGTTATTTCATGGTAGGATGACATACCGACACGCGCCAAGCTCTGGAATGTAGCTCATTGGAGACGTTAGTCCAATCCTCAGCCAGCCCGTTGTCACCATTCAGCTAGTTGTAGAGTATATTCTTGGCCATGTGCGCACGGTACCAAGACAGTCTATGGTTTTGTGCCCGGGCCAGTGGGCTCAAACATTTCGGCAATAAGATCTACGTACCGAGATTTTGTGACCTCAACGGGTCCCAATGGAGCCCTTAGCGTGCGGGAGCGAGGCTTGTGCCACGTTGGTTTCACCACCGGTGGTCAAGGTATTTGTGCGCATGGTTGGCTGACATCAACTACGCGCCTTCGAGCGGAATATAAAATGACCAGGCAGCATGGCGACCTTTGCTGATCCGCTTTTGCCAAATACTATTTTCGGAGCGCTACATGCCATTGCACTGATCAAACGGATGCTGAGCATTCACTGGAATACTTGCCTTGGTTAAAAACGCACGCTCCCTACGGGTGCCCGCATAAGTGTGCAAGAGCATGTCATCGAGAAAAATACGACACTTTTCCATGCGCACCGGCCCGACCACATAAAAAATGTCGCATTTTTTTTAGTTATATCGAAGCACGTTTTCACCGCAAGTCTGGTCAGAGTTAACTGAGGGTTAATATTACGCCCGCATGGTATTGGCAAACTACGGTACTGACCAACTACGGTACTGACCAACTACGGCATTGACCAACTACGGTATCGACCAACTACTCCAAGCTACCACCTACTTCCCTCACTCAATAGGGTAGCGAGGATCCACTCTGACTGTGGGTAACACTCAACTGTATCCTAGTTTGAGCTACTGGTGTTGTCATCCTACAACACTGTTGCCAGCCAAACGTTAGTATGTCGATGTCACAAAACCCAGGGATGCAAGGGTTCGTATATTGTCTACACAATCAAGGATCGATATACTAACTGAGCATAGAAATACCGGCAGCCGTGTATCACAAGCTTCGAGCATGTATACCACAGAGTCCGAGGAAGAAGGCCACGAATTGCGGCGGGTCAAAGACGAGATACCGTGGACGCTATGGACAGTTGCCTTCATCGGGTTTTGGGAGAGAGCAACGTTTTGGGGATGTAAGTGGCTTGAATTATCACCCAATACTGATCAGACGCTGACAGTATGTTTAATAGTGACCGCACCTTGGCGTATGTTACTGCCATTCTCTTCAATACCAGTATAAAATCATGCTGATTGAAATGTACTATAGAAAACTACATGCAACACCCACCACGTCTTGACCAAGATCAAATCCCCGGTGCACTCAATCTTGGTCAAACCACCGCAACGCGCGCGTTCTGTGGATTCTTCATACTTTACTTTACGATCCCTATCTTCATCGCGCCACTGGCCGATAACGTCTTGGGACAGTACAACACAATAGTCATCGGTATGGCTGTATATGTCTTGGGATGTATAGCACTAGTTATCAGCTCCTTACCGAGCATGCTCGACCGAGGAGCTGGAATACCGGGTCTGGTCGTCGCCATGGTCTTGATAGCCATAGGTGGTGGGAGTGTAGGTAAAGACGATACCTAGTCTTGGCGCATCCACTGACGTTGACTAGGCCCAAGCCGTCATGAGATCTTTCATCGCCAATCAGTATACGAACAGAATAAACAGGAAAGCAAAATTATCCGGGTCCAAGAGTAGAGCTTTGAAGTGGCTGAGACGAACATGGCTCTCCAAGTACCTGCCAGCCTCTTCCCGAGGAGAGGTCGTCATGATCGACAGTGAACGTACTCTGAAGTTCATCTATAATCTTTACTTTTGGGTTGGCAACGTAGGCTCATTGCTGTCGTTTCCAGTTGTGTATATCGAGAAAAAGTACGGCTTTTTCCCTGCGTATGCGTTGGGCTTAGGATGCATATGCATCGCTTTCGTGATGGTCATCCGTGGGAGGAAATACTTTGGTAAGTAACACAAAATTGAGTTGTTGCTCGGGCTAACCATCGTAGTCAATCCTTCCCGAACCGGAGACGTCATGATTCCTGCGGCGAAGGTGATTACCTGCGCTGCGCGACACGGTTGCCGAATGGATTGCGCAGATCCCGAATACCAGCTCGAAAAGCATGGCAAGACGGTGCCTTGGACTAGCCAGTTTGTCAACGAAATTGCGCGTGCTCTGGGGGCATGTCGCGTCTTGTAAGTGTCCCAATGCTCTATGTTTGACTTGACTGACATCAAGTTCAGTCTAGCATTTATTGTGTTCTACATCTGCTTCGACCAGATGCAGAACAACCTCATATCCCAAGCGAGCACCATGAAAACCGGAAGCACACCCAACGATGTACTGCCAGGAATGAACCAAGTCGGTTGCATATTGTTCAGCCCCTTAGTGGAGTATGTCCTCGATCCTATCCTAGCACGGCGGCGCATCTACCTCAGACCTGTCACTCGGATTGTCATCGGCTTTAGTTTCGTCGTACTCGCAATGCTGTACGCAGCCGTGCTGCAGCATTTCATCTACATATCTCCGCCTTGCTTCGATCACCCAAGCTCCTGTGGGGATCATCAGTCAACCGCGCAGGCGCGGCCAGATGTGTGGTACCAAGCGCCCGTCTACTTTTTGGTTGCTGTTGGTGAAGTCTTCGCCATGACCACAGCTATGGAATACGCGGAAACCCACGCGCCAAAGCAGATGAAGGTGCTCGTACAGGCAATAAACATGCTTGTTACTGGAATAGGCTCAGCTATTGCTCTAGTCATAGCAGAGGGAGCCCGGGACCCATATCTCGTACACTTTTACGGCAGCCTAGCAGGTGCTATGGCTGTCACAACGATCATCTTCTACATCGTCTTTCGCAACTATGACAGAGAAATCGTGGCCTCGTCTCTAGAAGAAACCGCCAATGTCGACAATGGCCCTGTCAGCACTACTACCAGCCGCCACTCAGAAGACCCTGGACGAGCTTCTCCGGGCTCACCTGTGAGCGTAATCATGGTGGTTTTGCGTGACGAAAAGCACACCGAATCAACTGGCAAATTAGTCCCGCCCTCATAACCCTTCTCTCACGCACATGTCATCGAGGGCGAGTAAGCGGGATCTTCTCAACCATATATTCATCACAACATGAGCAAGACAGCTCTTGTTTCCCACCACCGTTATGACGTTACCCCTCCTATTATGTCCCAATTCAGGAGGACGAACACACGACCAAAAGTTTCACACGTGCATTTCCTCGGAGTTTAGCATATTTTCACCGTGACTACGAACTCACGGCCGAACAGAATCTCATCATGTATTTTGAATTTTTATTTGGGTATGCCATAGATTTCTCATGGCTTCACGCCTTGCTTTATTAGTTGTAGTTTGAAATACAACTCTCATCAGTCCACGGTCACGCAATTGACCAAGGATTAGGTATCATCCTCACGCCGTGTCACTTGCTCCAATTGCTGCCCAAATATCGGTTGACTCCCAACTGAATGACATGCTTGTCCAGCCCCTTATCAGTGCCTTGTGAATACGATTGTTCGCGAGCCGTCAATTCCGTAGTCCTCGTTTCGCCCCACTCCACCCCGGTCTGAGTCGTACCACGGACACACACTAAGGTTTGAATTTACCCCGCGGTTGCCGTATGACCGTCACCGCCCACTTTTTTTGCTCTTCGGCACAGCGCAGGATCTGCTTGCTGTAGTCAGTCGCTGCTGCTGCTTCAATCAGCGATTTTTATATGAGTATATTTAATAAATTATGAAAACTTTTTTCATCCAAGATACCAGCAATCATGCCTTCCTAGCTCAGTGGTAGAGCGCGTCACTAGTAATGACGAGGTCGTCAGTTCAATTCTGGCGGAAGGCAAGCAAGTGTCTAGTAGCTTGTTTTTTTGCCGTTTTTCGTTCGTCCGTTCAGATTCATGTTGCAAGGTAAGAAAGACAGAAGGATAATTTTGTTAGAGATGACTTTATTAGAAGTGCTTTTCTTTTGTCAAAACTATAGGGCTACATGCAGCCCAAGCGCATTATCTCACACAGACCCGTAGTAAGTGGATGACCCCTAGCATAGTGGTGGGTTTCCGGTAGTCACGATGCAATGCAGCAGCAGGAGGGATGAGTGGAAGACTAAAACTCTTCTCATTATTCTTTTGTATCTTCCTCTATGGAACTTTCCAGATTTTAGTGCCACTCCAATCTACCAAGCCCCAAGTGATCCCCAACTGGATCCGAAGACTACTACATCCCTAGGAAAAGATGCGATGGACCCTGACGGCAGACTGAGGACCTCGCTTGACCTTTTGCTCCGCAACCTGTACTACCGCCGCAGAAGTTGTCGGCTGATCTGACACAGCTGTGGTAGCAGCAGCAGTAGCAGTAGCAGTAGCGGCATCATCCAAAGTCGAGGAACTCATCGAGGAAGAAGCAGGCAGTCCTATGTACGGATAGTACTTCTTGACAAACTCCACATCGCCCCTACTCGGCGCCTGCGCCGGCATGATCGGCCACATTTTCAGCTCTGTACCTGCCATCAGCACACAAAGGTCCTTTCTAGACTCGGTCCAGCACCTCTCATCTTCTGTGTTTGCGGAAGACGGGTACATCATGATGGAGCCGAGGTCGAAATCGCCTTCGTCGAAGATGCCCGTATCGAAATTAGAGTACGCGTCGTTTTTGGTGTATTCAGCGCCGATGAAGTCGAATTGGAGGGCAAAATCTTTCTCGCTGCAGAGGCGTAGGATGGCGTAGGCTAATTCGAAACCGGCGTCGGTGGCGGCATTGACGGCTTGGCTGTAACCTTTGAGGTTTGTGCATTGATATGTTATGAAGTCGTCGCGGTCGAAGCGGGCGTGTTCATGGAGGAGGCCGAGCACATGTCCAATCTTTCACTTGTGCGTTAGTTTTGTGTTTTTGTTGAGGCAGAGGTGGGGTAGTTGTAAAGAAGCAGCAAGTGAAAGAACTTACCTCGTGAGCTACCCTCGTCACCCCAATAGTCTTCGGCAGCAGCAGCTTATGGCGACCTTCTTTCTCTCCTGGTTGCCACCCCACGGTCGCGGCTGGAGTTCCTTCAGTCAAGTGGACAACGAGTGCATCGTCCGCGACAACAGGATTCCAAGTTCCGGGATCCTCATGATTTTTGTAGTCGTCGAGGTAGCAGAAGGGACTATAGAAGGGTGGAGTTCCACTTGTGGTCCTCAATACGATTGACTTCCAGCAAAGATTGTGTCCGACCGTATGACTATGAGGGAACCCAAGTGCCCGGGCCCAGACATCAAAGCCAGCCATCAGCAGACAGCTGAGTTCTTCTTGGGCTTCTTTGTTGGCGTAGCAGTATCGTATCGGGCGGATTGGCCCTGTGGGGCCATCCCTAAGGGGCCAAGGACGAGCGACGGCGAATTTTAGGTAGGTCATGGAGCGCGTATGGAGAGATGAGGGGTCAAACATGGTTATGTTGGAGGTGGTGCCGCAGTAGGAGTCCCCGGAGACAAGTAGACACAATGAGAAGAGTGCTACCAAGAGATGGAAAAGTCGATGCATTGTGGCGAGGAGCGATCCGCAGAGGTCTGGCTACTTCGAATACGACCGGTCGAGTGTGTCAAGCCAAGTGAACAGTTCTAGGAGAAGAATGAATCTCTATGTTCTGTCAACGCCGTAGGATCGATCGAGTTGGCAATCTCTGGTATCACAAGTAAGTGTTCTAGAAGGTACGAAAACCCGATATATAGTAGTGAGATTGCGACACTAACGTGAAGATAGACCCTGTCTCAAAGCCGTTGCGAAAATTGCCGGAATCTTCGCAGCCACACCGCCGTCTGTGTTCAAACTTGAAAAGCTTTTCGTTTCAGGGTCCAAAGAGATTGTTTGCGGCAAACGGGTGGCTGAGTCGGGTGTAATCGCTCTGCTGTACCCTCGCATCATAACGTCGGCGAGGGCTGGTTGGATCGATGAAAAACGTGATACAAGAGAACGCTATGTCCAGATGGCCCAATGAACTCTCAAGAAGGAATGTGGCAGTGAGGTTTCGCATTGTTTCTTCTCCATATCGTGACAAACGATGATTGTATGTTGTGGTGAAAGGAGAGTGAAGCCTACAGAAGTGGGCCAGAATGCTTCGTATACGAGAAAGAAGAAAGTACAAGAGACATAGTGCCGCATAGGGCCTTACAGGTATACAACGAGAATGGTGTCCAAATTGGATCAACCTTCTTCAACTTCCATCCAGATTACGCCGTTCAAAATGCAGTGTACGCCAAGAAGAAGAAGATCGCTCAATGAAAGATAGCTCCATGTATAGTGAGGGTATGGACGCCAATAAAGAAAAGGGTGTTGTCTAAGCAACGCTCTAGATGTGTCGTGCAGCCTTCTCTTGGTGTTCAAGCTCTTTTACGTACTTGACGAAAGTCTTTTTGTGAACCTGTTGAACTTGTTAGAAGAGTTTGCCATTGACGTTTTGTCGTGTAACTTACCAAACCGGCGTATTTGCCATCTCTAAGCACACAAATGTACCGCAGTCCAAGTTTCACAAAACACTCGTATACCAGATCCATGGGCGAGTGAACGTCCAAGGCTACAGGTGCTGGGTCAATGTATGGCGTGAAGTCACTCGGGTCATACGCTTCTGGCTCTTCTTCGTCGTGTGGCTCTCGCCCCGCAGCCCAATCCACGCGTGGCGACATGAGGCAAAGCGTGTTATCTTCGTTCTCAAGCTTGTCAAGTGCAAACTCCAGGTCAGGCGCCGGGATGAGTCCAACGAGGATGCCATGCTTGACAATCGCTAGACCGCCATCTAATTCTCCAGCCATTTGGAGATTGCGTTGCTTTGCGCGCAGCTCGACCGCAGGAATGAGAGCATCCTCTGAGATATCGATGATATGGTCTTTCCTTCTGCCAGTCGTAATGTCGTTTAGCTCGGAGGTGAAGATGGGCCGGACTTTATTATCAAGGAAAGGGTAGGAGTTCATGTCTGTGAGCAGGTCGTAGATGCTAAGCGGTTCGATGGCGTCGGCTACCCACTTGGAAACGAGAATACCTAGAGAAAAGGGCAATACGTGGTCTAAGCTACCTGTAAGTTCGAATAGAATGACTGCCAGAGTGATGCTCAAGCGGGTGACACCAGTCATTGTCGCTCCAGCAGCTACCAGAGCATAGACACCGGGAACGACGCATGAGCCGGGTGGCCCATCAGGTGAGCACTCGCTAAAGAGACCTAGGTGGCTGAAACGGAAAGCAATGTATTGGACCGTGTGACCGATAAAGCGACCAGCAAGGCCACCAACGACCATGGAAGGTACGTAGATGCCGGCTGGTACCTTGATTCCAAAGGTGACGACAGTCAGACTGGCCTTGATGATGAATGCGAAGAACAGGACCTTGAGGACTTCCGGAATATGCTCGATAGTGGGGCACAGGCCATCTCCGGAGGCCGTATAAGTATCGCAGGGACTGGCTAGCTCAAAAAGGAGTTCTGTAACGGCAAGCTTGGTGTATCGATTCCAGAAGCTGACCAGACCGGTGACAAGCGCGACAAGAAACACCTCGAGAAGCGGATGCTTCTTGATGACGGGTATGCGACGGAATGTCCTTGCCCAGATGCGCGATGCTTTGATGAAGAGCGCGCCGAGAACACCTCCAACAGCACCGGTGAAGATGAAGGTGGCCAGTTCAAAGAACTTCCAATCCAAATGGTATCGTACCTCGAAGAGCACAATTTTCTTTGTGCCATAAGGATCTAGAAACTTCAAGGACAAAGCAGCAGCCTACCAAACCGTTAGTCTAGTCGGGGTGGTACAGTAGTACACTTACAATGCAGCAAAAGAAGGTTCTGAATAGCGTCTTCGACGGGAAGTAGTAGCTGACTTCTTCCAGGCTAAAAAGTACTCCGCCAATAGGAGCACCAAAGGCAACGGCGACACCACTAGCAGCGCTAGCACTCAAGATCTCCCTGCGCTTCCCGTCGTTGTTGCTGTATTTTGAAAAGATACGACAGGCAATGTTACCAATGCAGGTTGCGATATGCACGTAGGGACCTTCTTTGCCGAGACTGAGACCTGAGGCGACACTGAGAATCAGGGCCAGAGTCTTGACGAAGAGCGTGCGCACACCCAGATAACCGTGGAGAACGAAGCCGCTCAAAATGACCTTGACTTCGGCAACTCCACTACCGGCGGCAGAATAATACACCATGGGCGGGCGACTCTGCGCCTCCTCGAACCTCGTACCGGGGCTGCTGTTGCGTTTCCCGTCTTCTTCGTCCTGCTGATCAGAGTATCTGCGCACATCGGCCCCAAGGTTCTCGTCGAGCGTGGCAAGCGAAATGGCAGATGGGATGACAGTTTTGGTGGTGAGGGTTAGCAAGCAAGAGGCCATTGAGAGCAGCACGACTGAAAGGACGAAGAAGCCATATTGCGTCTGGACCAGATCCAGCTTGTCATTGCGGACAGCTTCAGACCAGTGGAGCCAGTCGGAGCATATAGAGGCACCGGCGCAGCAAGACTTGCGGCTCCGAGTCCAGCCTGTTGTGCAGTATCCCTGCTTCAGGTCAAACAAAGCCGTCTCAGTGGTGTTGACAAAGTAGGCGCACACGGCTGTCAGGACGCCGATGAGGGCAACGAGAATCCAGCCCTGAGCACCGTCGAACCAAGCGGCGATGCGGCCTTTGATGTCCTTTCTACTCCGCAGCGCCTTGACTCGATATGCGTCGGCGATGTTATCATGGACCCAATCGGTCGAGGTAAACTGATCATACCACACACGATTGTCCTGGAAGAGCGATGCCTTTGTTGAATGCATGCTCTGCTCTAGTCCGGCGCCTCGCTCGCCCAAAGCATTCACCAGGCGCTGACTGAAGCCATGGCCGCCCGTCATGGAGCCTCTCCTGCTGGCACGCACGCGCGAGCTGGTAGGCAACTGGCTGTTGTTGCGCGTCATGCCCGGCCGCGGCGTGCCAGGCGTGGTTGCGGGCAGGCTCTTGTAAGATCTAGCATTACGTAGATGGGGGGGACCTAGCAAACTGGACCGCTCATTGATGCTCTCTCGTGACCTGGTGAGGTCCGTGTCCGAGGCGCGATTCGGTCGCTGGGCACTGAAAGTGAGCGTGGGTGATGTAGGCGTAGTGGTACTGAAGGTGTCGTCGCGTTCACGTTGCTCGGCAGCATAGTCAGCGTCGGCATCGTAGTCGTCGACGCTGTGGTACGACTGCATAGACTTGGGCATGGCGAGAGGGGATGGGGGAGACAGTCAGGGTCTGGGGAACAGACGTCTATTAGTGGAGGAGTCAGTCACACACTTGTCGCCGAGCAGAGGCCGCTATCGAGGTCATCTGGGAAGCGATGGCGGTGTCACGATGGGATATCTGGCTGGGCAGTATGGCTCAGATGTCCCCACTACGCCCGCGGATCCCTCAGGCTGCTTCGTTGTCCCATGGCCCAGCGTCTCGAGTGCAGATGGATCAGATGGATACGCACCAAGATTGGGCCCACGGTAAGACGACGGTTTCAGGCCCGTTTCCCGAATGCATCACCGATGTAGCAGTAGAAGAGGAAGAAGAAGGACTCGACAGCACTTAGTTATTACAGCAGCACTAGGGAAGAAAGTTGTGTCTGATGATGCACAGCCAAATGGCGGTAGCCGCGTCCAGGTGATTGTCCGCTTGCACGCGCGAGGGTGACGGAATGCAGGGCCAGGAAGGCGCTAACCGGGCATGGGGCAGGCGCGATATAGTCGCAGCCAATGGGCTTGGACTGCCCCACCACCCACGTCTTGCGTCTGCATCTGCACCTCGGGGCAATTGGGGCCAAGCGAAGCTGCTGCCCATCTCTTCCCAGCCGCACAGTTATTTTTTGCTGAAACACGCATTGCCAG
This sequence comes from Pyrenophora tritici-repentis, assembly GCF_003171515.1. Lineage (NCBI taxonomy): Eukaryota > Fungi > Ascomycota > Dothideomycetes > Pleosporales > Pleosporaceae > Pyrenophora > Pyrenophora tritici-repentis. Next base: position 1,207,131 of record NC_089396.1, on the reverse strand, counting down.
TTGCGAGGAAACACTGCCGATATTTCTCCAGCTCCGAACTCCGGCCCTTCGCCGAACGGGCACCCTGTAGTGTTGTATTTTGTAGAGACAAGCAGCAAAGTGTACACACGCCGCTTCTTCTGAGACATAGCTATCTGAGGGTTGTCGAAATGGTGAGTACATAATGTACTAGTCTCTGCTAACGCAACTAGCATGTATACAGTACTGACGTGCCTTAGCCTGCTCCGTACGAACTGTTCTTGCTGTTTGGGGACAGCATAACCCAAGAGTCATTTTCGCAAGAACGAGGCTTCGGCTTCTCTGCAGCTCTTCAAAATGGTCAGTCCACATGCTCTGATACGCCTCCAGGTAGATGCATCTTGGTGAAGGCATGACGCTGATGTTGCATCAGCATACATAAGGCGACTCGATATTGTCAATCGGGGCTTCAGGTATTATGCCCCCCTGAAATACCGCAATCACGGCTGATGTCATAAAGCGGGTACAATACTCGTCAAGCTCTCAAGATCCTTCCGGCTATCGTACCCCCGCCGGACCAAGCCAGGATACGCTTTATGGTAACACAGGCTCTCTCTTGGGTTAGCCCCCTTGACTAACACCCCAGGCTGTCTTCTTTGGCGCCAACGATGCATCGCTACCAGATGCGCCCAACAAGCAGCACATTCCACTTGATGAATTCAAAGCCAACCTCAAGGCCATTGTGTCGCACCCACAAATAAAGGCCCATGGCCCGCGCATCATCCTTGTGGCTCCCGCTCCAATCAATGAGCATCTGTGGTGGCCAAGAGACGCGTCGAATGGATACACCAGCGTCACGCGTCTGGCGGCTACGACCAAGGTATACGCAGATGCAGTTGCCGAATTAGGTACTGAACTAAAACTTCCTGTTGTCAATCTGTGGGAGGCCTTCATGGCCAAGACTGACTTCAAGCTCTGCGCATGGAAGCTCGGAGACGCTCTCCCCGGGTCTTTGGAGATTGCGCAGAGCGATGCCCTGGTTGAACTCATGTATGACGGTATGGTGACTGCAAAGCCCATGAACCAGTCGTGCCGATACTGACAGGGGCATAGGCCTTCACTTCAGTCCAGCAGGCTACGAGATCCTCTACCAGGAATTCATCAAGGTGATATCAGCGCAGTGGCCCGATCAAATTCCCGAAAAACTTGCCATGGTGTTGCCCGCGTGGAATGACGAGGCTGCGTGGGAAGAGGCGTAGACGTGACAACAGCGACTTGATAGCATATACGAAGGAGCCAGGGCGCCAAGTAGGTAGCATCTGGGGAAAACTTCGGAAACAGGCGCATCTGTCCTGCCCAATCGGACTTGTCGCGCATAACTCCGGCAGGTGCCTTAGTGGCCCAACTTGCAACCAAGCTGAAATGACTGCACGCATGCTCGATCACATCTGTAAAACCCATTCACGCACCTGTGCCCGACCGACCTTTCCCATTGATATTCCCAACTACTGCGCTCTTTCCCCCTCCCAAACCCGAGTGATACTATGAGCCTCGGCACAGGACGGCCGTTCTGAACGCACCTTCCGCATCCACCTCTCCAAGTGTCTGCCATCGGCCAACGTCGTACTTGCCTGTCGAAACGCGTAAACCGAATTCAAACACCTTGCGCGTGTAATCACGACAACTGCATCCGTGTAGAAGACAATTTAAACCTGCAAAGCCAATAGTGATTGTATTCTCCTCGCTTTCTCACCGACACCACCATCCTCGAGACGTTTACCCGCCAGAAACTTCAAAATACAACGCAAACCGGGTAGCAACGCACAGCAGACGCATTGAGAGGGGTCGGGGTGCAGTAGTCGTCCGGTGTCTGTCGGTAGGGGCGCCCGTGCGGCAAGGCTGGTGTCTCTTTGTTGAGCACGTTGGCAAGGGATGAGAAAGTCACGGGCATGGATCCCCAGAGCGTAGCGTTCCAGCCGCGCGACGATTTCTGGCGCATCCAAAGCGAGATGCTCCGTGTGCAGGAGAGCCAAGCTGACCTCGCTGACCGCGTTGCTCGTTTGGAGCGCAAGCAAGAGGACGACTCGCGCCTGAAGAACGTCTGGGGGACATCTTCGCCCTTTCCCTCTGTCCTGGGAGGCACACCGCAGCAAGGCATGAGTTCGCAGTCATATGTATACATGTAGCCGCATAGCTAACATGTCGCAGTGCCCCTGCAACAACCGACAGCTGAGCACTTCTCCAACTTTGACGACCAGTCGAGTAATCTCATCGGCAACCTCCAACTCGATGCTGATGAAGAGCCTCGCCGGATAGGCGCTACCTCGCGTGCAAATAGTGTTCGTTTTGACGAAACGGCCAACCATGGCCATTGGGCGCACGCGTCGCGTTCGTCACTGGATCTCATACCCCGCACTGGCAGCGGCATGGGCGGGCACGTCATGAGCGAGCGCAGCTATTCGCACAAGTCGGACGGTAGACAGAGCTCAGCTGGACACTCGGTCCATTCCATGGCATCTGGGCGCGCAAACAGCCTTACAAGTTGTGGACCGACGACGCCCCAAGACGCCCCAGGACTGGCTCCTGGCTTGTTTATACTCGGCTCCGTGCCGGCCATAATACGTTGCTGGCTCAACACTAACTTCAAGCACGACACCCTGCTGTATGCAGCCGTGTGCTCCGGCTCCTACACTTCATATCTGGATATGCACCTAGTCGAGCATCTTGGCTTCCAGGACCAGGTCATCTTGGCCGATGACGGGCTCCGCAAGATCAAGCTCTCTGTCTATCTCCCAGAAGCCGTGCCTGTTTCAGCCTCATCACGCTCAAACAGCCCGGCGCCTCAGCTACCATCTGTTGCCGTGGATTTCACTATCATCGAGGAGCATAGTGCCGCGACCAATCCAAAGGCTATTCAGATCCTCCTTGGCAGCGACATGCTTCGAGCACACAATGCCGACTTACTGTTCTCTTGTAGTCAGCTAACGCTATATGATGATGATCACAGCAAACTGCAGATACCCCTGGTGCGCCCGGAAGACGATCGAGCGTTCAAGTCTCTGCATGTCTCTAGTGTATCTCGTGCTTCGACCATGGAGCGAGGCTCTGTACCCACCTCAACACGTGTTGACACCATGAGCGAGAATCCCTCTCAATCAGCAGCACATGAGCAGTTTCCGTCGGCTGACAAGTCCAATGGCATAGGCACTGCGCCCAATTCTGATGATGGCGGATCGAGTGGGCGGACGAGTCTTGAGCAGCGTCCGCATATCGCTCTTTCAGCATCGAGTCGCTCTGATACTAGGGAGACACAAGATTCGGCTTCTGCCAATGGGGCACCTAGATCAGGTGCATCCCCAGCTATCTGGAGCAGTTGGCGCCGGGATCAAGGCGAAAAGACAAGCACTGGTTCTGCTTCGTTGGATTGGGCTAGTGTGGGTAAAACCGCAAGCTCGAATCCCAGCTATCAACGCCGTGATACGGGTATAAAGGTGCTAAAGCCGTCAAAAGCGGTGCGCACCATGTCCACGTCCAACCCATCGCCGGTGACAGGGCAGTCACGCTTCTTCGATGACGGAAAGCGAAGAGGCGAAACGGAGGCGTGGGGTAATCCGACACCTCCGGCGGCAAAGAGAAGCGTGTCTGGTGAAAAGGGAAAGGAAAACGTACCCACACTTTCAAAGCCGCGGTCTGCGAATCCAGTTGGGGGGGCTTCTGCTTTTGCGTGGCTGAACAGCGGCGGAAAGTGAGCTTCACCGGCGGCCATGTTGTCTACTATGTCATAGCGTAGTATATATCAAGATATAACAACAGCATATAGTGTTGGAGTTTGCTCAAATGAAAAACACACATATGCCACGTACCTGGTGATGAGGTGTTGTGACAAGGTGTTGCAGTGAATGATTGACTTGCATATGCAGTTTGGTTGACTAGCTCGGCTAGCACAGGCGGGCGTCGCCAAGCTCGCCTATGCTCTCAGCCTTGCAGAGCATTGCAAACAGAGTGACGACGGTCAATGTTGGTGGGTTTGGACACATTTTTTTGCGGCGAATTGTATCTGACCCCACGCTCCTCACCGCTGCCAGCTCTCATAGTGAAAAAGAGGCCCGATTCAGCCAGGCGGTTACTGCAGCCCTAGCGACGCGCTGCATCCTTCGGTTGGCCCTTCACCGTTCTTCCTTTGTCGCATTATAGTCTGGCCTGAAGCTCTTCGCGGGCTTCACGGCAGGCAATCAGTTTCAAAACGGCCTCCACTAACAACAAGAAGCGGAAGATCGTGGCCCCCGCAAAAGAATCGCCAGACGCTAGGGACGGCACCCATTCACCGAATGTAGGCAGCGCTGGTGTAGGCTCCCCTCGCTCCTCCCCACAGCCCTCAGCATCTCCACCACGCTATCTGCCACCGCACCTGCACGACGAAGTCCTCGTTGACGCTTCCGACTCAGTCAGTCACGTGTCAAGAGACAGCTACACGGGGGCAAGCTCGCCCAGTGAAGCCTACGCCAACCTCACCCTCGACACCCACGACGCCTACATTACTGATCTCGACCGTACACGCACCGCCGAACAAGTCGCCCAACGCCCGCCTCCACGAGCTTCTTCACCCGCCAAGCGCCTTCATTCAGACATGGACGACAAAGCAGACGTGGACAGCAGCACCTCGTCCAACCCTCGCACTAGCAAGCCACTGCCAGCCGGCGCATCACAGCGCAGTGCACGCGCCGCGTCGGTAGACATGGCAGACGCGCCCGGCAGTGCCAGTCCCGAGGGCAATCATGGCGATACGGCTTCCCCGTCCAACGACGATGCACAGTCGTCCAATCTCCCCAGCATCGATGAGCAGGTCACCCGCGTCATGGGCATGATGTCCAGTTCCCCTCTGGTAGACGGACAGGAAGGCTACATCATCTCGGAGCGCTGGCTGGAGCGGGTTTGGGCGAGGACATCGGAGAACGTCACAAGGCCCCAGGATTTCAGCAAGGAAGCCACACAGGGTCCAGTTGGTCCCGTCGACAACACACACCTCGTGGACACGCAACTGCTACAGGAAGAACTGCTTGACCAGAACGGCGATAATTTTATCCCTCTGAGCAAGGCAGCCACGCTTGGTCAGGACTTTGAGATCTTGCCTCGCAAGGCCTGGGACTTGGTATTGAGCTGGTACGGGCACAAGGCGACGTCACCTGTGATACGGCGGCACGCCCATAATACGGTACCGGGCCAGTATTCCATGGATATTTCATACGAGCTACATCCGCCCATCATTACTATACGAAAAGTGCGGAAAACGCCAAATGCAAAGGAAAATACAAAACCTGCCGAGAAGATCGTCGCGAGCCGATACGAAAGCTTTGTCGCCTTCATCGACGCTGCAAAGAAGGCTGTGGGTATCGAAACTTCCAACAAGGTTCGCATGTGGAGAATCCTAACATCGGCGTCAACCGACCAACCTCAGCCATCTCAAAGTGCCGGCATACTTACTCCAGACGCTTCGCCACGTAACGGCTCGCCCGTTGCGCCAGCACCTGGTGTCCGGCCGTCTCTAGTCATGGACGTCGCAGACTTCAACAGCCTTGCATATGGGTCAGAACGTGAGCTCATTACCGGCAAGGACGAGAAGGCGAATGAGGAGGATAATGAATCTTTGACCCTGGCCGATGCCGGTCTCACACAGGACCAAACCATTGTGCTTGAGGAACATGACGAGCAGGGTGAGTACATCTCAGATACGACCAAGGTGGCGTCCAAGAACAAGGCCGGTTCTGTGGCTAGCAAAGGCCTACAGAGCAACCCGAACAGCGGGAGGACTACCCCAAGCGGAGGGCCCATGACTCGCTCAAGGAAACAGAACGGCAAGGTCAGAGGTCATGTCGGGCTCACCAACCTCGGCAATACCTGCTACATGAACTCAGCTCTACAGTGTCTCCGAAGTGTTGAAGAGCTGAGCATGTACTTTTTGAACAACAAGTGGAAAGAAGAGATCAACGTCGATAACCCCATAGGCCACAAGGGTGTCATTGCCAAGTCGTATGCTGGCCTGCTCAATGCCATCTTCAGCCTCGATAACAACTCTGCTGTCTCTCCCAAAGACTTCAAGCAAAAGCTTGGCAAAGCGAACACTTTGTTTTCAGGATATGGGCAACAGGACTCCCAGGAGTTTGTCAGCTGGCTAGTCGACGCGTTACACGAAGACCTCAACAGGATACAAAAGAAGCCCTATTGTGAAAATCCCGATTCTACCGATGACACTTTCCGCGACCCGGAGGCCATACGAAAGCTCGGCGAGGTCTATCGCAACAACCACCGTGCTCGAAACGACTCGGTAGCTATGGATTTGTTCAGTGGCTTCTACAAGAATACCATGGTCTGCCCAGATTGCGAGAAAGTCAGCATAACTTTCGACCCATACAGCCAGCTCACCCTGCAGCTGCCCATAGAACAGACCTGGTCGCATACCGTCACGTACGTGCCGCTCTACGGCAAGCCTTATCAGCTCGAGGTTGACATCGACAAGAATGCCACAATCAAGTCCCTGAAAGAGTATGTCGGCAAGCGTGGTGGTGGAGTTCCAGCGAACCGCATCATGGCATCTGAAGTTTATAGTCATAAGTTCTACCGCCACCTCGACGACTCAGCCACTGTTTCAGAATCCAACATAGGCGCGAGAGATGACATTTATTTCTACGAACTTGATATGGCTCCCAGCAACTGGCCTGCTCCGAAGAAGAAGGGTTCGAAATACAAGACGATTCTTTCTCAATCTTCCGATGAGGATATTCCCGATACGGTTTCTCCGCTCCACGACCGCATCTTGGTCCCGCTCCTCCATCGTGGCAATAGCACCTCCGCACATAGATCATCTGCTCATGCCATGGCACTATGGCCTAGTTTCATTGTTCTCACGCGGGACGAAGCTAAAGATTACGATGCAATTCTAAGAAAGGTTTTGGTCAAGGTCTCTCAGATGACTACTCGAAAGATTCTTAGCGAGCTCAGCAGTCTAGATCAATCACGGCCTGGCTCTGATGTTGTGCTGACAACAGAAGAAGATGCGTCACCGAACGATCCACAGGTTAAAGATGGGTCCGTCGAAGGTGAAAAAGATATGGTCGAAGTCACAATGACGGATTCAAACGAGGCAACCCCGGCCCAAACTGACGAGGCTAACCAAATACCTGAAATCCTCCGACCGGGTAGCTATATTCACCCCGAGTTTCGGTACGTATATACCTCCCACAAGAATTTCTCCAGTTCAATTCAACGTTCACGGCTGATATGTGACAGGCACTTGTTCGAAATGAAACATTCTCGGAGGGGTACCGAGATTGTCACCACTGGCTGGAGCACCATCGACGCCGCACGCGCACTGGAGCCAATCCACAAGCGTGTACGAATACCGCCCTCAAGAGAAGAGTCTGTGCAGTCATCCACAAATGGAAGTTCGACCGCATCCAGTGACGAGGATGAGGATACATCTCAATCGACTGTTGTTGATGCCAATGCTGCGATTGATGCAGCAAATGTCAGCAGCGACGAGGAGATGCAATCAACCGAGCCGAGCGCGTCGGACTTTGCTCGATCTGGTCGCCAGAACAAGAAGAAGAGTAAAAAGGCGCGGAAACACGAACGTAAAATGGAACGCAAGCACAAAAACAACAAGAATTTCAAGCATCGAAAGGGGGGCAAGGTAGTAGATGAGCCGAATTACCCAGAGGACCCAGAAAACGACAGTGACGAGAGGTTGATCCGTATGGGCGAGGCACTCGTTCTCGACTGGAATGCGGAATCCATGGATGCTTTGTTTGGAGCTAGTTCAGATGAAGACGCCAGGGGTATGGACGTCATGAAGCTCATTGAAGTGCTTGATGACCCGGAAATCCAGGAGAAGAAGGCGAACCGTGCTGCTCGTAGGAAGAACGGCATTAATCTCGACGCGTGTTTTGTCGAATCTTCAAAGAGCGAAGTGCTTTCCGAGGACAACGCATGGTATTGCAGTCGTTGTAAGGAATTGCGCAGGGCGACAAAGACACTAGAAATCTGGACAGTGCCGGACATACTGATCATACACCTCAAGCGCTTCAGTGGTCACCGAACGTTCCGAGACAAGATAGAAGAATTGGTAGACTTCCCAGTCGAGGGACTAGACCTGTCAGGTAAAGTCGGATTTCCCGAAGATAAAGACCTTACCTATGATCTGTTCGCTGTCGACAACCACTATGGTGGACTTGGAGGTGGACACTACACGGCTTACGCTCAAAATTTCTTCGATAAGCAGTGGTACGAATACAACGGTGAGTAAAACAGCCCAAGACATAGAGTACGTTTGTTGACTTGGGTAGATTCTATCGTCTCTCGATGTGACAGCCGCAAGCCCGTTTCTAGAGCTGCCTACCTACTCTTCTACCGCCGACGCTCGCCTGTCCCTTTAGGCCCACCATCGCTTCAACAGATCGTCACAACCGACATGAGCAATCCAGACTCTGATGAAGATAACACGGATGCAGACGACCAACAACCGCGTTCTCGCTCGCCGGCGGGAAACGGCTCGCGCCTCGACGGCTCGTCCCGCAATGGGTCGTCGACCGCTGGCGCTCTAGGAGCGGGAGTCGGAGCCCTGCGCGGGGGTGGCTATCAGCGCTCAGCAGCCGAGAACCTTCCAAAGAACGGAGCAGGAGCCGCGAGCCTGAGTGACGAGGAACTACCGTCGTATGAGGATGTCGACGAGGGCTTTGCCGAAGAGTCGTACGGCACGACTCCGTGGGAGGGCATCAGCAGCATCAACGACCAGCCTCTCTGGAGTTTCAACTCCCTAAACGATGGCAACGCCAGGAATACCGCAGACTCGGATGATGATGGCATTGCATCAGACACGGGTGCCCAGGGATCCGTCGGTGATAGCATGGAACTCCGTGATAGATTGATGGAGGACTTTGGCGACGACGAGGGTCCTGGAAAGGGACCGTGGAGCGGTGGTATGGGCACTCCCGTTACACAACAAGAAGACGACGTTGCAGAAATCAGGCTCGTGGAGGAGTGAGTACACATCCATTCATACACCCGTTCATTGACAGGATGGCATGCTATGTGGTTTGTTGGCGCGGCGTTGCGCTAGTCTTACATTGTCGACGACTACCATCACGGAAACAAAACGGATAGACTAGACGGTTACCATGGCTTCTTTCATTCGATGATGATGGGAAATGGGGGGCAGGGGTTTGGCTTGTACATGATGATGATGACGATGAACCACAATGACATTTGGTTGGCTCATAGGTTGGGTGGTTGGGCGTTCTTTTCTTCTCCTTATTCTTCTTCCGCAAACAACAACTACAGCATCGCTAGGCGCCGGATGGGATAGGACAGGATAAGTAGGTAGGTTGCTAGAGCTTCGTTGGGCTGTATTAAGCCGCCAGCGGTACGCACTTGATCGAAGAGAAGATGTGTACTATAACCGTCGTCGTTGTTGGGATTGTGTGATGTTAATGGCGATGATGTCTGCATGTAATTCCTTGTTGGGGTGAAAAGCTCAAAGAAAATGTCATACAGAGAACATAGAAAATCGCAAAATACGATTGAAGCACAGACAACTGTTTTCATGTTTTCCATTTCGTCCATAGACGTCATCCCGTCCCCTCCTTCGTGTAACCCACCCCTCGTTACTTCGCGAAAAAAAAGGATGCGTCGTGCGTGTGCGTGCATGCAGGGCACGGACAGGGCGGGTACCTGTTTTGTGTACCACGGCAATAAGAGGTGTTCACAGCCAATGACGAAGCTGAGAAGGGGAGTTCTGGGTTTAGAGGTGACGTAGGGCTGTAGGGTTGGAGGATCTAGACTGCGAGAAGAAAAGGGAAATACGGTAAATACGGAGGCGAGGCAAGGCTAGCACTAGAGAAGTAGGTAGCGAGGGGTAGGGGTGTGGTTCCGCGGGAGGATTGTATTCCACGGTTTGGTAGTAGGTGTAGTTTTTACTAGCTTTATAAACCATCAGTCTTCTCGTAGTTATGAACTCCTAAGCAAAGGTAGGCAAGAATTGTCTTACTTATCATAATTTACCTACATCCACAACGACATAAAAACAAACACAATGCCATCATCTGTCTCTCTACACAGAGCTCAAACCCCTCTCGTAAAATAAAACATCAACTTCTAAATCAAAACAGCCGCAAGAATAGTGGAGCCAGCGTGTCTGATATACAGCAGGGATCACGCGATATCAATAGATCTCGCCCATCTCGCTTACAGGAACCTCAATGCCGTTGACCCGGGTCTTTCGCCTCCCTCTTCCAAGCTTCTCAGGCCGGCTGGGCTAGCTAGGGGGCTATAGGAAATGAGCGATGACGATGATGACGGCGGTGGGAATTGTGATTTAGGTTTTGGTTTCTACAAGGAAAGGGAGGTAGGAGGTGTATATAAGACTTTTGGGGTTGTTTGGTTCTTGGCTGTTGCTACTATTACTACTACATCTGGTCTATCATTACTACTTTTCCAATCTCCAATTGAATCTATTCTACAAAATGCGCCTTTCAAACCTTTTTGTCTTTGCCCTCAGCGGCGCTTCGCTCGCCATGCCCGTTGCGCAGGAGAAGCGGCAGAGTGCTGAGACGTCTGTCCAAACACTTTTGACGGACCTGTATGCCACTGTTCAAATTTACACCGGAGCTATCAGTATGATTCCCATCTCTTCTACTACACCTTGGTCCGTTCCAATCGTGTTACTAATAAAGTCCTTCAGACGCAACCCTTGCCCCTCTCTCCCCTTCATCCTCCATCCTCGAAAAGACCGCGGCGATCCCGGAAGTGGGAGCGCAAATCAGCAAGATCACAGCAGCCATCACATCAACCACGGCCTCGATCAAGGAGCTCGCTCCCGCAAACGCCACGCAGCCCACCCTCTCCTCCCGCTCTGACTCTGACGTCCTTGGAGTCGCTCAGCACAAAGAAAAACGCCAGCTCATCGCCGTCAGTGCTCTGCTCGCTCTCATTATCGTCGAGATCTTTGCCACGGTTACAGCTGCAGTGGCGATCTTGGGACTTGCTGGACTACTCGTGTTCCTGAACCCGCTGACGAGCGCATTGAGTCTACTCATCTTGGCGGTGCAGCTGGTCCTTGACGTGGTTCTTGTAAGCGTTATTGCGTTGTTGAACAGTTTGTTGACAGCATTGGCGTTGGGAGTCAGTGGGTTGTAAGTGAAAGTCTGGAGTTTGGCTGGGGTATGCAGTTCGCGGCAGATAGCTCCATCAATTCATCGGTATTCATGCAGATGTGCTTCCGTTTTGGTGTTGTGTGTTGTTCGTGCGGGGATAGTCTTGACATCCTCGCGGCGTTGTTTGCGTTGCACGAATTCTTCACTCCGTATCTCTTCTGCGTTCCAGACCTCACACATAATACCGGTGAAAATCCTCTCCTATTGGCACGGCTAGAGATTTTGCTGGATTCATAAGGCCAGGTGGTGAGTTCAGCGACTAAGGCTTGTCCCATGACAAATCTAACAGTGTTTCTGCGATGAAAAAGTCGTCATCCCATTGTTGAAAACTCGTCGGATCGTTCATGCTAAACTGGAAAGATAGAAGAGCTTCAGCGGGCGTAATAGTCGTCATAGTTGTATCGCTCGAGAATGAGGAACTTTCAGTTGTGTGAGTCGTGTTGGAGTTCATCGGGCTACGCAGCAAAGCAACGTCATCTAGGCCAGGTATATCTGGGAGTGAAGATGCCTTGAGAATGGTATCCATGAGATCCTGTTGAAACTTGACTTTGGGTAGACCGAATTCACGCAAAGATAAAATCCTTGCTGTTTGGTGCTCTTCTTTCGTAGGCGGAAAGTCTGCCTTTGCTGGTTGGTCCACAGATTCGAGGAAATAGCCACTGATGACTGTGAAGTATGCCGTCCGGAACTCTCCCTGTGCTCGCTCAGGTACCATGTAATACATGTCTTGTGCAAAACTACTCTTTCCGTCTGTGCACGCGATGACCTGTTCGTACGTCGGAGTTTTTGGTATTGGAAAGTGATCCTTGGACCACGAGTACGACACGTCGTCAATTTGATTGACATATTTTCCGGACATGTTTGCGACTAATACTGATATTACTTCTGAGCGCAGTGGCTCTTGAAAGATTTCAGATGCAAGAACATAAGCCTGAACCATATTTTTGTCTCTGGCTTCTGGATCTGCGCCATGAGCAAGAAGCACTTGCAGACGAGAAACAACATCAGTAGCAGGAGATGTCGAGAGGCAAACCTGGAGCGGGCTGGAATTATCTCGCCCTGTACCGTTCGGACTCACACCTTTGCCAAGAAGCACCTGAATGTCGCGCTGCGTGTAGGCAGGATGTCGTTTCGCGTTTGGGCACGAGCCAAGGACTTCAGAGAGGAGGCCCATACCATCATTTAGAGGCGTGCAAACGAAACTGTCGACGAGTGACTGTGCAAAACTTGGAGTTGAATGCCACAGCGCCTGGTGTTGAAAGGTATTCTGGTCGGCAGATCCACAGGGACATCCTTTGAATGTTGTTTCGAGGTCCACTCCCTTACTCGCAAACAGACGGAAGCATGCAGTTTCGGTTTCTGAAAATTCTAAAGCCCAATAGGGACGGTCCTGCCACGGTTCGGTGAACATGTGGAAGTTTGATCGCATCGCAGGGTCCGGAGGGGCGGAATGAACGTCCGCTCCAACGTCAATCAGCTGACGTAGAATTGCATGACACTTTTCCCGATATGAAGTATCTGCATAGAACCTAGCGCGGTTCAACAAGCACAACTGCAACGCATTTTGGAGACTAGGACCGCCAACCGAATGACTAGAATTTTCTAATCTGGCGCCTCGACTAATAAGGATGCGTACGATTTCGGGTACGTTCCAAAAGACAGCCTCGTAAAGCGGTTGCGAGACCGTGCCAGGTAGTCCGTTGACATCTGAGCGACCTGACTGGAGCAACGCTTGGACAGTCTTCGTTCTCCCGTTCTTGATGGCGTTGTAGAGAGCTGAGTCTGTCCCAAATGGATTTCTGGTACCTTTTGCACCGTATGCAATCAGCATCCAGATAACTGGACCGCTAGGCATACCACAGGCGACATCGAACAAGGTTTGGCCTGGGTGCTGCCGAATAGTCATCTTGCTCAGCGCTGGATGAGTGAAGAAGCGGCTACCAGGCTGATCGAACGGAAGACCGATAGGATCATTAACTCGATCGGCGTTGGCAACCACAAGTTTCTCAAGATCCTGTACATTGTTTTCCAGTATCGCACCGATCATATCGAGGGATATATCTGACGCTTGCATGGGTTTTTGGAGCTCCGTCTCGATGGATGACCGAAGGCTATGGCGCATTGAGTTAGCGCTCAGAACCGTAGCTGAAGATATGGGGAAACTCTTACTTTTGTGTTTGGCCTAACAATCCCATATGGATTGGCTCCGCAAGTGTGCCAGTGGTATCGTCAACCAGATTGACGATAGCCTGCCAGTCACCAGTTTTTTCATGACCTTCTCCAGCTTGCGGTTCAACAGACATGGATTCTACCGTATCACTTGATTCTCCATCGCCATGATCGCTTTGTTTTGACCTGTGTCTGCCCGAATGCTTTACTTTGCGGTGAGTTTTTCGTGGCCTGTGCCTCATAAGGCCCCATTCTTTGAGTTTCATGCGATACGCTCGGATACTGGGTGAGATGTTAGCACTCAAAATTGCCTAGTCCAAGACTATACTTACGAAGCTTGAAATCTGTATTTGCTTTCCATCAACCTCATCACCTCTTCCAATGGCCTTTTTTGATTGAAGGAGAGATCTTTGATCTCATCTTGTACCAGGTCCCAGTCTTTCGTCATCTTGAGTGATGTAGGGGGGTCTCAAGGTATTCCCGGTCGCGAGAAGGATAATTCGACAGTATACATCACAGTATAGGCGAATTGGCGCGTCAGAGAGAAATCAGGCGACAACAATGACTGGTCAACACTGTCGAAAGAGCTCGCTGGTACTGTATTGAAGCAGAAGGCTGATGAAGGAAACATTGTAAGTTTTGATCCTCTCCTCCGAATGGCTGTCGCAAGAACAGGCAGGCATATGGGATGCTGTGTGCAAAAGTAAGCAGGGTCCTGGGCCAAAGTGCAATTCCGCTAGTGCATATCATGACTAGTGCACCCCCACAAGGTATCTTCGAAAAGTGCACTTTGCCTGCTACAACCAATTCCGTAGCACAGCCTCGAGAAAAGTTTAACGCCTTCTGTTAATTGTGAAATTGGAATCGCCATTACATCATATCCGGTCGCTTTCCTAGTTAGTTGCTAACAACCTTGAAGTTGCCTGATTCGTTGGACCACGTGCACGCATTACCCCACCAACATTGAATGTTCACTGTTCTAATTATACGCTGCGACACAAATGGAATGGTAACGCCCGTAAGATCTCACATGCAGCAACCCGTTCAGTGTCTTCTTCGCCTCTTCCTCGAAGGCTCCTCCTCTGTCTCGATTTCAGTCACCTCCACCCCGACATTCTCCGACGCGTTCTTAATCTGTGTAGCCATCAGCCTAACCATGGCTTTCGGCGTGGCACTCCCTCGCAACGCCTCAAAGATCAAGCTATCATGTAGCTGGCCATGCCCTGTAATAATTGTACAATCAACACCAGCGCGCTGGAGTATCTCGCCGTACAAGATGCCGTCATCCCGGAGCGGGTCTGCTGCCGAGTTGATAATGAGAGTTGGCGGCTGTTTCTTGGCATGCGCCACAGAAATGTTGCGAAGAGTCGCAAGTTCATTGACGCGATCGTCAGCGTTGGGGATGTAGTCCTCAACGCTCTTGCGCATGAATGGTACAGTGAGGAATGGGCCGTTGAAGAAATCGAACTCGCTCTTGGTGTCCCGGTCACTCGTGATGGTATCTGTGACTGGGCTGATCATGACTTGGTAGCGAATGGGAATGTACGGCTTTCGTGTCGAGCACAGTATGCTGACTGCGCCCGTCAATTGGCCTGTGTTGAGAGTCAGTGTGAGGATTGGCCGATCCATTGACAACTACTAACCTCCAGCGCTATCACCGACAATACTGAACACGCTCTGTGACAGCAGTTTACTCTCTCCATGTTTATGTACCCATTTCACAACAGCATAGCACTCCTCCTGTTGCGTTGGGTATCTGGCTTCGGGGGCGAGAGTGTACTCTGGAAAAACGACAGCACAGCCAGTCTGCAACGCCAGGTCTCGACATGTGCTATCGTGCGTATTCACACTCGGAGAATGTCAGCTCCATCACTGAATAATAATAGTAGGCGAATACCTACTTGCCACTCGTCCAACCTCCTCCATGGAAGAAGAATATCACCGGAAGAATTCCCTTGGCGCCTTTGGGACGGAAGACGTATGTCTTTACTCCATTTTCGAACGGCACTGTAAAGCTGGTACGAGTGACATTAGGGTTGGGCGTGTGCTTTTGGAGGTCATCTAGGAGCTTTCGGACTTGTTCGACACTCAAGTCTTGGAGAGGTGGCTGATTAGCTAGCTGGTCGGCGAAAGCCTGGTTCAGCGGATCAAGGTATGGGGCAGGTGTAGACATGTTGAGATAAGACAGAAAGACAATTGCTTTGATTCAAGATGCTTTTGCTGGTTTCATAGCTTTATATGCAGGAAGCATTTGTGGTAGGGTAGCGAAGGGCGGTTATTCGTAAGGCGACATGTGCTTTGTTCCTGCATCAGCATAGCCTCGTGTTTCCAGCCACTGATATCAACAACACAGTAAGATTGTAGGTGTGGCTTTATCGGGGATACCGAACTCCAGTTACCGGGGTGGGACTCAGCGCGAGGCTGACGTTCTGTCAGCACTATACCGAGACTTGCAAACAGCTGGTTCAATGCTGACTGGAAGCCAATAAATCTCATGAGCTGAATGACCGACGTAGTTCCTGTCTTTGAAAGACAGGGTCCGAACTAGGAAAGTTATGATAGAGATTGGCGGTATGGCTGGCAGAATATTTTAGGGACCAAGAACCGGTCATGGTTGCTGACTGAAGCCCAGGACGCAGCCTTAGCTTCGCAAACTACCAGACCTACATCTTCTCTATCGGATGCGTGCCCATCCACAAATTTTCCAAAGCCCGCTTCTCATTCCATGAAGACCTCAATAGCAAGTGAACAAATGGGGAACACGACCATGTTGTTGACATTTGTCCTGCAAAGAGCTCGCAGCGTTTTATCGCCCACCACTCGCATGTTGCATTTCAATTCCTTGCGTCTTCTCCAACGTGCTCAATGCAATCGGAAATTTCATATGACATACCTGCCCACTCCATCGGCCTTCCCCCTGTGAGCATAGTCCTGCGCCATAACTGGTAAGTGTAAGGTCCCAACTCATGTAGGACCCTGTAGCGTGTCCACATATAATCCTCAATCCTGTCCCGGGCAAACAAGTAGAAACCTATGCCGTTCACCACATGATGTGTGCTATTTTCTGGGCCGCGTATCATAGACCCACCTGGCATGATACTATTATCCCGATAATATTCTGATTGAGAACCCAAACCTCGCTGTACAAGTGGAAGTCCGGCCAAGGACCGTGGCGGAGTTGTAGCAATGTGGCCGCCACCCGGGTTTTTAGACAAAACACTGAGAGCGCAAAGCTTTGGCATATCGTAAAGAACGTGATCGATGAAGCCAGAGACCCATGCCCATTCGACCGGGTATGCTGTGAATACCAGATGTCGAACATGTGCCAAGGCTCCCCCCAGTTGCGCCTTCATCAACGCAGCTTTTGATGGTCGCAGTTCTCGATGAATCGTAATGGTGAGCTGCTTGAAGATATCGGAAGCGAGGTACTCCTCGTGGAGGATTGGATGCACTAGCAGGACGTTGAGAATGGGTGCTCTGTAGATCTTCGCGTGCACGCCACCCGCATTGGGGACTTCTTCCAGAATCAGATCATGGCTGAGATAAGTATAGATCTCGTCTCGCAGTTCACGTGGGAGCGCGAGAAGGTGGGCTCTGGGGGTTGCATCGCCTTCCATACTTTCGGGGCAGTGTGGTGATAAGGCCTGATCGATGGGAGGGACCCGCGTGTGCTTGCATACGCAGTTTTCGAGGCAGAATCGATGTCGCTGACGCAGGAAATTCAATTTATTTTATTGCAGCGGTAGTTGGTACATGGTAGGCGTGTGTAAGTACCTAGGTATGTCCGGGCTTATTGTTGGGAAATGGAGGTGGATACTTCCCCACTTCGTCTGTACGTGCACGCGTTAAGTTAACATCCCGAGGTCCGTTATTAACGCTCGTGTTGTTGTGCTCCAACAGCCACTACTCCCTTCATCCAATTATCTGTCTAACAATCATGGCGCCACATCTTCTCACCATCCCACGCGAGATCCGCGACGAAATCTACAGCTACCTATACGAAAAAGTAGATGTACAAGTCAGCATGTGGTGTTCCCGGGACACATCCGATTCCAGCGTCTCGATCGGCGACATATGTTACGACGCCACTCTTGAGAATACATTAATTCTCAATATACTTCTGACCAATTCACAAATGCACGATGAGTATCTTGAGGCAGCATGCTTTAAGAACCCGCGGATGGAATTTTACATGCACGTGTACGGAAGCGAGGCGGGTGATGTCTTGGACACGACGCTTCTCGAGGGGGATTATATGGACTACATGAAGAAAGCCCTCGGAAAGGCACACGAAATAACCATGATTTGCGAGTTTGGATCCCGTTTCCCGGAGTTCCTTTGGCCCTCTGTTCTTGGAGTCACCACCGCCTTTCAGCCATACATGTCAAATGTCTCGACCATGCGAATACTTGCAGGCAGGGCAGATTACTTCAACCTTGAAGATGAATTAGACGAAGCCTTACAGGGAGTGAAGGAGCACGACAGGACTCTAGCTTCGGCTACGAGCTATATGTTCCTTCTTCCGCCACCGGCCAAACTTATCGGGTTACCCCTCCGCCAGTGCGCACAAGGATATTCATATCGAGCCTCGATCTATCCCGGTCCTGGTCGGCAAATATTTGATGTAGACGTACCTGGAGCCTGGGTTTTTGCGAGGGAAACAATCAACATACCCTGGGCTGAACTATCGGATATCAAGGATTGCTGCTCATGGAGATCACTCCCGGAAGATGAATTCATTATCGCTTTAGGAGTAGATGAAAAGGCAGCCAGGATTCTGGAGAAGGGAATCATCTGGGCAGAAAAACGTGGGGATGATGTGTATGCGTGGGGCATCCGAGAATAGAATGCGGGCAGCGAGTCAAACATGTAAAAGTGTTGAGAATATCTGAGTTCAATCCAGGGTAGAAGGTGCTTGGGAGTCACATGATATGCTGGTGTGGCAGGCACTGCCCGGTGGGCAATAGCACCCACCACAACAGAGTGAGACTGCGACACTCAACACTCAACACGATAGTCAAGACAATACGTTGCAGCCACCCCGTTTTGTCCCTCCTCCCACTCGGTTATCCATAGTAGTCATACTACTAGAGGGACCTTGTTCGAATAAGAAGATACTTTGGAGAAAAACAGGAAGGATCAAAGGGAACAAGACAATAAGGGAATCCTATGGGAAACGCTGTCGTAAAGATGGACAAAGTTATACGGCGGACATATCAGGGCACTTACCGGGCTTGTCCACCGCAAGCAAGCGGGCAAGAACTCACAACATTGTGCTGAGAAGGAATCAAAGACAGGGGGGGGGGCAGGAATATATTAGTTTATAATTGTTGTAGGACTCATTCAATGTTATCGTCTAAAAAGCCAGCGTACTCAAACAATCAACCACACAATACGCAACGTTGAAACTGCCCCATAGAGCTCACGTTCTGATTTCAAGGCGAAGATCCAGTCGCAACTTACAAGATACACATAGATTTCTATATAGAATATGTATTGGAACAAGGTCCCTCTAGTAGTATGACTACTATGGATAACCGAGTGGGAGGAGGGACAAAACGGGGTGGCTGCAACGTATTGTCTTGACTATCGTGTTGAGTGTTGAGTGTCGCAGTCTCACTCTGTTGTGGTGGGTGCTATTGCCCACCGGGCAGTGCCTGCCACACCAGCATATCATGTGACTCCCAAGCACCTTCTACCCTGGACTGAACTCAGATATTCTCAACAATATGGGACATATTGTGTGCGCGATCTTGGCGCGCATACTCAGTATGTGACTTGGCTTGATAGGTGGAGAGTTGATAAATATAGCGTACTGCCATGTCAAAGTCATGCCATTACCCACAACTCCCTGATATGCTTGTATTCTGCAAGAAAAAAAAGTGAGTATGAAGATCTGGGTATATAACATGTTTCATTCCCCACCAACACGCTAAAGGAAAGGGCGCCGCTAAAATAAAAAAGCCCATCATCACTCCTCATCATTATAGTCTCGTCGGCGGCTACGACTCCGACTCCTTGTCCTACTCCGACTTCTCTCCCCCGGACTCCTA
Organism: Pyrenophora tritici-repentis; assembly: GCF_003171515.1. Taxonomy (NCBI): domain Eukaryota; kingdom Fungi; phylum Ascomycota; class Dothideomycetes; order Pleosporales; family Pleosporaceae; genus Pyrenophora; species Pyrenophora tritici-repentis. Next base: position 1,187,747 of record NC_089396.1, on the reverse strand, counting down.
CTTCTACTCCTCTCCCTACTATCATAGCTCCTCCCCCGGCTCCTACTCCTACTATCATAGCTCCTACTCCTCCTGCTATCATAACTCCGACTCCGACTCCGACTCCCATAACTCGTCCCACTCCCCACACTAACCCTCTCCATCTCCTCATCCAATGCCTCAACCTCATCCCCCAACGGGCTCTCCCTCGGTTCCAACATATCCAGATCCTCCAGATTCGCCCTCGACGGCAACTTCCACAGACTAGTGCCGCAGATGCGTTCCTTGGTCAAGAGATCATCGACGAACTGGTCGATATAGGTGAGTGTAAAGGCATCTTTGAGCCGGCGCTTGATCTTGCGGTAGTCTGTGAGGAGCGGCTCGAGTGTCGTGTAGATTTCTACGGGTTCCCAGGCGAGGCGGATGTAAAAGGCAGCGAGGCAGCGGAGGTATTTGAAGTTTCCAAGTTTGCCTTTTGCGTTTAGGTCGAGCGTTTTCTTTGCGGCGGCGGTCGTGGAGTCGGTGTCTGAGATGTGTCCGTTTTCTGCATCTGCGTTCGCGTCGGTGTCGTGGTCTTTTTGTTCCTCGTCGTCGTCATCGTCACGGAAGTTGAGGTATTCGAGTATTATGTCTTTATCGGGAACGAGCTGTAGCATCTTGAAGGCGAGGCAGAGGAACGGGGTTGGTTTGCCGTTGATGCCGGTTGTGCCACCAATGAACTTGAGTTCTGCGGCGCGGTCGCATAGGGTTGCGGCGTTCAGACCGAAGCATTGCTCTTTCCAGTAGTAGGATTCGGTGATGCGCTCACGTACACCTTTTTCGAAGAGGAGGGCAGGGTTTTGGCCTCTAATGAGCTTGCCTCTGTATCCTCGGTCGTCAAGGAGCGCGCTGGCGTCGGCGCGGTCAAATTCCGGTTTTGACATGTGGTGTAATTCTTCGTCGTGTTGTGCTTGTCGCGACTTAGATTATGTGTTTATCGTAGGATTGCACTTATGGGAGTTGTGAAGGTGAAGGGTGTCTGGTTGCGACATAATTTGAGCAAGGGTGTCTAGCTTCTTATCGATAGTTGCCTGCTCGACAGCACGAACGATGCAGCCCTGTGAACATCCAGACCCGTATGCACATGGAACGTCACACCAGGCCACGGCATACGCAACCCAGCACGAGCTCGTCGTTCTTGGTATTCTTCATTCGCTTCTCCCAATATTCATAGCATATTTTTGATACCCCTTTTGCCATTTAGCCCTTTTCTCTCTTCCAATCTTGTCATGGGTAGATTACTTCTCTCCTCCAGCCAGGTCTCCGTCATTCTGTCTGCAGCAATTGGTATGTCGATCCTCAGTATGACGCGTCCCCGTATCTTCTAACTTTGGTACAGTCTTACTATTCACATTTGCCCTCTTCCTTTCGGGTTGGGTACTGCAACAACGATATGTGCATTCGCTGCAAGCCGCCATAAAACCACGATTACCGAAGCCATTGCCGCCGCCGGTGCCAATAGAACCCCCCACCTTGGATGCAAAATGGGCGCGACCGGTAGGCGGCCGGCCCGAGATTGACGATACATTTGCGCAGTACTTGGCGGGGCAGACAATGGACTGGAGTAGGCTGGGCTATGTGCAGGTGGTGCGCGAGCATGTTGAACTGTGCAGTGCCGTCATGCTGCTGTCCGACTTGCATAAGATGAAGAGCCCGGCCAAGAGGATATTGCTGTTCCCAAAATCATGGCTGGCTACAACAGAAGACAACCACTACAGCCCGGAGATGTCGACTACACGACGACTGCTGCGAAACGCGGCAAGGCGGTATGCTGTAAGACTCATACCTATGGATCCTATAGTAGAAGGCGCAGATGGTAACATGTCAATGACCGACTGATCTATCCGCACTTGCTAACGACATCAGAAACATTGCCTTCTTCCTACTCGCTGGCAACTCTATATTCGCTTGTCGACTATGAGCGCATACTATACCTCCAGGGACCGGGTGTTCTGCTCGATGCATCGGCACTCGATTCGCTCCTTGCGTTTTCAAAGTCGGAGCCAATGGCCGCATACCCAGCTACGCCAGAGCGGACGGACATGTCGACGTCGTTGCTCCTGATTCACCCCTCGCAGCAAAGCTACAACCAGCTCAGAACACTCCGCGCATCGAAGCCCACTTCAGACCTAAACATGTTCCGAAAGACGTTCAGTGTGCCAGATGCTCTCATATCCGAGTGGTCGCTGTCAATGGGCAACGTCGTCTACGAGTCAGAGAAGCTGCGCGATGCTACAGATGGTTTCAACGCGACTGCCTTTGAGAAGGCCACGACGTTTGTGAAGTTATCCGACCCTGAGTTGCCCGGACCAGAGTACGATGTGCCCTTTGCCGAACGCGCCAAGCTACGGCCGAAGAACGAGGAAGCGCAAGAGGCATGGAGCAAGCTGTACGAGAGATTTCGCCAGCAGCGGATGGAAGTATGCGGCCTTGACCTCGAGACGTACCAACCGATAGCGGTATCCGGTGGGGCGGATGAAACGAAAGCGGTGGCTGGCGAGCTATGAAACGACGAAGCTGCCACTCTGTCCCTTGATGAAGCAATGTATAATGTCCTGTTGATATCTAAGTTTGTGTTTATGTAATGAGTCTTCTTGGCGTCTTTGTACCGGTACTTACATGGGTTCACTGGGAGTAATGTGCTTGGCGGTGATTAAAAGGCCGAGACCAGGCTGTTCGGAGTATAGGCAGGTTGGGTATAACATGACGGGCTTGGACTCGGGCTACCTGTTCCTCGAAGCTGAGCCGAGACGGGTACGCATGACGCAACATGGCTTGGTTCACCATGGTTCATGCTCCCGCATATGCGGCGGACAGGAGGGTATTAAAGGAAGAAAATAAATGCAAAGTTGGACAGGCGCTTGGCAAACACGCGGCGGAATGAGCACTGAGCTCTGCAGGCGCTCACACAAGCAAACATGGTGCTGCGGCGCTGAAACATGGTTCTTTGACGGCCGCAGGCGTGATGGCCCGGTGCCACCCACTGCAAGGTAGGTAGCTTCTTCCCCACCAGCCTCACGTCCGCTACCCAACTGAACTAGCAGCGCCAACCTCCCCTCACTAGGCCAGGCTCTTGAAGCTTGCCTGACGACGCCGCAAACACCTGTTGACCAACGTCCATCCTTAGCCCTTGCAGCCCATGTGCGCACATTCATAGTGACACTTGAGCGCCCCAATTGCTGCCGCGCCGCCCCATCGCCCCCAAATCACCCGCGCATTCCTAGCTGCTTGCTGCTACTGCTACTGCTACTGCTACTGCTACTGCTACTGCTACTGCTGCTGCTGCTGAGATCGCCCGAGCTGCGTGCAGGAGGGTCGCCGCCGCATTCCTCCAAAAAGCCCCTCCAATGCCTACCCTGGGCTTCCTCAAGAAGAAGCGGACGAAGGACTCGAACGGCTCCAGAGACCTGGATTCGCCGACTTCGCCCATCAAAGACACAGCCACGCCCATCACGCCCACGACGTCGCGCAAGTCGGGCTCGTTCCATCTTCACAAGACAAAGACCAACGAGTCGCTCACCAACACGACCACCAACACCACGGCCCCGGCTGCGCCTGCCGCCCAATCCAAGCCGGCCGATTCAATGAACCCCGCCTATGCGCAACAGCAGCAGCAATCGCAGCAGCAACACCAACATGGCGCGAGTCCGCAGTCCAATCCGCAGTCCTCGCACAACACGCCCAGCATACAGAATCTAATACACCCCAACAATGCCACCTCGCCCCAGTCACCTGCTAAGAATGGCGTCGTGCAGTTCCAGACGCAGCCGCTCAACCAGGCGCGCGTGACAAAGGGAAAGTACTCGCTCACCGACTTCACCATCCAGCGCACCCTCGGCACTGGCAGCTTTGGCCGAGTTCATCTAGTCCAGTCCAAGCACAATCAGCGCTTCTACGCCGTCAAGGTGCTGAAGAAGGCCCAGGTGGTCAAGATGAAGCAAGTCGAGCACACGAATGATGAACGGCGCATGCTCCAGCAGGTCAAGCATCCGTTCCTCATCACCCTGTGGGGAACCTTTCAAGATTCAAAGAATCTCTACATGGTCATGGACTTTGTAGAAGGAGGCGAGCTCTTCAGTTTGCTGCGAAAGTCCCAGGTGCGTTCCTTCCTTTTTTGTTTTCCCATGCCTGCCGCAGCTAACACCCCTCATAGCGCTTTCCCAACCCCGTCGCAAAGTTCTACGCCGCCGAGGTCACGCTTGCGCTCGACTACCTGCACTCGCACAATATCATCTATCGCGACTTGAAGCCTGAGAACCTGCTTCTAGACCGCCATGGACATCTCAAAATCACCGACTTTGGGTTTGCCAAAGAAGTCCCAGACATTACATGGACCCTCTGTGGTACCCCGGACTACTTGGCGCCTGAGGTCGTAGCCTCAAAGGGCTACAACAAATCCGTAGATTGGTGCGTCTCATCTGCCCAATGACATTGGAGCTATACTAACAACGCCAGGTGGTCACTTGGTATCCTCATCTTCGAAATGTTGTGTGGTTTCACTCCTTTCTGGGACGGTGGCTCGCCCATGAAGATATACGAAAACATTCTAAAGTCGAGAGTCAAGTACCCGCCATACATCCACCCCGACGCGCACGACCTCCTACAAAAGCTCATCACGCCGGACCTTACCAAGCGACTGGGCAATTTGCACGGCGGCAGCAAGGACGTTATGAACCATCCATGGTTTGCCGAAGTAACTTGGGATCGGCTACAAAAGAAGGACATTGATGCACCCTATGTGCCACCCGTGCGAGCCGGTGTTGGTGATGCCAGTCAGTTTGATAAGTATCCGGAAGAGACGGAGGCATACGGTCAGGCAGGGGACGACCCGTGCGTGCAGGCTCCTCCTTATACTGTAGATCACATTCTGACGTGCCCGAATAGCCACGGACACCTGTTTCCCGACTTTTAAGAACCGTAATCGAAAAAAGAGATACGAATATGCCTCTTCTCCTCGTCTACAACTACTTGAACTGGGCCGCGGCAAATCCTGGTCTTTAGTACCCGTCGAAAAGCCCGCGACCATGCAACTTTTCACATTACACCTTGACCTTTCCCCATCAAACCTCGGTGTTTTCTCGGCTTGCGGGCACTTACAGCTACTACTAGTGCTCCGTGTATTTCTCTCTTCTTGGTGTCGTTGTGTGTGTTCTTTTTCTCTCTGTTTTTCCATCTATCCTTATCATGCATACCAGTTCCTTGAAACCTGCTGCCCTCTTGGAAATTGCCATCGCGTACCAGGCAGATAGAAAACGGTCCCAGGGGTGGTTTACTGCATTGTTGTGGAAACGGCAAAGGATTGTACGCGTCATGGGTTGCGGCAGTGTTTGTTTTTGCATGTATGTTCTGAATGAATGACGTGAATGAGCAGTATACGGCTTGGGCCACCAAAGAATCATTGATACAAGTATATCATTACCGTGCCGATACATAGTTCTCTGTTTGTTCTCGTATACCGCGTTTCAACATGTTCACCTTACCAAGTTTACATGGAAACGTGCCCATCGACCGTCTTTGTCACCAATATGCGATCTCTTCGCTGAAGGTTCAAAGCGCAGAACCATCTCATCTCACACGGAAGGAAACTAGATTAGGCAATATCTTCTTACTGTTGAACACTGTACTCAATATAGTGAATTAAAAGCCTAGGGACTACGCTTTCCGCAGCACAGGGTGCTGTAAAGGTAGGTAAGGGTGCAGATGTAGGTGGAGGAAGGGGTGGTGGGTGGTGATAATAGGGGATATGTCTGGGGAGTGGCCTATTCACCCAGAAGTTTGCAGTCATCTATGGAAAATTCAATACTTTCCTATTTGGGTAGTAGAATAGGGTATGTTGAGCGTGTATCTGGATGTAGAGTTGAGACGATAGGTAGGGTGGAGGAGGAGGAGGAGGCTGTTAGGGAATGTCAATTCACTGTAAACACTGCAGTCATCGATGGATACATATGTACTTACCTAGTTAGGTGGTCGAAAGAAGTCATATTTGATAGGTATGCGCACATGTGAGCCTTGGGGGGAGAGAAGGGGTCGTGAGGGAGGCTGTGAGGGCGGATCAATTCACCAAAAACATTGCTAAAATCGATGGAAATAATCAGAGTTGCCTAGTTGGGTAGTCGGAGGGGGGGTATATTAGTTAAGCATTTGCGTAAGACTTGGTGGAGGGTGAGGGTAGGAAGGGAAGGGGGCTGAACGGGAGGAGGGGGTGTGAGGGACAGGAGAGAGGCCAGGAATCGAGGGTCAATTCACCCAAAACATTGCCGAAATCAATGGAACAATCAGAGTTGCCTATTTAGGTAGTATGAGGGTATTGTTCCGAATGGTTGTTTCTGTAGGCCTTGGTTAGGGGATGGTAAGCGGACAGAGAAGGTGGCTGTCCGGGAGGGGACGAAGGCTAGGAATTGAGGGTCAATTCACCAAAAACATTACCGAAATCAACAGAAAACAAAGGGAATTGCCTATTTAGGTAATAGGAAGAGATTTACTATATTATTCTCTAATAAATAACTTCAAATGTGCTGGTAGGGCTTTGCAGAGGAGTAAAAATAGAGCCAAGACATAGATTACGTAAGAATCTTTGAGGGGGGTACATTCACCTAGAAGTTTGCAGTAATCAATGGAAGAGATGTGAATTACCTGATTAGGCAGTAGAGGGAGCAGGTAGTAGATGCATGGATATTCAAGGGGCAGATTTGAGCAAGCCAGACTAATCCGATAGGTAGAAAGAGAAGTAAAGGTAGGTTTACTACTACTATAATAAAGAAGAACCTTCACTCTAAAGCTTATAGAAAATGCACCTGACAAGAAGGGCTATTCACATAAAACGTTACTAGAACCGTATCTAATCACGACGAGATCATCGCCTCAGAACATTGCAAGAATCAATAGGCGATTCTTACCTACTAATTAAGGTGAGAATATAGCAGTAGAATTCAAACTTTCAAGGTACGATCTGTAGAACGAGAATAACAAAGGTAGATATGTGGGTTTAGTATGCTATCCCACACCAACTCCGCAGTAGCCATCCATCTTCTCCGTCAAGACTGCAGCAAGTGCATAACCCAAATTCGGAACAAGCTTCGAGTTCCAGTATGTGCCTAATTTCGGAACAGCGCATTTGCCTCTTCATTATTTCTTCGACTCCTTGATATCCACTTCTTCCCACTCAAGCATCTCCAAAGGATACCTGCACAATCTTTCCGCCACTTCCGGAGACCAGCCATGATGAGTGAAATTCTCGACGTTGAGGCTTTCTTCTAGCGGTAGCGGCAAAGCGTCCAAACATCCTTGTGTTGTCCACTTGTGCTTGGCGGTCACCTCGCGCCCATATACTGACATGCTGACACTCATGAGATCAATTTCACAGTGACCTGCTAATATTTCCCAAGGCAACGGAAAATTCCAATTCATATAGGGTTGGATGCGATAAGCTCTGCAATGCTGCGCAAGAGGAAGATCGGTCAACTTGGGCAACGGAGTGATGAATGGCGGACCTAGTTGCTTCATCTTCTTCAAGTCGATATCTTCATTACCCATAACAGACTCCAGACTATGCGTATACGCAATTTGCGTGCTGATACGCAGGATTTTCATCTCCAGCGCGATATTGCTGAAGGCGTTGACAAGCTCATGGGATGACTTCCAGGACTCTTGATCGCGAACTCGGAAGAACAATGATATGACTTTAGCTTGGCGCAGAAAGGCCTCGATTATAGCATTTTTGGGATTGCATGGATGCATTTGTATCACAGGCCACATTCCGCGATAAGAAATGTTGGGGTATATCGATACGGCAAGGTCCGGCATGTGCTCGGCATATAGCTGGGAATGGGTGAGCAGTACACTCAATTGCGGGCTGTTGTGCAGGTAGATTTTGGCGTGATGAGACCAGAGCGCCAATGAACATAGATCAAAATATGACGGATTATCAGGGGACTCCCCTGCCCATTTGAAGCGCTTCTCGTGGTAAAGGTAACTGAAGATTTGGTCTCGGAGCTCTCGCGGGAGTGTGAGCAAGGTCGGCGGCGGTTCCGTCATGTTTTCCGTAGTTGTAATCTGGCGCACGAAATCGAGTGAAGAGTACATGTAGGGAATGGGCAGAAGTAGAAGGCGTGGTTAAAACCAAAGTCATCACATTATAACAAGGCCCCCAGAGTCATTAAGCAACCATGGTACTCATGTGGAGTTGAACCGTACCATTACACAGAAGCCAACAATAATTTAGAGTTATCGAACACCCTCGGGTCAACCAAATTTATCTATATCGCGACCGTCAGCTGGTGCGCAAACCAGTACGGAGAAGACGTGGTTTTGTAGTAGTGTCTAGCAACAGGCCTGCATCATAGTGGAGTCCTGACGCAATAGGCCATAATTTAGCAGACTTGCGTTTGCACAAGTGCGAGAAAAAGTCACCTGCAGAGCATAGCACTGGTGCATTGAATGACTGTAAGTAATACCAGAATGCACCAGAGTACGTTCAGAATTACGAAATGAGAAAGACAATCTCAAGTGGGTATCAAAAACTTTCATTTTGCAGAACAAAGCAGCCCAAACCACGCAGAGGTATCGTGTGCATCGCAACGCTAAAATAACAGAATCCAAAAGCCTCCTTAGCGGCCACCAATCTGGTTCTTCGGGATAGGTCTGACCCAGATGAAAGCGCAGTTCAGCGCGATTATCATTATACCAATAATCCAGAACACCTGAGAATAGTTCGTCTTGTGGTAACGAAAGATGATGGCGAAGATGATGCCGCCAAAGTTTCCAGTTGCACCGACAATTCCGGAAAGGACACCTTGGGAAAGTTAGTGATTGGCCATCGTGACACATGCAATATGAGGATGCTTACCATTAGCGTGAGGGTGGACGTGTGGCACCAGAGCAAAATTGGCACCGTTGCCAGCCTCGAGGAAGATCGCCATGAGAGCAATAAGTCCAATCATCTCAGGCAAATTGTGAGGGTCCAGCTTGCCAATGATGATGCACATGACACCAGTCATGATTCCAACGAAGTTGATCCAGAGCTTCTTGGCCCACAAGCTGTGGCCAGTGGCTTGGTAAAGAATATCAGCAATGAAGCCACCAAGGGGGCGCGTAATGACGTTTAAAAGACCAAACATGGCAGCCCAACGACCGGACTGTGTCTGTCCGAGATAAGGGAAGTTCTTGAGATAGTAGGCGCCAAGGATAGAGTTGATAGCTAGCTCTCCACCGAATGAGCAGAAGTATCCTGCACAAAGCGCGCCGGTTTGGAGGGAGAACATAACCTTCAAACCTTCCTTAAAGCTAGGCTTGACAACGACTTCGTGTTGAACTTCGTCCATGATCTGCACATCACCATGGGCGGTTTCAACATCTGTATCAGGCTTAGCGGGGGTTTCATACTTCTTTTCGTCGTTGGAAGAGAGAGAGGCGGCAGTCGGGGGCTTGTCATCCAAAGCACCTGTAGTAGGAACGACGGACTGGCCGGTTTGGTTTGGCCGGTCACCGCTAACGACGGTAACACCGCGTTCCGACCACTTTCCGGTGGGTGTATCTTCGGTCAAGAGTAGGAGAGCGAGCGCACACGCGCTGATCATGATGAAGGGAACGATGAAGGACACACGCCATGCGACGTGCGAAGAGAGGCCTTGATTAGACTTCAAAGAGTCATAGATAGCAGGCATGACAAAGCTGAGTATGTTAGCTAGGGGGCAATACACAGATTGTAATTGACTCACTATGTGATACCACCACCAGAGTTGCCCCAGCCACCGACCAAAGCATTGGCCGAGCCAACAACGTTTTTGTCATAAAATCCAGTAGTCCAGACCTGACAGGGCACGAAGGTACCTCCAAGAATGCCGACGAAAAATCGAATGAAATATAGGCCTGTTGCGTTGTGCGCAGTGCCTGCAAGAGCAGTAGGGATGGCACCAGCAAACAACAACGACGCGAAAGTGATGCGAGGGCCAAAGTGATCGCACATGGGCCCTGCAATGAAGCGGACCAATAGTGTGGCGCATAGAGCAACGATGTTGGAGTTTGCGATCTGATCCTGGGAAAGGTGCATGTCCGCCTTGATACTTTTACTCAGCTGTGGAGACGTCAGTTGGGGGAACTCTATATAGTGGCGCTCGAGATGGGTGGCCATACCAGAGGCGGAAACGCGTACCTGTACATCGTCAGCATGCTGCGGGAGGGCTGACCCACTTGTTGACAATAGACTTACCATGACCAAAAGGCAATGAAGAAGCCCAACCAGGAGAAGAGGAACACTCGTCCATATTTGTTGATAGGGTTCAGAACAGGAATGGATCTGGCCTTTTTGTTGTATGGATTGAGCTCTGGTGCCGACCAGAGCATACTGATAGCGAACGGCATGACTAAAGTCCGGATTTTCGTGCTCCAACTGTGCAGCGAGCCCTGGTGAATATTAGACAAATGTGGCCGACTGGTGAGGTTTCACGGACACGATGAGAGGAATTATATCGCTTGCTGACCGCAAGACTGCAGATAGAAGCCAGGACGTTATATAGATTGGAGTACAGACTCCTGAGATGGATACTTCCGCGGTGAAGCACAGTGACGCACGGCGACGGCAACCGCAAGCCTGTGGCGCAAATGGTTCTCCAGGCCAAGGGAAATCACACTGATCTGACCCTGTATGCGGTATTACTGGCGAGTTGTTATCTGCGTTGACGACCCCGGCAGTCTCAACCGCGGACGTTTTGGAGAAAGCGTGGTCGAACCGCGGCAAGCAAGACGTCTCCGATCAGCGCTGAGGCGTCAATTTGCGATCCACATGCCCTCGTAGCGAATGAAATCTCATAGCGGACTGGCTAAAGTGCTACAAGAAAGGCTGAATATTGATTGAGTGTTGATGCAAGAGGTTGCGTTGCTGGGGCTGAAGTTTGACGCGGGATGGTGGGGGACGGCAATGGCGTTCTCTTATCTCTTGGCGCTGACAGACGAGAGACTAGGCTTGCTGCGGTCGAACACAACAAGGGTGCTTATCAGAACATCTGGAGATAATATGAATTGCTGCTTTTCCGCGGTCAGTGTGTGACAGATAGCTGTGTCGCCCGTACTTTTCAACTTTCACAACTGGATGTTTTGGCGCCCCGAAGAATCCCGGCACTTGGCGTTTACAAGACCACGTGTTGCTCAAACAACATTACTATACACTTTCACTTTAGAGCCTCGTCATCAGATGAGAGTTGTAGAGTTGCTTGACTGGTTGTTCGGAAAGGTGACGGGTGCCCGGATGTTGTTGAGATTACCATGTGTCAGTGGAGACCTGATGATAAGCAGCAGCTCATTACGACCGTTTGCACTACCAGGCAGAAGGTATTCCCTCTTCGCATAACTCTGACGCATCCAAAAATTGGCTATAGATCGCGTTTCTCGTTGGGGATCAGTACCTGCCTCGAAACTGACTACTTATGAGACATGTTTGAGCCAATCAACGGCGAGATCACTGGCTTATCTTGCATGACTGCAGGCTTGCTGCGGCCAGACCATGTGCTCGGAGTACGGCTCCTGAAAGGATATGCGCGATGTAAAGACTTATATCGCTGCCACTGCGCCCAGAAGTCTGGGGAAACGTCACCGCGGCTGGTAGGTCTACCTGTACTCGTTCCTTCACACGCCAAGGTTCTTCGACACTTGGTAGATGCTTTTTAGTGAACATGCTGGAGACATGATCGAATACTCGGTTATATCTTGTGAATTGGAACCCAACGTGTGGATCAGATCCGCTGACGTCGCGATATCGGAGCGAGAAGACCGGAAAAAGCGAAAAACAGTCGTTGTCGGCGTTCCACATATTGGATGTGGAGTATCTCCGAGCGATTAGGAAAATATTGTACGTGGGCACCGTCCGTAATAGTAGATGTAGGCCTGTTGAGCCTCACCGCGGAGATCCCAGGAAATCTCCTACCAGACACAATCCTACCAGGGGTCTTCCATACCAGACTTTAGCTACGGAAGTCACTCTTACTATCGTGCATCTGGCTCAAGCGGATTTAGCAGCTGGCATTATATTAACAAATACTTAAAAAAAAAAGGCTCGCAGCTCCGGTGGGCAGATGGATCCAAGTGGGTGTGCAATCCTATACCCGGATATGGCGTATGGGAAAAACTCAACCTCTGACCTTGCCTTGTTGTCGCTCATGTGGAGATCTACGAATTTATTAGAATATTGGTAATGAGTTTCGTTGTATCTGCTGATGGTTCGTGTTCAACGCGACACAACTTACATACCTCAATGCAGCGTCACACAACTGACACCCGTCCAGTACTCCCTCGCCCTGAGCACACCAGCCGCATACACCGCCGCGCCCAAAACAACCAGCACATGCATGACCTGGTGGCTACTACCAACAACATCACAGCGCCCAGGCCACCATCTCTCAGGCACTCTGCTTGCATACAACGTCGCTCCCGAGCCATGCAAAAGCCCCAAGGCAACATAACACCACAAGCTCATCCTCTTGTTCATTGCATCCAAGCCAAAGAGTAGGATTCCGTAGATGATGGGCAAGAAAGAAGAAAGGCCAAGGAAGACATACATTCCGGTACGGAACCTTCTCGACGCCGGGCCGGCAAATGATGGATGTAGGGTAGTGACAGCGCACGCCAGGCCCGCGAATGTACCGATGATGGCGTACGCATTTTGTAATCCAGGTTCGCAGTAGAATCCAAAGTGCGTACTGGACACCGTCGTGCCCCAGAGAGGAATGACAATACCAAGGTAGTCGAACCGACAAGTCCACGTACGCGTGCACTCGCTATGGTCGAGGAATATGTGGTAACTGCATCGCTATTAGCATGCAGTCTTGCGTAGAGCAAAGGATACTCACATGAAGGAAAAGAAAAAACATGTTATGACCGAGAGGAAGTAAATTCCCACAGCCATATCATCCGCATTCATGCTGTAGCGACCATCAAGATGACCTTTACTATTTCTTCTAAGATATAGCAATACTGCTGCGCAGAAGAAGATGGCAACACCCATAACGTGTGACCAGATATTCACCGTCTCGTTGTGCACACGGAACACACTTTTCAGAGAACGCAAGTATGAGTTCGTCGCTCGTCGGTGGCTTGTTAGTATGAACTCGTTGTCTTGCTGCCACGGCACTGTAACGCTTGAATTAGCATGTTTCCTGGTAGTTACAGTCAGGGACCAGTGCGGGTAGTGGGTCAGACTTACACAGCTCGTCCCATCCAAGCAAGGCATTATAGTCAACGACATCGATATCGCCATCTTCATGCTTTACTTTCACTTCCCCATCAATTTCATCAAAGCGCACATGTCGTTGCGTCGTTGCGCCGTACCACTCCGCCTTCGTTGTCAACCACCCTGTCCCCGCCTTGTCTCTAGCGTCTTGGCGTGCGTGTGATGTCATCTTGCCTGGAATTGCAGTAACCACCCTTCTTCTTGTGCACGGTTTCAGGATCTCTGTATCTGCGTATCGAAAGTGAAAAAGACACGCCTTTTATGAGGACACCGTTACAACATTACTTCAATATGACTACTTCATCTGCTGGGGCCGGCCAGTGCACACCACCCAAGCCGCTTGCACGCCCTTCCTGCGCAAACGTGACGCACGGCGAGAGTCCGCGGACCATATTTCTTTGTAATTTAATGATGTAGCCAAGATGAGGCTTCCATAGGTGTTGGTATACCACACCCTATTTGTTGGATATCATGTTGACATGTTGCTTTTCGCCAACTTTTTTCGCTTTTTCTTTTCGCGAGCTGAGGAGACGTGGATTCGTTGCTGGCGGGAGATCAACATTGACGGGCACGTCTAGGTACAGGAGCGATATAGTCCGCCTACAACTGTCTTCCCAACGACTTTCCTATTATTTGTTTTTGCTTCGGGTGATGAGGTCTGCTGAGTGCAATTGCCGGATTGGGTAATATTGGGGTTCTGTTGATTGCAGCCATCTTTAGGGTGAATACACCTAAGCTCCGACCCTTTCATCGCTGCTTACCTATTCGCCAGTTGCTTGCCTGTCTACAGCCTTGCGTCTTACTTCACTATCAAAGCAAGATAAATTGATGGTCCTTTTGCTTCCGAATCAGGCAATTGCAGATGAATGTGGGTTGCTGCGATCTTTAGGGCGAAGCGCCAGTAGCGGCGAAGGCCTTGGAGGTTTCGTTCAACCCATGTCACGGTCTACACCATGCACATTACAGCAAAACGCACTAATAGTCGTTTCCTTCCATATCAGGCAACTATACGAAGTCGTAGGTTACTGCGATTTTTAGGGTGAACAAGCGTGTGGTAGTAACCTTGGAAAGGCCTGTGACAAAAGTGAAGCCAACTAGCACCGACTTAGATCCCCGTTTTCAGCTACGCACAGCTGCACGCCGGCCACAGTCCTGGGGTCTTGCATGCGCTGCCGCTACGAAGATCGAAAAAGATCTTTCTATAATTGGAAAGAGTAAAACCCCATTGATTACTGCAATCTTTAGGGTGAACAAGCGCGTCGCGGTAGAAGCCCGTGAGTGAAACAGTCCGACCTTAGCTACACCTTCATTTCCGGACGGCTTCAAAGTAGCGCTATTACCGTCTCTGCTATTATTTGCAATATGCAATTTCAAATCTTGTTTTCCTTTCTAGATAAACGCATGCACATATTAAGCGCTGTAATATTCTGGGCCAACGTACGCATTGTGGTGAAGGGTTTTGTGTACCTCTAGCGACCGTCCTCACAATCCTGTCACCTGCCTACACTCGCACGCCAACAACGTCCAGACGTCGCTCTTTGCTTCCTAAACCATAATCAAACTTGCCTTTCCTCATCGCAAGTTTGGGTAGAAAATTGCACCTGTCAACTGCTGCAAGATTTAGAGCGCATTGGCGTGCCGTGGTTGCACATGATGCAGTCGACCCGAGGCACTGCCCCCAAAACTACCGCATCCAAAAGTCTTCAAATGATACATTGACAAAGAAAATTTGCGACCGAGGAGAACCACCAGCCGTGGTTGCATGTACCGGTTTCTACGCTGTATTGCGAAAGAGAGAACTACTTCACTTACCTACGTCTGCACACCAACAACCTCGCGTTCAACTTGCCCTCTCACTATGAAGTTTGTAGGGCAAATATTTCTCTTCTTCTTAAGAATGAATTTCCGTTGATTGCTGTAATATTTTTAGTGAATAGACCTTGGTGGCTGCGGAGGGTGTTTGTGTAGCATCGCAAAAGTGCGCGTCGCTTCACTAGTCCGCACCTCTACGCCAGCAACTTCGCATTCCACATATATGATTAAAATGAAGTTTGCATGAAAATGAAGTTTGTAGAGCGGTGTTTCCTCTTTAGGCAAGAATCATTACCTATTGATTGCTGCATTGTTTACAGTGAATTAATCGACGCAGGAGCTTACCAAAACCTTCACCTAACCCTTCCTATGGTTACCTCCCCTACTATGTTCTCCGTATCAAAAGTTTGAAGTGGATTATGCTATGATCCCTAAAGCGGTAGGTAGAAGCCTTGAAGTGTCGATTTCTGTAGTGTTATAAGTGAAAGGCCCAGGTTAGGTGCCTACCTAAGCCTTAACCATCACTCTCCTTTACCTACCCTTTCTATGCCCTTAAAATTATCGCGAAATCTAAATTTTGCGAAACCGAACTTCCTAAAGCGGTAGGTAGAAGCTGAAAAGCGTGGATAACTGTAATGTTTAGGGTGAAAGGCTCGCCTGTGAGCATACCTAGACCCTCACCTTCACTTCTATCCTTCCTTTCTCGCTGCACTGCAATACCTCCCATTTCGTGACATTTATTTAAAACATACTACCTAAAACGGTAGGTATGGCTTATAAGTGTCGATTGCGGCAGACTTTTGAGTGAATGACCGCCCACGAGTACGTCCCTGCAACGCACCCAGACCTTCTCCTTCAAACGCTTCTTACTTACACACTTTCGCTCGTAAAACTCACCCTGTAATATGCGCAATTGAGGTTTGCTATATAGACTTGCCTAAAGCGGTAGGTACGCTATAAAGTGCCGATTCCTGCAATGTTTTGGGTGAAGGAGCTGGCCGTTGATGCTTACCAAACTTTCACCTCGCTTTCTACCCTCACGCATTCCCGCACGAGGTCTCCTCTTTCGCAATTTTTGGCAAATGAAGTTTGGAAGGACTACTTGCCTAAAGTAGTAGGTACGTCGTAAAGTGTCGATTCCCGTAGTGTTTTGGGTGAATGAACTGGCTAATCCTGCGTCCCTGTACCTACCCAACCCTTCACCTCCGCATTCTATTCTCACTATTGTCCCGCACAAAGATTTCCCTTAAAAAATCGCATTTGAGGTATGTAGAGTTCTTTGCCTAAAGCGGTAGGTATGCTTTAGAGCGTCGATTGCAGCGACCTAGAAGGTGAATGATTCACTGTTAGGGGCGTACCCGCCCACGCCCCAAACCTTCACCATCGTGACCTACACCCACCCTTCCTTTGCTTTTATCCATGCCAGCACTTTATTCTGCTGTACCCTATTTCCTAAAGCGGCAGGTAAATGTTCATCTGTCGATTCCTGCACATTTTATAGTGAATTGGCTCATCGGGGCATGGGTAGGTAGGGTACTGATGTATGTTACCTGGTAAATTCTCCTTTACTACTTCCTTTGCCCAACGCTTCACATGCCTTCTCTACCATTTTAAGTTCATTAGGTTCTATTACCTAAAGCGGCATGTATTGGTTCAAGTGTTGATTCTCGCGGCTAGGAGGGTGAATAGGCGTGTTGGGAGGTACAGTGGTGTCGACTTGGGACTTTTCTACTCACCTTGATACAGAGTTTACTTCGTATCCCACGATAAGCTTTGTTATCTCCTCTTTCCCAATGTAGCAGGTCGGATTTCAACTGTCGATTGCTGTGTACTTTTGAGTGAATTGGTACGCCGGAAAGTGTATTGGTATATCGCCTTGACACGCCTTCTTTCATTTTATTTACAGCCTTTTTTCCTTTGTCATAGCGAGTAACGATGTCTTATCTTTCCTAATGTAGTATATTGGGTTCGCCCCAGAAATAGGAAATGGCACTGTAATCATCACCGGCCTTTTCGAGAGATATATTGGTCAGGCTGATCCGAATCGGTTCATTACAACGCGATTGTTCGAACTGCATCAAACGAATCTCTCCGGGGGCGAGAGGCTTATGTGTTGGGGGTACGTGCTCGATGATTTCGAGAATACGTTTCTCAGGGTCTTGGAGCGTATTGGTAGTCGTGTATGACAGGTATATCGATTAAAGCCCATATTCGCCTTGAAAACAGTGCTTGTATCGAAGAGCTGATATGATCCTCTTTGGTGTCTCTTGCACCAACAGGGTATACGGTTAGCTCTGTCCATGCGCTGTGCCATCTTTCGCTGACGACCCGTATGTGATTTGAGTAAGGCGATGATTGGCGCAGCCATTTATCATTACATCCTGTTAAGTTGTTGTCCATGCTGACGGAATTTCAAGAATCACAATTTATGCAAGATGCAGGGCGTTTGTTGTCGCTAAACTTGTACAGCAGGATCTACGATGATTTCCGCACGTGACGGATTCTTCGGGATGTGCGTTGAAACGAAAAGTATTCTGTATTTTTGTGCCAGTGAAACAAAGCGAGATGTTTCGACTGCAAAGATAACTAGATAAAGCTGGCGAGAGAGTTGAAGCGAGGTTGGAGAGAGACGTGACCAGAGAATGCGGGGAAGCAAAGTACCCCTCGACCTGTGCCGCAACCATGCTTCGCCTTGTCTTGAGGCTGTGTGCGATTCCAGGGCTACCGCGCTTACCGCAAACTAGAAATCTGCTCATGAGTTCGTCGACATGCACGCAACACGTATCATATCTCGGATTTAGCGGGGTTTCCGGAGATGGTGGTGCATGCCAAGGTTAGGCTGACAACTTGAAGTAGGTGGACTCAACTGGTAGGAGGTACCGAGGTGGTCGAATAGTGAAGGTAGCTGGTAGCTTGTCGCTTCATTTTTGCATTGTCACTCCTGCGCATCTCGTCGGTGAAACTTACTTGACGGGGCCTTACCTTCTATATTCGTCACTATGGCGAGCACTATACTTATCACTGGCGCAAACGGCTCGCTAGCCATCCCTGCTGTCGAGTATCTCTTGAGAGCATACCCTCAACACTCCCTTGTTCTCACAGTACGGAACGATTCTGTAAAAGATCACAACACAGCAGAGCTTCGCCGTATTCTGGCTCAACAACCGGATGCACACGTGTCCATCCGTGTCCTCGACCTTGCATCGCTAGAACAGGTCCGTGTCTTCAGCGATACAATACTCTCCGAAATCAACGATAAGGCTCTACCACGCCTAAGCTCTGTAATTTGCAATGCAATGACCTGGAACTTATCCGGGGGACCCAAGTACACGAGCGATGGGTATGAAGCTTCAATCGCGGTAAATTATCTGGCGCACTTCTCCCTATGCCTTAGACTTCTAAGTGGAATGGATAATGTGCATGGACGTATCGTGTTCCTGGGTAGTGTGGCGCACTGGCCGGAGAAAGCGAGCCTCTCCAGAGGCTATCCAACCCAGATACCGGAAGAGCTGGACTTGTTGGTGCATCCGCAACCAGACAAACAAGGCGAAGAAACAGGGAGAGGCTTCCAGAGATATGGAACTAGTAAACTAGTTACCATCATGGTGATGTATGAGCTCAACCGACGACTCAAGGCAGTAAGTCACGAGCTGACATCGTTGCATTCCTCTCGATGCTCACCAGAATAACAGAAGAAAGACACCGAAGCCATTCGTGCGGTGGCTGTAGATCCTCTCGATCTGCTCGATTCGCGAGCTTTTCGTCAGCCACATGTCCCGCACCACCTCCAGATCATGGCCAGGATTGTGACGTGGTTGCTGCCCTTGCTGAGGTTCGTCGTTCCTCGACTTATGAAAGTTGAACAGGCTGCGGGGTCTGTAGTAGAGGTTGCTGTTGCTGAGAAGTTTTCCGGACAAGAGGGCTATTTTGAAGGAGAACAAAAGGTGAATAGCTCCCCAGAAAGTATGGAGATGAAAATGCAGCTTGCACTCTGGCGGAAGAGCGTTGAGTGGTGCGGGCTGGAGCAGGGAGAAACCATAGTGGAGTTGTAATCATTAGAAATGTCCACAGGGGAGGGATAAGTCTTAGTTACTTATTTGTGTGGGATCTTAGAGATTGAGTTGTTTGATGATGTGAAGAGGTCGTGTTCATGCAAACGAGAACAAGTTACGTGCGTACCGGACACCACCGGAGTTGTCTATCCCGCCTCCATCCGGCTTACCGTGCATCTACTGCGCCTTATTTCGCATCAGGTTTCCGTTTTGGTCATAAAGCCTAGCTCGTGTAACTACGACGAACAACAAAGTATTCTAAGGTAGCTGACGACAGACTGAGGCGCATGTCGTGGTTTCGATGCAAGGGTTCGCGAGCTCAGCTGGCAACGCGCCGTGCAATTAAGCCGCCGACGGATGCGTGAGATTGCCGTGATGTAGCGTCGTCTCAGATCCCAGCAACGGAACCGCGCATGCGCTAACTATCACAACCTTCCGCTAGAGTTATTCCCGTATGCTAATCTTCACTTGCATATCTTCTGTGTGCGCACGCAAGACCCGAGCATTCACCAAGTCGACGAACTCTTTGCTTTTGTGGCACAGTCAAGGTCTAGAGGTCAGCGAGTGGGTCTGCGAATACTAGCGCACTGTCATTCACGGCCAAGTCCGGGGTGGTAGCTTGGCGAGGCTTATTTACTTGAATTTGTGCGGCATTTATTGGCGCCGCAAAGCTTAATCAAGCTTAGCCACGCAATCACCCCCATCTCCTACGCAAGGGTTCTGCATGCCCAGTTGCAGGATTGTTACGAATGCCACGGCCGATAAACCAATCATCGCACGTAAGGAGCGGCCCTGTGCCAGCTGCGCCACCACATTCGTTACCCGCTCCCATCTACCACGCCATCCAGACCCGCAAGTGAAGCTGCATTAAGAGATAGCAACGCCGGAGAGGCAGTGCATGGCGATCGAAGAGGCCAATGATATGCCTGACAGCTGGCAGGTTTTGAAACTTGGAAGTGCATGCCTGAGCGTCAACAGCTCGTGGGTACGACCAACAGACGCCGATGACGGTAGCTGACAGACCGCCGTAGCGGTTGCGGCATATTCAGCCATAGCTCCTGAGCAGTGTTTGGAATCTCCTACCCTGTCCTGCCCGATTATAAAGAGTCACAGGTCGCTGCGGATAAATGTTCCCATTCTCCATCAACACATCAACTCAACAGTCCATCCATCGTCTTTACCTACACTCTACCCGGGTACCCATCAAACCAGCGAATTCCTTCAAACTTCAGCCGCAGTTACTTTACATACCTCTTCCGGTAAGCTTTCCTTAATCTCTCTTACTGCTGAGACTACCTCTGACACTCCCGCCAGATCAACTTCCGAATCAACAACTTCATCATGCCTGCCAGCGTTGCCTCCTCCGTCTCCACCATCATCAAGCCCGCTCCCATCACCAAGTGCGGCGAGTCCTGCGAATGCTGCGGTTGCGACGAGTCCTGCTGGTGCATCGTCATGTAAACCGATCAACGGCAGCCACCTTTACAAGCATGAAGGATGAAGAATAGGTCTATTAGCGATGGACGGGAGTTTTAGGGGATAGGAATACCAATCTGTGAATACCTTTAAGTGCTTGTGTTTCCAAATGAGGCCTCCATTTGTACTACCCAGGTACTCTGACAGATCTGCATCGTCGCATCACGCAATGTTTCCTTTCCTCGTCGTCTCCATAGTCTCTCAAAGTTTTTTTTATTTTGATGAGGTGTCATTTACTTCGGCAACTCCCATTCGAAACATCCAAATCCTACACACATAGGCGTACGTACAAGTGACGTAATTCCTTCATCACAATATCGTACTTTGCAGATAATCCAAAGAGCAAAACTGCGTCGATGAGCTCTCGAACTTCCTACGCAGAACCAGATCTATCACCTCGCTTCTACGATCAGCATCAGCACAACGCACAGTACGACGAACTAAGAACGATACCAAAATGCCTCCGTACGTCATCCGCAGCGCTATCCTACGAACCTCACTTGCGCTCTCGCATCTCTCAAAACCTATTCTTCGACTTGCTCATACCCAGCGCAGGACATTGCCTGAGTTCTCGCTCGAAGGCAAAGTAGCTGTTGGTAGAGTAATCCCAGCCTATAAGCGTCCATCAACGCACTAACTCCATTTAGTTACCGGGTATGTGCACCCCACAAGTTCACACGGGACGATTGAACCAAGCCTCTTTCCAAAACGACTAATCGATGCCAAGCGCCTCACAAGGTCTTGGTCAACAGATCCTCGCTGCCTTCGCCCTCTCGGGTGCCCATGGCGCGATCGTAGACCTCAAACAGGACAGTGCCGACAAATCTGCCGAAGCACTAGTTGAAGAGGCGAAATCGCACGGGCTCCCCGAACCTAAAGTCCATGGCTACGAATGTGATACTTCATCTGAAGAAGGTGTGAAATCAACCTGGAACAAAATCGTCAAGGATTTCGGCACCGTGGACATTGTTGTCACGAACGCGGGAATCACAGGCGGCGCACCAGCAGAAGACTACCCATTTGAGGATTTCAAGCGCATGATCGACGTCAACTTGACCGGAACTTTCTTATTCGCCAGGGCGGCGGGGAAATGGTGGATCGAAAACAAAGTCCACGGCCGCGTCCTAATCATCTCTTCGATGTCTGGCTCCATCGTCAACCGCCCGCAAAAGCAGTCC
The DNA here is from genome assembly GCF_003171515.1 of Pyrenophora tritici-repentis. Taxonomy (NCBI): domain Eukaryota; kingdom Fungi; phylum Ascomycota; class Dothideomycetes; order Pleosporales; family Pleosporaceae; genus Pyrenophora; species Pyrenophora tritici-repentis. The sequence goes on along the minus strand of NC_089396.1, from coordinate 1,165,992 downwards.
GCATACAACGCTTCCAAAGCCGCATCAGCGTATCTTATGAAGTCTTTGGCATCGGAGTGGGCACCTTATGGTATTCGCGTCAACGCGCTCAGCCCTGGATACATCCAGACCGAGGCGAATGAGGGCGAGGAGATGGGGAAGCTGAGCATAGAGTGGTTGAAAGATATTCCTTTGAACAGAATTGCCAAGCCAGAGGAGTTTCGGGGCGCGGCCGTTTGGTTGGTGAGCGATGCAAGTAGCTATGTTACTGGCAGCGAGATTCTGGTAGATGGTGGATATACGATTTGGTGAGCGAAAAACGCTCGCTTTGAGTACATAAAAGGTTGGGCTTTCTTGGATAAGAACTGTTCGGTTTTGTGAAAAACAGTGCATGTAGTCTGACGTTGAAAACGCCCAAGCGAAGGGCTGGCTGTGGGCTCTGTAAAAGTAAAATTGACATTGGCTAGTATGTTAGTTGGTGTATGTCACTACGCTTATCCATCATCTGTCATCTATTCTGTCGCTTCCCCAGGGAGTTGTTCGTTGTACGTGTCGTCTGATGTAAGGACAAGTCCATCAAACAACAAGCGACAGTCATCGTCGCAGTCCAAGTATATCTACTGTCCACCTGCCGCAATTTATGCCAGTCACACATATGGATCACACAGGATATATACTCTCATCGCTTCCAAGCGCCTTTTCCAACCTTCATAGGTGTGATAACAGGCTAATATACATCTTCTACCTCGGCGGTACCCACTCCGGTAGATCATTACCCATATGAATCTCACGCGTTGGCCTCGTTGCCGCCATCAGAGGCGTCGTATTTGTTCCTGAATCATCTTTCATCGCATCTTCCGACGCAGAGATAGGCACATGCTTTGGAGTCTTTCTGTATCTTCGTCGGATAAAGTAGACTACCAGCATGATTGCTACACCCCCCGCCAAGCTCCCACCAACAGCGCCTGCAATTTTACTAGCAATTTTGATTCGATGAAACTCCGGGACGCAATCGGTGCTAGATGGCTGAGGTACAATGGGCACCGTGGGCGTACTTGCTATATCCGTACCATCGGAAGTCGATGTACCCGTCATACTCCGGAGCGATGAGCTCCAAGTGAGAGTAGCGAAAGACGTGGAGCTCGTGGAAGATGAAGATCCGGCGGCTGAATATATAGAAAACGGCGTACTCGGATACTCCCAGGACGTCGGATCATATGCATGGTCATCCCGATGCTCCTTGAACTTAAATACAAAGAGATTGTGGGACTTGATGTATCTTTCAGGCGCGTAAACAGTCCAGCCGTAGGACCCGCCGTCGAGGGGTTTTCTCATCGCTGCACCCCGGGTAGTCAGGAATTACTTTTCCAATCGTAATTTTGGCGGCGAAGACCTACAATTGTATTGCTGGATATAAGAGTGATTATCGAATGAGGTGACCCAGAAATCGAGTATATCGGCTGAGACGGGACCATCTCCCCAGTCCGGCCAGGAGGAGGACCAGCGGACGGTTACGTGGTCGCCCAAATTCCACACAGTTTGTGCATTCGGGACTGTAAAAGCGGCTGATACAAGTGGTATGATGTATGTATAGCATGATAGGAGTAGTGATACTCTCATGACTTGGTTCTATTAGACAAATGCTGTTTAAATGATTGAATAGGGAAAACTAAAAGACGAGGTAGAAGAAGACGAACAGAAAAGCAACAGAGCGTGATAGGATGCAAGCTTTTCCCCGCAAAAGTACCACTTTAACGACCTCCTTATCGTCATTCTGCCTACCAAGGCTGCAGTGCCACATCTGTGCAGCTATCGCAAGGCGCAGCCCAGCCACCCCTTGCATAAACCTCCAAAGTGAGACTGGTATAACCAACTTCTTGGACCATTCTTGTAGATCCCAAACATAATAGCCATCTAAAACCCCTGCCGTGTCAATCTTGCAGGAAGCTCGGATTCATCGTCGTTTCCATGTTTATGTGGCACCGGAGTACCGGCAATCTCTATGACAGCACGTTTTTTGCTTGGTCCTCCTCGCTTCTTCTTGTCAAGAACAATGATACCCATTACAATCAGAACGATTATCAGCAGACTAGAGAGGGTTATCATTGCGATCTCCGCGTGAGATAGTTTGGTATATCCATAGTTCGTCGGTATCGGTGCATGTGCATGCGACGCTGATGACTGCGGTGTACTTGTGGTCGAATTCGGTGTCGTTGGATCCAAAGAGGACGGTGATGGGTTGGCTATAAAGCTTCGACTAAGTGCCCGCGACTCGGTTGCATTATATATGGATGTGCCTGGTTTGCTCGTCGCTATGATGCAAAACATGAGAGCCTGACTTTCATTGCTGGGTGGAAGCGTATACGTAAACGACTCATTTAGTCCAACAAAAACCACGGCCTCTGAAACAAGTCAGTGATTGCAGTTGCCATATTCTGTTTGTTCAACGAACCCTTTATCCGCGCAACCATGCGCTCATCTTCTTTGGTTATAAGATAAAGGTCGCCGTATGTTGTAGTAGCAGGAGGAGAGAAGACTAGATGTTCGGGCCACCGGATCTCAACTATATCCACGCCAGATGTTAGGGTATCAGTGCCACCTGGCGTACTGTCTGGTATATTGAAGACGACATTTGCGAGGGAAACTGCTAGCATAGACGCGACGGCATGATAGTATCGAAACATGATTGAAGAGAGAGTTGGAACATGCGAACATGTGGAGGATGGCCGTCAAGAAATACGGGATGATCTGTGCCCTGTATGGATTACAATCTTCTCTGAAACCGAATGTTTGATCGTACGTGCCCGACGAGAAAGTGTTCGGGTCGTAGCCCGTATTCCTCCCTGGCAAGGTAAGCAGTGGCATGTCACCATGTCTTGGTTGACCAGGTGCGTCGGACATTGATTGTTGAGTTAACGATGAACACGAGCCGGTACCAATCGGAACCACATTTTGTGTGAAGTGAGCCACGTGCATGAAGCACATGCGGCTAGGCTAAATGGCACATGTGGAAGGGACCCCCAATCTATAGATTCGCCATATTCGCCTTGGAGAAAGCCACCTGAAACAGTGCAGAATGGCTGATAGCGATGTAAATAACGCCCCTTTAGGTTGACTCGCGCATGTGGGGTACCTAAGGGAGACAACGGGTAATCGGCGCGAACGTGTGCTAACGTCGGCGCTAACTCGAAGCGATATTGGTGAAACCTTAGGCCCCGCATTAGCACCATCCTCCACCACCACCAAATGCTTCAACTCACATCACATCGTTGTGAAACTGAGTCGTAAAAATCCTTTGGAGTACCGGCTTGCGGAAGAACCGGAGATGGAGGTGATGGGTTCTTTTTGCGCCCTCACCAGCCTCTCACCTCTCGAACAATACTGCCGAAAAGAATACGAGATACGGCTATTCTGGCCGAACCACTAACTGCAATGATCCTTCAGCTTGTGCGTGGAAACTCTTTTCAATCGAAGGGATCGAGACAGGTGGGACCGATCCACTAACCCACGTTCTCGAAGAATTCTCCGAGATGTAGATCGCGCTCTCCTCACTTGCGCAAGACATCACAACTTCGCGTCGCAGCTGCACAGCCCTGCATTTCGATTTCCACATTTCAGACAGCGTCGATATTATCACCGTTATCGAGCGCCAAGCTTCATACATACCACGGCATAAAACAGTAATGTCCCTTTCTTAAGATGCACAACCATGTCGTCTTACTCAGATTGATCCGAAATAGGAGAGATGAGAACTATTGAACGATGGAGCTTTCTGTTAAAACAAGGGTTGGTATCATAGCACCATACGGTAGATTTTTCTCTCTACCACATAGTTTTCTGTTCAAACTGGAGAATACGCATGTTGAGGACCACTTCTTTCCCAAGGCTCTCGAAACATGTCTGAATTCATGGTCTTTCGAACGTTGCGAAGACAGGACCACATGGATATGGTAGTTTCAGGGTTTTTTGGTGGGAATTTATAGTAAATCATTAGAAAGAAGGAGGAAAAGCAGCAGTATCAATGCATATCTCATTACAACACCAGTACCATTCCGATGAAGCACCATTTCTGTAGCTCTTAAACTTTGCGCATACAGCCGTTTCGCAACCTGTGTTTCCGCCATAATTTCATCCATTGCAACTTTTAATTCCGTATCGCTAAAACCATGCAATTGTGCTTTCAGGCTTTGGGAGAAACAACAGAGAACGCCGGACATAGGTGTTGATGGCGGATGTTTTAGAAAATCTAAATAGTTACTCTCTGTAACTAGTGACAATAAGAAGAGAGGAGGAGTAAAGAGACTCTTATAGTACGGCCTAGCAGAACTCTCAACATGGGCTCTATGGTGTTTTGCTTTAGCCGTAAAATAATAAAGTAGATTAGGTGATATTTCCCGGGGATCTTGGTATTTTCAAGAATAAAGGTATGTTCATGTAGACATGTTTTGAATATAACCGAGATTACACACACACCTAGGTACACATGAAATCTTAGATAGTATTGTTTTAGAAATAGAGAAGCGAAACATGAAAGATATGAGTAAGGGCTTCGGAGGTTCAGAAGAAAAGTGGTGATAAGGAAGTTCAAGAACAGGGACGAAAAGACGAATTTATGCACGCGCTCCCGCACTTCTCCTATATCTCGATCGCACTTTGATTTCAAAGTAGAAACCGACACATAGCTGCTAGATGAAATAGTTTTAGATATTTCAAAAAGAAAATAAAGATGGAAAGGGCAAAGGGGAGCAGGAAAAATAAGCTCTTATACACACGCTCTCCTACTTCGTTAATGGGAGTTTTGTGAAGATTTTCCAAAAAGCAGAGAACGCGACACATATAAGGCTATCCTCTGTGTTCTATAAGGGGAGAAATCAAGGGGAAACAATAGTAGTAGAGAACAGGAAAGAATAGAGGTTTTAATACCTCCTATACAGGTCTCTAACCTTCCATAAGCATAAATCTTTTGTTCTTAGATACGGAAGAGAAGAAGAAGAAGAGTAGTATAATATGATTATTTTCGTACTTAGTTTTTTTAGAGAATAGAGAAGAAAAGTGAGGAACAAAGACACGGAGACCCGGACAGCGAAGACAGTTTCATACACATCCGTCTCCACCCCTGCACCTATGAGCCAAGTGACCAAATGATTTTTTAAGAGCGAAGAAGAGGCACACATCATCACTGCCTGACTTCAATTTCAAATACTCCACTTTGAGTACACACACTTTTTTTCTCGCACTAGACTTTTCCAGCAGGAACAGCACACCATGCGCGGTGAAGTCGGTAGTTATGGTCCAGCGGACAACGTCATGCAACTCGTAGAAGTACTTTTAAGTCCTCGTAATTTTCAATGCAATGTGTAGAAAGTAAAGAAGGAAGAAGATAACGAACAGGTGGTATTTATACGCCCATCGTTTTGCTCTCCCGCGCGGGTGAAGCGACTAGGCAGCCGCTCAGCCAACGCCAAACCCGTGCGACGTGAACATTTCGACATGTACAGAGCATATGTTCTTTTATCTGGGTCTTTCTAGATCAGAGCCTGGAAGGGTGCAAGTCGTTTAATGCACTGTTCTTAGTTTAAAAAACGGCAGATGTCGGCCATGAGGTATGTTTATGAATAAAAAGAAAAGGCACTTCGGCGGCTTCATATTACTGAAGCTTTGCCAATCTCTTTTTAGAAAGAAGAAGAGGAAGAGGAATAGACAGACATCGCTGTGGATGTTTTGATATTCAAAATTTGAGGCTTATGATATAATGTGTAAGAAGAGGAAGAAGAGGAAGAGGAAGAAGAAGAAGAAGAAGAAGAAGAAGAAGAAGAAGAAGAAGAAGAAGAACAAACAGACATCTTGTTGATAGCGAGGATTTTTAACATCAAGGCTTTTAATGTGATGTGTAAGAAGAAGCATATGAGTCAAACAAGAGCCGTTTTATACCCACGATCCAGCAAACGCCTTGCCAACCATCTCTTACCGGTAACCCACACGTGCACGCCGAACAATCAGTAGCAACCGCCAACCTGCAAACACTCACAAACACGGCCATCACATGCATATCAACACCGCAAGTTATGAATACATCATGACCCCAGCATATCATTCAAACTATCCAAGATCCCTCTAAAACGCCGCGCGCGAGAGCTGTACAACGCGCAAAGCCAACCGCCGTTTGGGGGTTCTCGCGCCACCCATCCCATCGCAGTGCGCCAAACACCTTTGCAGCCCAAAAACGAGCAAGTCGGCGTCGAACACTTCCACTACCGCTGCTAAGTACAGAAAAAAAAACCTACCGCGCACATCTATTCGCAAACAAGACCTCTTGTTGAATAACATAGCCGATACTACACACGTTCGACATCCTGTGCACTGTATTGACATGACGACAAGCGCCAGCGCGTGTATTGATAAGAAGATTATGATGTCTTGGTTTGCTTCTTCGCTGTGCCGATGTGCGTGTTGTGCACCTTGGTTGCGAATTTGAGACTCGTAATCGTCTCTTGCAAATGTGCTTGTAATGGGCTGACCATGACGAACATGAGTGTCTTTGAGTTGCCGCCGAGCGAGTATTGGAGGAGATATGTGAGCTATTTCGATGTTAGTGTGTATTCTTTCGAGGACAATTGCGTATAACATACCTTTGAGTTTCTGTACGGGATGTGTCCGCCCTCCTTCGCTGACCCAAGGGCGTTGATGACATCACCCAAGCAACTCAGACTCTTGTTGATGTTCTGTGTTTCCTTGAGGCGTGTGCCTTCAGCCTTGGAGTGCTCTAGTCGTTCGGATCCTGCGAGATCGACGAGATTGAGTGTGCCCTCGCTTCTTTCGCCCGTAATCTCGTTGGTGCCAATCAGCTTTAGGATGAACACTGAGTGACTTCGACTGGATCGCATGTTGGCCTTGGTTGCAGCCACCGTTCTGTTCTTGCTGGCTGTCTCTAGGATCTCTTCCACTCGGCCAGGCCCGTCGAGCATGACGCTGACAGCATTTTCGAGGCTGGTTTGCTTCTTTACTGGATCGTGCCGCACTTCAACCTTTTTCTTATCCAGGTCTTCTGAGCGGCCGAGCAGATCATTGTAAGTCTCATTGTAGACCTCAATGAAAGATCCTTCCATGTTGTAACGCCACCCCTTTTCTTGTAGTCTTTGTGCTTCATCCCAGATTTGTTTTGTGGCGCGGGGAATCATACCGTCACTGGACGACATGGTATGTGTTTTCCCGGCACCCGTCTGACCATAGCAGAAGATGCATACATTGTACCCGTCGAGGGCGCTCTGCACAAGCTGACTGATTTCTTCGAACACTTCGCCGTTTTGCGCCACAGGCCCGAACACGCGATCGAAAGAGTACGAGTATGCGGCCGTGATATCCTTTCCAGTTGCGCTGATCTTGTTTGGACCGAGCACAGCGACCTCCTTGCTGTCGGTATCGGTGTCGGGGAAAGATATTTGCGCAGGGTTACTCTCTGTCTCGTGAGCTGGCCGCACACGACACATGACTCTGATGTTGCCTTTGAGTTCCTGCACCTGATTGAAGAGCTTCCTTCGTAGCGTCTCCTCCTGGCGCAGCTTATCCTGCGCCCTTTCTGCTGCCTCAATGGCGTCTTGCATACGCTTGTGGAGGTCGTTGAAGGCTGACGATTGCGCCTGGCTGTCCGACTCGAGAAAGTCGATCTTTTCCTTCATTGCCTTGTTCGCTGCGTCCAGGGTCAGGTTCTGTGTTGTCATTTCAGTCAATTGGCCTTGAAGACCGCTCTTAAGAATCCTCTCCCGATCCAGCTCGGACTTGACATTTGTGAGCTCGCCCTGGACCAGTTGTGCCTCGCGCTGCTTCGCATCCGCATCCAGAGCGGCTGCTCTGAGCTTTGACGCATATTCCCCCTCAATCTTCTGTGCCTCTTGTGTGCGTCTGCTCCGTTCCGCTTCGGTGTCGGCATCGAGCTTCTTCCGTAGCACTGCGAGCTCCTCGCCGTGTTCTTTCAGTAATCTGTCGATTCGTCCCTCGAGTTCGATGCGTATCTTCCTCTCTACTTCTTCTCTTTCCCTCTCCATTCGGTCTGTGTCTTTTCGATGTCGCGATTCGAGGTCTTCAATTTCGTTACGGTGTCTCCGCCTAACGTCGTCGACCTCAAATGTGTGCTTCTGCTGCATCATGTCCAGCTCCATCTTCACTGACTTTAGACAGCTCCGGGTATCGTTGAGTTCCGACTCTAGGCCCTTGTTTACAATCTCTAGTCGCGTGCGGATGGTCTCGAGCTCCGTAACTATGCAGTATTCAGTCAGCAAAGCTCATGGTTAGATGGAGAATACATACCGCGACTCTGCAATTGTGAAATTGACTCTTTGTAGTCGGTGGCTTGTCGCACATCCGTCTCCATCTTCTCCTTGAACATGCGGAAGTCGCGTTCCATGGCCTCCATTCGTTCATTGTAGAAATCTGGACACCGGTCGTTAGTGAAACGGCTCAGAAAGGGTGCTAGTGGTTGTTTCCTCGGTGTGGTAGATGGGGGCCGATATAGCGACGGATCTACCTGTTGCGACCGAATCGGTGTTGGGCTGGGTTGTGGAATAGATGTAGGCAACTTCGGTTTGAGGAAAGGATTCGTCCCGTAGTCAGAAGTCATGCCATTTCCGACGCATCGACTGCCACGTATGTCTGCCTTGGACGCTCCCACGGTGAGCGCCCCTACTCTCGTGCAGATTTCGTCACATTCGGTATCGGAAGGCTCTTCAATGACCGGAGTGACGGGGCGGAAAGCGGAAGGAGACGAGACAGCTCGCGACTCTGGTATGCGAGCGAATCTTCGTCCGGATATACTTAGGGAAGCCGTGCGCTTTTGGGTGTCTAAAGAGACTCCTTTGGGCACCCTCAGGCGTGTTGGGGGGTTGGTAGAGATAAGAAATGGGTGCACACCTTTGCGCTCAGATTGTTCACTGTCGTCATCATCATCGTCTCTGTTTAACATGGCTGTCGCAGGCCGCGGCGCCTGGTGGTAGGATTTGCTCCTACCATGACTACCACCATGGCCATAGGCCGACTTCGGTCTTACACTTCCACTGGGTTTGGGGGCTACACCGACACTACTATGAAGAGTCGAGGCAGCAGGGTGTCTCGCTGTCGGTCTGGAGAGCGTACGCGATGCGGACGCTGCTAGTGCGCGCGGCGCCGTTGTCTTGATACTACTGGAGACCTTTGGCGCAGGTAATCGTCCTCGAGAAATAGGCTCGCCGCCTTGCTCAGCAAGCGTCTTCCGTTGCTTAAACGCAGGCTCGGGTACTGGGAGTGTCAGTGAGCCATTCCGCTTCATGGACAAGGGGAGGGGCAATGTACAGCCGGAGGGCTTATGCTTGGTAGGGAGCGGCATTGCACTGCGCGAATTGGCGGCAGCTTCGGGCAATTCGCTGAGGGCGCGAGATGGCGACGTGATGCCGGAGAAGGTTGAAGGTGGTTTAATGCCTGAGCGCTTCGCGATGGTCTAAAACGGTGACCGTGTTAGACTTGCGCCTTGTCCATGACTAGGGGGTACATACCGCGTTCTCGTTCGCAGGCTCCATTGTCAAAGGGTTTTTACTGGTGTCTAACGATGGGATGGCATAAACAAAGCATGCTCCGTGGCGGTCAAAAAGCAAATTGCGCGACGTGTTCGCTGAAGTGCTGTTCCGTCGTCGGATATCGATTGTTTGGGGTCTGAGCTCGGACAGTAAACAGTAGAAGGCGCTATCCACCATCCCTGTACCCACATGCTAAATTTGGCTAGTGGACCTAGTGCACCCCGAACCATCCGCCTCTCTTTCCAAAACATACTGCTTTCACTCAGCGGTTAATTGAAGCTGCATATGACACGCCTTGCAACCCCGCATCTAGTTGCCTGGTCATCTCCCATGCTTATCTTCAGTGTGAAGAATACTATCTCTACCACGCCAAAACAAAACAAACACGTCCGCAGTGCAAATACATTCAGCACTATAGTTCCAGATTCTCGTAAATCGTGGCTCCAGATGTTCCCATGTACCATGAACTAGAAAACCTATTACTTAACATTTGGCAGGCTGTAAATTGGTAAGCACAGTACTATCTGGCCCACTTACCACTACACCACATACGCAATAGATGCCGAGGCCGTTCTAAATCAAGGTTCAAGATCGTAACACAAGTCTTCTAGTTTCTGTTTAGTCTAGACCTACATAAAGATTTTTGAGCATGCTATTTAACATAAAAAACTCGGGAGAGATCAAAAAGAGAAGCCAGTCTTTGTCTGTATCCATGTAATATAATAATTGTTCTGCATAACTATGGAAGTTTTTGTGCCCAAGAAATAGAGAGAACATACATATGTTAACCCCCCATTCAGCACCAAATGTTCCAAGAATATGCTATTATACCACGCTCAAGTGCAATCCTGCCATATCACTCACACAATGATTAGCCTAATCTTACACCCATCTCTGGCCCTTGACTATCTCTTTCTCTTGAATAACCTGTCGTATCTCCCTCTTTCAACCCCATCTCCCTCTATCTTTTCCTGCTTCCCCAAATCTTCAAAAATGCAACCTTATCCTCCACACCAAGACCCACTCTCTTCACCCTACCTAACCTTGCCAAGTCCTCGGCAACCCTCTCCAACACCTTTTGCTCTTGTTCGCTAACTTCCTGTTGCACTGCGCTGCCAACATCAATATGCATGCCATCACCGCCCTCGCCATGTTTGCCACTGGCCCCGTTTCGAAACTCTGGTTGGTCAAAGATGTTTGCCTCATACCCTGACGCCTTCTCCGCGAGTTTCTGGCGCTCAGGTGTATCCTGGTTGCTGTTGTTGTACACACGTGAGGCGATACGGACGCGCATTTGATGTGTTGGTTTGCTCAGCAAGCCCCAGAACCAGCTCAGGTAGCCACCTGGTACCGGTGTTGTAACGTCCTGGGGTGTGTAGCGCAGATTGACAGGGTAAATCTTTGTCTTGCCATCTGCACTCAGTAGACTGGGGCACAAGGGCAAGATACCCCTTCCGTTCGTCGTCGTCGTTTCAGGGAACACACAAATGACCCTGTTAGGGTTTTCGTGCGTGAGCTGCTTGAGCGAAACGAGCTTTGATGGGTCTTGTGGAGTGAGAGCGGGCGGGGAGAAGGCGAGTAGGATGGCGCGAAAGAGAGTTATGCGTTCGACGTATCGGTGGTGGGGGTAAGACCGAGTGAAGATTGGTTGGAAGATTCCCGCGAGATAGAGAGGGTCGAGAGGCGATGTGAACGAGGATGCGATGACGGACCCGGCTTTGGGGTAGTAGTTACTCGCTGGGTTCAATTGTCTAGCAATGACAATGTCAGCGTTGCGACTCTGTGGCCAGTGACACCTAAACTTACCCCCTCTTTACTCCATCAACCTGCAAATCCACCCACCACACCCCCGGAATCCCCGCCATCAACCACAATACCGCATACTTCAGCCTCCTCCCAATTGGCACCCATTCCAGTACTAGAAAATACAGTAGCCCTAGCGCAATCACAAAAGGCAATCGCACGCAAAAGAGGGAAATGTAGACGGGTAACCAGACGATACTCGCCGGCGCAGGGGGAACAGGGAGGAAGGGCGCTATGGCTGTGCCTATTGCCATGTTTGTTAGTTTCTGAAGCGTGAGATCAGGTCACGTCAAATCTCTACCAAGACATGACGATGCAGAAGGTAGATGCCCAACGTACCTTTATCGCGAAACTGACTATATCTCTCCATGGTGTGGGACGGTCACGGTGACGTCTACGGGGAAAGATGGTTGTTGCAATTGTGGTTTGACACTATGTCACCGAGCCATGTACGGCGAGGCTGCGATAAGTCAATGCAGCAAAGGACTCAGTCACGAGGCTGGTGAAGAAGAGGACGTCGCAGAATGGGAAATGTCTATGTTCTGTAGCGTGACGACACTGGACCCTTACAGCGTGGCGGGCAAAGGTAAATGTAGCCGCTTGTCGTGTGTCGCCTTTGGCGGGATCCAAGCAAGTCGTCATGCGAGTCATGCATTTTACTCGGCATGTGAAGGCGCCAAGACTGCCGTTCTGTTCTACATGTAGCTCACCTCAGCTCAACGTCTGACGCGCATGTGACAGCCCAGACAACGCAGGGCAACCGTCCCCATGCTTCACGGCATGCGCCAGCCTGGTTCCTGCATCTGAAGATGGAGTGGTATTGGCTATCTAGCTTCTACTTGACTAACATGTGATTGCGTCTGCAAGCGCTCTTCCCCTCACCCGTACAAAACACAAAAAAAGATGCTGGACCGGAGCCATGAGATCACCAAACGCACGCTCCAGTCGTGGAGAGGAACAGATGGGCCGACTGCCTCCGGCCATGCAGAAGAAACAGAAGAGCACAATGTACAAAGGAAATGGTATTGATAGTAAACTGCCACGCGACCTCAAACGGCCAGGCGTCGCATATGTAGAAAGGGGTATGTGCCAATATTACTGCTTATTTTTGTGGCTCCTAGAGCCAAATAGACGCCGTTATGCGCCGTGGTCCTCCTGTTTCTGTGCGTAAAGTGGAGGTGGTGCGCTCCAAGGTCCGATGGCCGTAGGCGGTGGGCGTTGGGACTGCGTCGCTGGAGACCCATGCGAGGGTCTGCAGTGCGGGAATCAAAAATGCGCCATGACGCTGCAACATGGGCTCCTGCGGATCTTGCGCTGCCACCCACCAAGCCGCCTCTTATGCAGATTACAAACTGATTACAAAGTACAGATTAGAAGTTGTCGGAGCGTTGGTTCCGATACTCCCGCCCGAAGAAAAGTGATTATGTCGACGCAGTGAACAGGGTATGCGCCAGGGTATCCTCTCTCGTCACATCATCGCGAACGGTGCCTACAAGGCTACGTCAAGCACCAGACTGACGTCACTGACCTGCTGGCCAGCGAGATCCTCGAGCACGGGTATAAGATCGAGCAGCTCATTGTCGTGCGCGTCAGAGAACCAGCTGCTGATGGGAACGGCATGTTGCGGGTGGAAGATATACGACGTGGGCGAATTGTCAATGATGATGGTATCCTTGAGGTCACGGCCGATCTGCGAGAGATCCTGTAAAGCGCATTAGTGTTTGATGCCTAGATTGACATGTTTCAGCCTACCTTTACGTAATTGCCCTGGTGGTTGTAGCAGCTTTCACGGAAAAGTCGGTGGTGAACGACACCATGTATGTCAAGCTGATCGAGAAGCGGATCGCCGTACTGTAACTGTTAGCTATCATCCAGGTAAAACGAAGTGTGTACATACCTTGGAGACGGATGCGGTAAAGACAACGACCTCGTACAGCTCGCCGACCCTCTTCATAAACTGATCGACACCTGGTCGCTTGATGACATAAACATTGTGATATTGGCCTTCAATCTCGACCGGAATGGTGAAGTCGGCTTGGTGCAGAATCTAGCGTTGAATTAGTATATAGGAGCAGCCACTAAGGACTCGTAACATACCTTAAAGCTGCTGTGGACTAGGGTTTCATCCAGGTCGAGAACCAGGCACTTCTTCCCTTGGAAACGGGGGGCGATTGGTCCCAAAAGGTACTTTTGTGGCTCTGCCTCGGCTACCTCGGCGGTCTGATGCTGTACCGCAACCTGCCTTTCGGCAAGTGGCGGTGGCGGAGGTAAATCGACCTTTGCGTGCTCGGATTCGGCCTCTCCGGTGGCTTCCTCTCCCTCTTGAGGGACATCATTGGTTGAAAGTGGTACATCCTTCATCTCAATGTCGTTGTCAAGCTGCTTCTGCTCCTCAGTCTGGTCTTCTATTATGCGCTGCTGTTCCACAGATGGCCGAGGTAGTACGGGGGTAGCGGCGGGCGTGGGGTTTGTAACGCTTATCTGGGGATGACCGGTTTGCAATGTAGCAGGCTGAGGAGGGGGAACGGGCGCTGTTTGCTGTTTCTGAGAGGAGCTTCTTGTCACAACTTGTGGTCGATCCTCGACGGATTTTCGTTCGGCAGTGCCGTCACCATGGCTGGGTCGCTCGGCAAGGCCCGATCCCAAAGTTTCAGTCCCTATCTTTTCATCAAGGGGTTCTCTTGACTCGGTCTGGTTGGACTCGGCAACGATTGGCTCCTGCTTCTTGACAGGCGTAGACTGCGATGTCTGCCTGGCTGGCACGGTTTGAGCTTGCTTGACGTTCTCAGGGGGAGTAGAGTCGCCTGCCGTCCGGGACTCCTTGGGCGCGAAGCAGGGCAGGCAAGACAGCAAACCGCCAGACTTCCTGGTCTTGCTCCTGGTCGACGCCGGGCGGTTCACTGCCGGTACCGGAGGGGGTTGGTCGGCCTTTTCTGTTGCTGCAGCGCGCGATTGAGAGCGTTTGCTGCTTGCAGTGCTTCCCGCCCGTCGTTTGCCCATGAGACTCCGTTTGGAGTGTTTGGAACCCCGCCCGATGCTTTCAGCGTCTGCCGCAGTTGCTCCACTAAGGCCAGTGTTGGGCGTCTGGCTGTCGTTGGGAGTCGAGCCGGACCGGGGAACATTGAGAAGGGAGCGCTTCTGCTTCGAGTCGGCCTGGGAGGTCGTTCCTGCAGCATCTGTCGATGGACCCTGAGACGAAGATTGGCCGGGAGCGAAGGTATTCATGGCAATGGCGTTCTGCATACCAGCTTCACTGTGTTAGTAGTCGGGTCGGCAAACTTGTGCATAACATGGTGTGCATGGAGGGGTTTGTGGACATACCGGTGCCGTTGGTGTGCTCAGACGGCCCTCCTGTCTTGTCGCTAGACAGGCGGGATGAGTCGACTGATGGCTGAGAGGTCATGGTTGCACGTCGGATGCGGCTGGCTGGAAGCGCGCAGGTATTGAGGACAAGTAGTGATAGGCTCGAGGATCTGGCGAGGGCTCCTTGGGTCGTCGCGTGCAGTTGGACCTCGTGGAGGGCGCGGGAAGGTAGCTGAAGAGAATGGGATATTTGCTCGTCGCTGCTTCCTATTCCTATTCGGCAATGGCGTTACCCGGTCGCTATTGCTTGAATATGGGCGCGAGATGGAAGGAGCGATCGCGATGTCGCGCAGCTGGGGCAGTCGCTATCGTCGAGTGCGTTCGAGGAGGAAAGGGCGACGGGGAGCTTGGATCCTGCTTGGGATGAGGCTGGTTCGCTAACGCGGGCGGAAATGAGACGCCGTCTTTCACCGTCATCAGCGCCAAAGGCTCCACAACACCCGCCAGTTCAGCGGCACGGGTTTCCTTACACGTCTGTTGATGCGCTGCGTCTGGCGATGCGGCTCTGCTGGATGGCAACTCGATCCAACGCGATTACAGAGAGGGCGCCTTTTGAAAGCTGCACCAGGGCTGCGCAGCACGCCAGGGGCCTTCTTTATGGGCGCACTGGGCCCCCCAGCCTGTGTATTGCATCCGCCTTTGCCCCTAGCCCGCAACCGCCCTAGCCATGTAGGCCTGGCCCGAATACATTTCAGAAAGCCAAAGCCTTCACACTGCACATCGCCAAAGCACAAGAGACCAAGCCCGTCCATCACTCAGCCATTTGCCTATCCAATCAGCCCCCCTACCCCATCTCCGGGCTGGCGCATCACATTGGGAAATGAGGGTCCAGCAACGCCTACCAAGCGAACACCACACATGCCTGGCCGACATCATCTTTTGCTCGTCTCTGGCCTTGGGGTCTCAAATTAACACGGTCGAGCCCTGCATGGCTTCATCTTCGCGAAACCTTCGACGGCGACCGACTCGCAGACCATGCGACCTGCGACCCTTTGTGCAGCCACAAGCTTGCAGCGGACGAGATTGACTCACGGCTAAGCGCCATCGTACGGGGAAGCGACGTCTGACTGACCTATCACCGTCAATATCAGCCGTCAGACCCGATGCATGTCTACCGCCGCATGCTGGCCCAATATTGAATGCACTGGCATCATCCCGTCAGCGACATCGCACACATCCTCGGCCACAAAGCCCAACATCAATATTGTCGCCGTTGTTGTTGTTATTGTCGCTGTCGCTGTCGCAGATTACTGCTCTTGCTGTCACATGTCAAAGCTGATCGTGTTCCACTGTGGCAAGGTGCTGTGCAGGGCGGCCCGTCGCACGTCGAGGTCATCCCGCGTCGATCTTACAGCTTCATGCCATAGCATCCATGTCGCCATGTCACGAGCCCAACGTCTCTGTCCGAGGGTGTGCCCCCATCCGCCGTCCCCGTTGCAGGTGTGCAACCACGCTGAGAAAGAGGAGGCTGCCCGTAATATGCGCCAATGCGCATTGCGCATCAGGCAATACAGAGAGATCTGCGCTTACAGCATCCGCTGTCCGGCAGATACGAGTGCGGAACATCAATCCTCCGACCGTTTTGGACTGCCAGTTTCAGACATCCTTGTTCACCATTGCGAGCAAGTCGTACATGCGAGACAGTTAATTCTATTGGCAGTTCTTGTACAACGAATTGCATGTTTGGATATTCCATGATGACTATCGAGGATGCAAATCGGGGACCAATATCCGTTCTACTGAATCTCAATACCTATGTCGTTCTTTCCATGGAAGGGCAACAGCTTACAACAAGAGCTTGTTGCATTATGGTAGGTGCCTTTCGCGAATTGTATGTATCTGGTGTGGTCCTGCTGAATCCACAGCTACCCGGTTTCCCCACCACATACAAATACGCGCCAATTCTGAAACGGAATAGCCGGCATCTTCAATCGTGGTATTGTTACAAGCTAGATTGGTTGTAGTAATAATTGCCTGCGAACTGGATATTCAGACTTGGTTTAGAACAGACGCAGTACATTGGTAGTACTAGTTTCGACGCAACTTAGTCTTACCTTGGAGTATCGACTTCTGCATCTCCACCAACCTGACTCCACCATGTAAGACATGGCTTTCACCGACGAACACAATCTGACCCGGATGAAAAGGGCTGTAGCGTGCGCCTCTCAGCCGCACGCTTAGAGGCTTACTTAATAAGCAGTAGCGTACATATAGTGTGAGGCGGCCACGTTTGCCTAGAGGCAGGTGTCGCGTCACGCCTTCAATTCACTCTTTATTATTCTTTTCTTCTGTCCCACGTTCTCTATCTGCACCACCCAACCATCACCGCTCACCATGGACGCAGTCCGAGATGCTGTACAGAGCATAGCTCAAGGTAGCGTGACGCGTGGCGCTGGAGTAGCAGCCTTGTTCGGCGTCCTTTTCCACCTAGCAATCCAACCCCTTGAATTTGAGTTGATCATGTATCACTCCATGGCGGCCTTTATGTTTACTTTTTTCGGCATGGTGTACTCCTTCGGACTCGTCAAAGCGACAATCTTCACAGCAAGCTTCAACGCCGCACTACTGGCCAGCATCTCCGTATATCGGCTCTTCTTTCACCGATGCGGAAGGTTTCCTGGCCCCCTTGCTGCCGGAATTTCGAGATTCTACGCTGCAAGTCTGGCAGCCAAAGATGTGCAATACTACAAGGAGCTGGCAAAGTTGCACCATCAGTATGGTGACTTTGTACGCACCGGTAAGCAGCTAATCCAGAGGGGATTTGAAAGATTTGGCGTTGATCAAGACTTAAGGGCCGCGAGAGATCAGCGTTCTACACAAGTCAGCCGTTCCATTGATCTATGGACCCTACTCGGAATGTACTAAGGGAACGCCATACGGTCAGAACGGGAACAATCCAAAGATATGTTCTGTACATGCAACGCGTGGCCACCACGAACATCGCCTTCGACGGCGCGCTTGGGATAGGGGCTTTTCTACCAAAGGTATGCCCAGTAACGCAATATATAATACTGTTCAATTCTGACTGTGATCAGCGCTCGGCACATATGAACTGCGTATCAAGGCAAAAACCGACTTGCTCAAGAGCCAACTCGTGAAGAATGCGGGAAAGCCAATGGATGTATCTGCATGGTCCATGTTTTTCAGCTTTGATGTCATGGGCGATGTCGGCTTCGGCAGAGACTTTAACAATCTCAAAAGTGGTGTTGAACATGCTGCAATCAAGAGTGTACATGATCACATGAAGGTTGTAGGGATACTAAACGCTGTACCATGGTTGACCAACCTTATAGGCTCGATACCCGGCGCAGCAGCTGGGTATAATGGCTTCTTTTCTTTTTGCTCGGATCAAATCAGAGAGAAACATCGAGTACATGGCCTACTTTCTCAATATGCGGGCGAACGACTGACATTCCATAGACATGGGATGCTGAAGAGTACCCCAGACTTGCTATCAGTCAGGTAACTCAGTTCGAACTGACTGAACTGAC
Organism: Pyrenophora tritici-repentis; assembly: GCF_003171515.1. Taxonomy (NCBI): domain Eukaryota; kingdom Fungi; phylum Ascomycota; class Dothideomycetes; order Pleosporales; family Pleosporaceae; genus Pyrenophora; species Pyrenophora tritici-repentis. The sequence goes on along the minus strand of NC_089396.1, from coordinate 1,147,814 downwards.
TGCCAAGACTCAGTTCAGTCAGTCAGTTCTTGAGGCAGCTGGACGTCAGTCCAGTCAGTTCAGAAGCCTCCAGACTGACTGAACTGACTGACGTTAGACTGACGTTAGCTGTTTTTAAAGCAGTATTTTAGAGTTGTGAAAGCCACATTTAGTGCGGCTTCGAAGCCGCGCTAGTCCTAGATATAAAGACACTAATCCTATATAAGTTAAAGCATCTAGCTTTAAGCTAATTAGAGTTTGCGGAAATGCGCTACCCGGTGCGCACCTAGTAAGCCTTTCGCGTCGCGTCTGCTATACACACGACGCTAGACTACTGTTGCCATAATACTTCTTGGTGTACTTCATGTCTACTCCCTCTAATTCAGGCCCTCGCCGCCTTGTAGAATGCGACAAGCGCAATTCTCCTCTACCATCGCTATCAAACGCGCCTACTGTTGGCGATACTGCGAGCGAGGCCCAGGCTGATGAGCCCTTGGCAGTACAGGCGGACTTCCCCAACGACGGCGACGACGACGACGACGACGACAATTACGACGGGCTTGATTTTAAGCGTGTGCCGTATCTTGAGCGGCGCCAGGTTGAGCGTAATAGTCGCGGTGGGCCAAAAAGCTGGATCTACCGCCACGGCTGGGCCGTCTGGCACCGCAAGTACAAGAAAAACTACTGGCTTTGCCGGTACTGCCATCAACGACGGAAGCAGGAGGCTTGCTACGAGGCTGACAGCACTACAAACGCCGGCCGACACCTCTCAAGCAACAAGCCTGGACACTCACACGGACCTAACGGACCTGTACCAATTGCTAGCCGGGAGGGCAATATTATGGGCGCGCTCGCAAAGTCCCAAGTACATATTATGAGGTCTAAAGGGATAGAAGTATCGCAAGAGGTAGCAAACGAGATGGCAGCAAGCTTTTCAACCTCTCGATTTCAGGACGCGCTGAAGGACTGGGTAGTCGCGGACAACCAGAGCCTTCGCGTAATAGAAACGCCGCAGTTTCGAGCCATGATTGCGGCCGTGAGCCCGCTAGCCGAAGCTCTCCTTTGGCGTAGCCACCAAACGCTCCAGGATCATATTATTACTGAGTACAATACATACATACCAGCTATTGCCAACTACCTTCGCGAAGCCCGGTCGCTTATACACGTGTCATTCGACAACTGGACTTCAACTGGTGGGCAGTATGCTTTTACTGGCCTCTGCGTACATTACCTTAACAGCGAGGGCAAGCTAGTTGACCACCTGCTTGGGTTGCCTGAGCTACACGGGGCGCACACTGGCAATAATATTGCCGCTGCAGCAACAACAATACTTCGGCTATTTGGCGTTGACAACGCGAGGGTTGGGTACTTTGTGCTTGACAACGCAAGTAACAATGATACTGCAGTTGAGTCCTTAGCAGAGGAGTTTGGCTTTATCGCAAGCGAGCGGCGGCTGCGGTGCTGCTGCCATATACTCAACCTAAGCGCACAATTAGTAATTTGGGGCAAAGACCGTAGCGCGTACGAGAATGAAGCCGCACACCTTGAGGAAGAGGAGAAGTACATGGATGAGTGGCGCAAATACGGTCCTGTTGGCGTCCTCTTTGACGTGATTGCGTCTATCTGTACGCCTCAAACTCGACAACTACTAGAGCGCCTACAGTGCGAGGAGGCAGAGTCTCTAGGTGTTACACCCCACATCCGGCAGCTTGTGAAGCCTGTTAAGACACGCTGGAATAGCTATTTCAACACGTTTGTCCGTGCAGCTGAGCTACACGGCCCTATCGATGGCTATATTGAGTGTAAACTTGAGGAGCATAGTGCTGCAACAGCAACCTCACGACGCCGGAAGAATCGTGAGCAGCTCCCTGCTGCCCAGCCACGGTTATATATACGCGAAGGGGGTCTAAACGGCAAGGACTGGGCGACAATAACAGAATACATTCGACTCCTTGAGCCATTTGCCGAAGCTACACGGCTACTTGAAGGTCGCGGCCGACACGGCCGACACGGCGCTATATGGGAAGTTCTAGTAACGTTTGAGTGGCTTCTTGACCAGCTTGAGGCTCTCAAAGACCGCCTTAAGGATGTAAATTACGAAGATCTAGATGCGCCTGAAGATCATCTTATTACAAACGTTAACCTTGCGCATTGTAAGCTTGCTGAGTACTACGCAAAATTCGATAACGCGCCTGTCTACTACACTGCTACAATACTACACCCGCACTACAAACACCACCTCTCAGCGCTCTGGAAGGTGCCTGACACCCATGTCACTGCCCGTGACGGTGTCCACTATCGCGACGGCTGGCTTGACAATAACCACCGGGCATTCCTGCGCATGTGGCAGGGGCGGAAGGACTCTGCAGCCACTTCAGCTCACACTGTAACGCCGCCGCGTAAGAAGCCCCGGCTAGGGATTTCAACGTCGCGATCAGCTTTTCTACAGTCGTCAATTGAGCAAAGCACACGGCAGTTAGAGGCAAGCCTTGCTGAGGATGAGTATGAGATATGGAAGCGGCAACCAGCGTTAGCTGAGGAGGATTGGCTGTCTCTTAATCCGCTTCTATACTGGGAGTCAGTTGCTGGGCAGTTCCCTATACTCTCAAAGTTCGCTATTGACGTCCTAACAATACCAGCAGCAGCGGCAGACTGTGAGCGGACTTTCAGCGAGCTTGGCGACATGTTAGGCACCCGGAGACTCCATATGAAGCCAGAGCTTATTTCAGCTTTGCAGAGCTTGAAGAGCTGGAAGAGGCTTGGTATACAGCCAACAACTACCTCAGCTTCTGGACTAGCGCGCACACTATCAGAGGAAGAAATCTCAAAAGTACAGGAGCATTTATCTCAGTTCGACGTCAGGTAACTCAGTTCAGTCAGTCCAGTCAGTCCGCAGGCCGCGGCGACGTCAGTTCAGTCAGTCAGTTTTAGTTTAATTGAAAAGTCTTGGCAGTCAGTCCAGTCCAGTTCAGTGACCTCAGGACGTCAGTTCAGTCAGTCCAGAGAGCTCCGGACTGACTGAACTGACTGATAGCAACTCTGGAGTACCCCCAGGACATCATATCATGGCTACTAAAAGCCGTCAAAGAAAAGGATGTCTCTGCCCCCCAAACTGCAGCCGCCTTGGAAGATGACTCACGATTGATGATTATCGCTGGAAGGTAACTCATAGTCCAAAAGCTCATATACAACCGCTCACACCATTTAGCGAGACCACAGCCGTAACCCTCGCCACCGCCCTCTTCTACCTCGCCAAATATCCCGCAAAGCAGACGAAACTTCAACATCTCCTCAACCAATCAATGCCAGGCGGCTTCATGGACTGGTCCTACGAAAAAGCAAAGTCAATCTCCTACCTCGATGACATCATTAATGAGACACTGCGCCTCCAACCAGCACTAATGACAGGCGGCGCGCGCGAAACACCGGCAAAAGGCGTTCAAATAGACGACACCTACATCCCCGGTAACACAAACGTCGTCATACCCGTTTCTCTCATTCAACGCGACCCGCGGTGGTGGCAACAAGCCGAGGAGTTTGTCCCTGAGCGCTTTGGCGAGTTAAAACAGGAGATGGAGACGGAAGGGGCGCCGTATCTACCTTTTTCGCTTGGTGAGCTACCTTACTTGCGATACAAATGCTGAGAGTCGTGGAAGCTGACACTCATACGTAGGTGTGTATAGTTGTCCGGGGAAGAATCTAGCCATGATGAGTCTGCGGACTGCGCTTTCGATGATAGCAATGAGTTTTGATGTTGGGTTTGCGCCAGGGGAGACGGGTGTGCGGTTTGAAGAGGAGAAGTTGGATACGTTGACCGTGACGCTTCCGCCTCTTTACTTGAAGTTTACACCAAGGGAGAGCATATGAGATCTAAATATCGACTTACGTCAACAAGACTTTAAAGGGGACGTGGGTGGCAAGAATTGGGGACTTCTGTGTTCATGTTGGAAAATTAGGTGTCGTTTGGTGTACGTTTATAGTCATTTGCAGAACATTAAACAATCTTCAATTTGGCCAATATTTCATACTAGCGAGCATACTTCCTCACATGCTCTCATTTCCTTAATGGACATGCAACAACCGTTACCCCGAACAAGGTTGGTCTGGTAGTCTCCAAGCCACGCAAGACAATAGCTGTCTTCAAGGTCTGTGCATGTTTGCTACCCAGCTTCGATGTCTGTCCCTCAAAAGCCCTTTGAAGCAGACCGAAAGCTTCCTCGCGATGGTTTCGAGCAGCCAAGACTTGCCCAAGCTTCGCCATAGTCCACAAAGAATCCACATGGCCCATACCTAGCAGTGTCGTCCGTCCTTTCAGGCAAGCACGAAAGAACTCTTCCGCTTTGTCCAGATTTCCAAGGCCGAGGTACCATTTGCCAATGTCGCCTTTCGTCCAGAGAGGATGGAGATGCACGACTCCAAGCGCCCTTTCTTGTCCACTGAGTGCTTGTTGGTGCAAAGAGAGCGCCTCGGTCAGCTTGCCGTTCTTTCGATAAGCGTGTGCGAGTGTGTTGAGCGTCCAGATAATCTCCAGATGGTCGTTAGGAAGTATCTGGTGAAGCGATCTCAGCGCCTTTTGATGCTGCTTCTCAGCATTCTCGTAGTCATGTAGATGGCGATGTACGCGGCCCATCTCGTTGACTGTCCAGAGTGTCTCGAGACTTTGCCCACCTAGTTGTGTTTCTTGTATGTTCAAAACATGGGAATGTAGGTCTAGCGATCGTTGGAAGTCGTTCTTCTGGTCGTAGAGAATGCCAAGTGCACTCATGATCCAGCAATTGTCTAACTGAGTACACTTATGTCGCCTTTGGTCTAGTGCAGCCTCGAACCATGCGATGCCTTGATCCAACATGTTGTTCTGGGTAAGGACTCTGGCCACATCTCGCATTATCATCAGCTTCTCGAGATGGCTTAGCCAGAGTTCTTGATGTCCGACTCTTCCTTGCGTCTGCAACCGGTCGATTCTGAGTAATGCGCGCACCAACGGCCCAGTCCAGTAAATATATTGGCTTGCATGTGCATTAGGAGAAGACTGCATCCAGGAGTTCAACACCGATTGAGATCCTAGAATCTTGCTCATCGAGAAACCGCGCTGACTGTCCCATCTCATACGATCGAGGAGCCACTTCTCTAGAACTGCCGGAGCAGTCACAAAAGTCAGAATCAGTGCTTGGAGACTTTCGTCGCAAGAAGCTTGTAGTAGATGGTCCAGCCAGAACAATGTCGCATATTGTATGAGATGCGATCCAGATGGTTGTGCAATCAGTTGCCGCAGACAGATTTCGGCGAGGCCATGATGGATCTCCGCTTCGTCGACATGAAAGCCACGTATCTCCAGATTCGAAGTTTGCTGAAGCAAGAATTCCCGTGCGGAATGATGTTGCAGCTGTATAATTCTGGTAGCGTTGTCGATCTTTATGAATGGGGCGCATATTTCGAGCACGACGTTTTGAAACGGTGTTTGAAGCCGGTCCTGCTCGACAGTCTCTTGGTTGAAACTCAGCAAGCATTCCAGCTCGACCCAAGTCAATGGCCGAGCTATACAGCAGATCCGTTGAAGGACAGTTTCCGCAAGCTTCCGCTTGTAGGGGTGATCATGTGCCAGTGTCCATAAACACTTTTCGTAATATGCGTCGATACCGGCTGGTAATCCGCTAAGGATCCCTGATACCTCACCTGGATTTGTAGCCCCTTTCAGACTTTCCGTAGCACGAGCAGCCCAAAGGAACATTCCGTCCGCTCTTTGCGCCAAGGTATTCGCGACATTTTCTTCAAATGCAATGTCGTTTAGCATTAGCCTCGCCACCGACTGCCGAGAAAAGCGATCGATGTCTTGACGGGTTCTGGTACCATCAAGCGCAATGATGGGCCCAAATCCAAAATTCAGTCTAATCTGCGGTACATCCCTGCTGAAGACAATTACGTGTACGGTGGCCGCACTGGCAAGTAAACCCTTGATTGCAATTGCAACATCAGTGACGCCGTCGCACTCATCCAAACCATCTAAGACTATGTTGAGTTGACGTGGCCTTGTTGCCATCTTTTTTACAACCCCTAAAGGATCATCCAGATGCGACATGCGCGAATGGCCAAACCTTCTAGAGCTCTCGTAGGTACGTACCAGGGTCGGATTTATTGTTTGACTTTGGTATACAATCTGGGCAATTATTGCGGCTGCTAAGGTCTCCGAAGGATGTTGTTGTCGAATTGACTTGTTGAAAAAGAAGAAAGCAGTCATACATTGCTTGCTGGTGTCAAAATCAGTGAGATGTTGCACTACGTGTGCAGCCAACACCGTTTTTCCAGTTCCAGACGTGCCCGAGATCCACAACAAGGAACTTTCGCTACAGTCTCTCCATTCGCGGAACTTGGTATCGTCAAGGATCCAGGTGCCAGTACCTTCCATTTTCTTCCCGCTATGCGTCACAAGATCTGCGGATACGTCATGCGGAGCTATCCAGTCTAATATGCTGGCTTTCTAAGTGATGATCAGCAAGTAAATAACTTTGATAGTCACAGATCTCAACCTACCATTTGCTTCGATGGATGCACCACTGCAAGCTCAGGTTTGTGCGAACGGAGAGTGGACTGCTGTTTCGAGTTCGCTACAAGTTGCTGCTGTACCTCTCGCCGATGACAATATGTAATTAGGTCGTCCAGGCACTTTGTACGTCTGCTCAGGCTGACCAAACTCTCGTTGAAGTCCGACTCGAAATTTCGCTAGAGCGCGCGAATGACAAAAACAAAACCTTGCGATACAACTTAGCAGAAAGTCATTGATTGCGAATGTAAGATCTTACTACTTTTCTTCAATACCTGGCGCGCCTTTCTAAGCACGTCAATGATATCTGAGTATGTAGAAGCTAACGCAGTGGCGAAGTGATCGTCTACTTCAAATAGATCCTCGTATCGCGCGTATAGGCAAACCTGTGAGCCTAGTCTTTCTAGCATATCGATACCTTTCTGAAAGTAGCGAGATGCTGAAGATGCCATCTATCCATGTCAATCATATCCACTAAAATGTTGGATACACACCCTTACCTCCAGCAGAACACGCAGTGAACCCCAGATGATGGCCGCCACTGGCACACCCTGTGACAAAATATCAACAGATTTCGCGTACCTTTCAATGAACAATATGAAGGGCTCTAGTCGGGCATCAATCTGGCGGACGGCGCTCCTAGGGTTATGTCTCTCGTTCAAGACTTGTATGGTGGAATCAAGCTCCAGGAGTGTTGCTGTGTCGGTCGCGATTAGCTGCTTCCTCTGGTCAACAAACGCTTCTGTGTTTAGTTTGGACAACATAGTTGCTGGTCTCTGATGAAGCTTCTCGACTTCAGAGTTGACAGTCTTGATCAAATATAAGACAATAACTTGTATGTTAGGGCTCCCGCAGAAGGCGTCTGGGTAGCTTACAGCCCCCCTCCCCAACGCACACTAAGTACATACTGTGGTAGAGGGATAGCCTCAATAGTCAGAAGAGAGGCTGCCGACCCGCAATCGGTAGAGAGTAGAGAACAAGAAGGTATCCGAACAATAAACGGTAGTATTAAGAATGGTGTACGACAAGATGATCCCTGATGTCGAGCTTCTCCTCGCGGAGTCGCCCTAAAATACTCAACCCTAGCGCCGATTACCTAACGCCGAACACGTGACAAGCTACTACACCACAATACCTAAGCGAGATGCAGTAGCACCAGGCTGCGCAGTGCTATTACTATTGATGCTTTAGATCATGTCAACAAAATACGTGTGAGTTTGGTTGTGGAGGGTAGACAGGCGAGGAAGGCATGCCGCTCCGCGGGCCTTCCACAAACGAATGACGTTTTGCCACTCACGTCTTAACTAGGCAGTACCACGCATTCGTCGCATCTGGCGTTCACAACATCAACCTCGCATTCTCCCTAGCAAGCCTGCATGATAGCCGGTCAGACTGAATATGTCTTGGAGCGAAAGTTTGCAGCTATCGGCGTACTCCACTGACCCTCTAGATGCTAGACTGGTAGTCAACCACAGGCAGTATGCACGCCTACAACTTACGATCAGCGCTTTTCTTTTCCCTTCGCAAGCCTTGGTACTCTGCCTTGTGTAGCAATCAAGCAGACTGCTTATGTGCGTCGACAAGGACTTCCAGCCATTGCGCGTCCTGATCGGTCAGCTGCAGGTGACGAGCACACTGTGCTGCAAGCCATATAAGCCTGGAATTGCGGCCTCATCAACCATAGCCTCCTATGTTCGCAAGCTACCACATGGTTTTTGCCTTTCTCACAGATTTCGAGTGGTTTTGCGTATTGCGAACATAGCCTTTTCGCTTTTTTCTATCTCCACGCCTCGACACCACCACAGATGTCAATGAGCAAGCTGAGCGAGCTCAGCCAATTGGCTTGCTCAGCCAATTGAGCGGAGGCCAGCAGCTCGCTCGGCTCGCTCGGATTGGCTGAAACAGGGCTGTCAGCTCGCTCGGCTTGATGGGCTCAGTCCCGATTAGGAAAGTTATATAGAAACCTTGGTGTTGAGTTTCTCAGCTAATATCCCACTTATGTACACCGTATTTCGCGTCCATCTCCTCATCGCTGATAACCCCCTTTACAGGCACCTCACCACTGCCAAATCCAGCTCTTATCCATCGTCGATCGCACTGTATTGCTGCTAGAAGTTGCGGAGAAATGCTGCGCCGACGGGGCTCGAGGAGGTCACCCAGCTCGCTGAATAAGCGCTCACACTCACAGCTTGAGCCTGGGATTGATAGCATGTCGATAGCAAATTTGCTAAGGCTAGGGTGGCGATCGCGGAGTTCTACCCAGTATTTTATAGGGTCGACGCCCTCGCCAGCGATCGGTTCGCTGCGTTTCCAAGCCTCATATTCATCTTCCTCGTTCTCCGTAAGCCCTGCAGGCTCAATAAAGTTGTTGATAAAGTTGCCGCAATTTCTGGAGCATTAACGCGTGTTCTTTTTGCTGGCATTATAGCAACGGCGAGGTAGATAGTAGCTGCAAATAGAGACGCGTTGATGGAGTATAGATGAGTGTGGTGGGTGATAAGTAGTAAGTGAAGTGTCGCAAAAGGAGAATATTGTTGCCAGGCGGTTAGCCGGAAATTTAGTAGCTTATTTGCTAGAAATATAGCAAAAAAGAGTGTATTTTATGTTATAACTAGGTTTCGAACTTACGCACTACACCTAAAAATCATCGTGAGATTGCCCCTCCACCAAGTCCTTCAGCCCCAAGTTTCCAACCGCCCCATCTAACCAAGCTAAGCAAGCTGACTGAGCGAGCGCCTATCCCTAAGCTCGCTCGGCTTGCAAGCGCGCATTGCGCGCTCAGCTCATTCGGCTTGGTCAAAACGTCCAAGCCGAGCGAGCTGAGCGAGCCGGCTCGCTCGTTGACAAGTATGGACACCACGAATATTTTGACAAGAGCTCTACCGAGCTCTTTCGGCTCTTGCATCATCAGCGAAGATGGCTTACTCCTGTCATGGGAGCGCTTACTCGAAATTCAGATCTCGTGGAAGTGGAGTCTTATCTGGGGGTGTTTTTTCGGAAACCATCACGCTCCCCAGATTTGTTCACTTGATGTCAGAGTTGGGCGTTCCTGGGCCAAGGCCAAGAGGGCGCCTCATTCTGAGCAGTACATGGTACGAGGAAGTTGGCAAAGGTGCTCAATTCCAAGTGTTCAGGCATTCGGAAGTGGAGATTGTGGCGAAGCGAGTGCGTCTTGAAGTCATGGCAAATGACAATCCGGGCCAACTTCAGGACTTGGAGTTCGAGATTCGGGCACTGGCCAATTCGAAGATATATGAACATCCTAATATCATAGACTTATTGGATTGGGGATACGATACCATCCACGAACTACCCCCCGATGATCAAGATCTTAGGAACTTACAAATGCCATTGAGGGTTCCTGTACTGTACGTGGAGCCGGCGGTAGAACGGTCACTCGACAAGTTTCTGGAGGCCTCATGAACATGGATCACCCGCAGCCAGATCTGTAGGGACATTGCTGCCGGTCTAGAGTGCCTCAGGGACTGCCGTATCATACATAATGATCTGAAATCGGAAAATGTGCTGGTTTTTAGAGAGGGTGACAAATCGGACATTACGGCAAAATTGGCAGACTTTGGATTCGCTACTGATCCCCAGAAGAACAAGAGCTTGACGTTCGCTTCTTATGGGAGAACAAAGGCCTGGAAACCTCCTGAATCATTGGATTACGACCACAGTCCGCAACAATCAATTAAGTGGGTCCTAGAAGGTTCAGATTGGATTGATTGATTACCGCTTTAAGCCTAGTAGTTACCTATAGGAGTTTAAGCCCTACCTAGATAGGTAAGTGGGTCTAGGAGAGTGACCGGATTGAATTGATTGTTGCGGAGTCTAATTACGACCCTGTACGCCATAAAACCTGTAACGAAGACCTACTGTTCAAGTCAGAGAGCTATGCTTACGGAATGCTTGCCCTATATACGTTATTTTCACCACCCGGCCGGTCTTTTTCACTCCCGTTTAGTCGAGAGAAATATCACCGAGAACATGAAATCAACATTCGAGTGAAGAGTGATGATCTGAGTGTATCCCAGCAAGACATGCGCGCCACATGGGTTGCTATCGAGTCTAGCTTTCTTGCAGAGCACCCAGAGGACCGTCATCATGTGTCACTTTCAGAGCTGGAATTTTCCGCAACCGTACTGCCAGCTGGGTATGGCGGCACACAAGAGCCAAGACACTCATCAAGTAGCATATGCTAACAGTTGCTAGAAGCTTTGTATCGAACCAGGAGCAGCGCATATTGCCCCGTCGAAGACCACCACTTTACAACAAAGGATGGAGATTTTATATCAAGTTACAACCTGAGCTATTCCAACTTCTCAATACGGGTGTATCCACTGAATTGCAAGGCTATCCAGGAGATATTCTCTTTGGCATGGCGCTTAGCCGGGCGAGTGCAAAACTCAAAGAATACCACAGCGATGTAAAAAGCCTGATAAATGGAGCGACTGCCGTAGCTCAGCCCTCAATTCGCGCTGAAGGAATTGTAATGCGGATAAATTCTGCCATACCAGGCGGTGGTTCCGAAAAACACGCGCATACGCCTAATCCCAACCTTTACGAAGCCGCAGCATCTGGCTCAATCACGGCATTTTCAGACCTTCGGAAGTCTGATACCAATAAGGCTAGAACGGCCGAGCAAGTGTTTCGATGCAAAGGCGGATATAATCGCGAAAGCATTCTTGCAGCCAGATTCGAGTATACCGCTATCAAACAGAAGATCATATCCTCCGCCAACAGCAGTACCTCTCTCGCTCCTAGTGAGCTTTGCATTACAATCGGGCCAGATGAAATTTATGACGACCATTCTGACCCTCGGAATACGCTCTTACATCTCGCCGCTGCTTTCGGTGTGTGTGAAGCGATCATCCATTTGACAGAGGATAAGCATCTAGACTTGAATGCTCGAAATACGGAAGACGAGACACCGCTTTATAAAGCTAGCATAGCGGGACAGTATGAAGCCACCGTACTATTGCTAAATCTAGGTGCAGATCCTTCCATCTGCGTGAGAAGAACGCAAGTTACGTGCCTACATTGGCTTTTCGTGTTCGATCCATCACGCATGAGTGAAGTTGCCCGCGAATTGATGTCACATGGCACTCTTGTAGACAAATATGCAAGACCACTTGTCAATGGAAACTACATCTTTGAGGAATCTGTTCACTATCCTTTCCACTGGCCTATTGGGGCCCATACTTGTCAACAATTCGGCTAGCCTGATGGCCGGATGGCTGGATACCTATTTTCCTCAAGCCAACCAGCCGGCCGCAGGCCTCTTAAAATATGATGAAGGTGGAGAAACGTGTGTGAACTTGTTGTATTGGAGCTACGGGAGGAGGGAGAATATCTATGGTGCGCGCACGGAGCAGCTGACTAATCAGTGCCTGGCCAATCAGAGCGCGGGAAGCCTGATTCACCGTGAATACTAGTGAAGGCTCTCACCGCGTCTCGACAAAATAGGTATCCGCCCGGCTGAAGGGGGGCCAAAAAGCTTGATGGCTTGAGGTGGCCTGATTGGTGGGTAGCATGTAGGCGCGTGGGCGTTAGTGGGCGTTGAGGCAGCTAGTTTTGCAGTAAAAGCCATCTCACGATAGTTTTATGGTGTTGTAGTTTAGCTTAGTAAGCCACGCAGATCATCCTCATGGACGCGTCGTGCCATATACACAGTATTTTCCGCCCCATCCACCCACGCTCTATATATTAAATTTGTTTAATATTTCATCACTATCTACTTGCCGTCGCCCTTATGCCTAACGCCCCCAAAAATCCCGCCAAACGTGGTGGTTCTGGCGCGTCACAACGCCCAAAGAAACGCGCCAAAGGCACCGCTAGTCAGCCTATTAATATTAACTCCTAGGAGCCACCAGAACCGTTAAAATCTCCTTCTCCTCTACCTCTCGCGAACGCCTTTCAAGCCCTAGTGAGCGCGTCCTAGGCCCCTACATTCGAAGCGCGAATTCGAGAGTTGCGCGCTGCAGACTCTATTACTGCACCACCTAAAGGCAGCGAGCATGCCACCGCGGCGGCTTTAGAAGCGCCTAATAAGGAGAGCGAGGAGGAAATTGAAGCGTTTAACGCTTATCTTATAGACAATCATAACGGCATAGATTAGAGTCGCTTAAAGAAGTTTTAGCTGCTACTCTCTACCTACAAATACAAGAAAAGCTAGGTCTATTAATATAGCTATCGCGTCGCTTCTCGCAGCGATCTAGCTCGAATTTTGTAGATTTGTCACCTTTGCTTTCGTAGCAAGGCCACCGACTTTAGGCGCGGGATCTTCTATACTACGAGCTTAATATTAGCTGCTAAGCGTTACCTGTTACGGGTCCATGGCCCCCATATCGATAAGATTCTTATCTTATCGGACTAGCGCCTTGGCGCCCACAGCATAAGTTCGGGCTCACAACGTAGATAGCTCGATAGCTTGTATCTTGTCAAATCCAATCTTTCTTGATCGATCCCTCACATTACCTAGCTAATAAGAAGGTTAGCTATAAGATAGTGGCGCCTAGAAAGACACTAAAGATAAGGCTAGAAAGCAGTGTTTATAGCGCGCTGTAAGCTAGCAAACTACTCGCCTAAGCAGTCGCTAACTAGCTTAGCGGCTTTAATATTTAGCAGTTTTAGCTTACAGCTATAGGGTGGCTTATTAAGAATAATTACCTACTTTCTAAGTTCGAAAAGCCTGCTGTCACGGTAATCACCCTGATTCCCTGACACCTACGCTGGCAAATGGGTCGGGGTGTGGTTGGGGTTGGGTTAGAAATTTTGCGACCCCAACCCAACCCCAACCCATTTGTCAGCGCCAAGCTTAGGGTTGGGTTGGGGTTGGGTTGGGGTCGCACGGACCATGGGTTAGGGTTGGGTTATAGTAAAAAAATTGCAAGATGTATAATATAGATTTCAATAAAAGAAAAGTTTATATAGTATCACAGTAGATTAACACAGTGTAGCATTAACTAGTTTCATTTATAATATACAGAGGCTTCGCCAGCTAGCATTTAAGCACGTGTATCTAGATATATCTTATAATCTAGAGAAAAGCTAGTAACTCGCGCGCAAAGTAGCGCCTAGCCAATTGAGAATCCTTCTCTTGAATAGTAACCCTCTTTGCGTGAATAGCATTGATGTTGCAGTCTATAAAAGTTATTAAATGAAAAATAGTATAGGGTAGATAGACTATACCCTCAAAATAACCAACTAAGAAAGCTTCTGTAGCTTCCTGAAGAGCTTCGATTGCAGATCGTTGAAAGCGGATATCGGCCTTGTGCACCTGTGCAAATTCGCGCACTACGCGGGAAAAGGGGAGTTTTCGCAAGAGTAGTTCAAAACCTCTCTGGTATCTCTTGATTTCCCGTAATGCGACAGCTAAGCTAAATTAGAAAATAGCTGTGATAAACGACTGTGATAACCTACTGCCTGCCTTAAACTTGCGCTTCTTCTTAACAGCTACAGGTGCCTTTCGCGTAGACTTTCCTGCTACTTGACGTCTAGCCTTACTAGCAAGGGCCTTCTGAGCCGGCTTGCCGCCAGTAACTGTCTTGCCATCAGGACCACCCCGGCCGGCTTTACCGGTGACCTTAGGCCGTGGTTTTGTCCTTGCCATTGCGTAGTAGAGTAGATGATGAACGTAGGCGACGTATGTGATTAATTACTGTGATAAATGTGGTCGACAATTAAGAAAGTAGTAGGCTGAAAGAGTTAGGTAGCTGGAAAGTTTGGGCGACGGCAATTTCCCGATTTCCGCACTAGTAAAGGCAGCAGCGCACGGACTGCATGACGTAATTTGCTGTTTCACGATCGCATACAACCATTTCTGTTGCAAAATCAGTAGCGAGCATATCATACAAACGTGTTAAACTGCTGTGATAAACGCCGAGCTCGCGCATGCGTACAGCCCAAAAATGAAGGAATCATCGATGTGTTGATCATTTTGGGTAATTTCCGCGTTTTCGCGCTAGCGCAGGCAGCAGCGCACGGACCATTTCTAGGTGAGCATAATGCTGTCTACCCATTTCTCCAGCCCCTGACGCCCAGTAACTCCCAACACCTAATAACTCTCTTTACTACATTGAAAACACCCCATTTACAACAGCGCATTATCACAGTCCCCGCCATGCCTGTCGCGAAAGAGCAAGTCGGCGACGTACCTGAAGGCCTAGTTCCAGCCATCAAACTTGAACCTCCGCCTGGGTTCGAACAAGATGAGTGGGAGCAGCTTACCGATGTAATAATCACAGCCATTTATCACAGCTTATGCTAATATAAGCAGGGATTTGCGTGTGAAGCTGACGAGATTGACGGTATCTTAGATCAAAGAGGTAGTGGGGGTTCACGAAAAGGCCGACCTATCAATTTGAGCGTCCCCTATACTGGCTCTCTGAGTGGTAGCGCCCGTGCTATTGCTCAACGTGAACGCAAAGCTCTTTTCGATAAAGAGGAGAAGGTACTTGAAAGCGTTAGAACAGCCGACCGCTCCGCGAAGTACCAACTGAAGAAATCGCTTTTGCAACAGCCTAAGTATAAATTAGCAAATAGTGCTAGACAGGCTAAGCTGCTAGAGAAAGAGTGGGATATACTTTCAGAGAAGCGGTTTACCCAGAAAAAGTCTGGTAAGTTATCACAGCTGTTTATCATAGACATCTGCTAATAGACTATCCCAAGTGGCGAAGGATATACTAGCAATACCAATTGCTCAGGTTGGGGTTGAAAGAGTTTTCAATGTTGCTAAGGATGTTATTGGTAGTCGGAGGCACCGACTATCTGCCCGGACAATACAGCAGATAATGGTTCTTAAGGATACAATATCTCAAGAGGAAGAACAGGGTCTAGACTACCTAGTTGCTCAATTAGGGGAGGATGGAGAGCCAATTGACGAGGTTAATGATCTTTTTGAGCTTCCAGCCTCGTTAGAGCATACCTTCGATATAGATGAGGAGAACCAGACTACAGAAGAAGAGTCGGAGGAAGAGGTCCAGGAGGAGCGTCAATTGCCACCTCGAAAGCGCCAGCGTCCTCAGCGCTACCGTGATAATTAGCTGTGTTAATATATCTCGTTTTATGTATCTAATATATCATCAACGTGTACACATTATCTTAATTAAGTGTTGTTCCGTTAAAGTACCCAAAAAATATAACCCAACCCCAACCCAACCCAACCCAACCCAAGCCCAACCCTACCACTTGGTCTGTGCGACCCCAGCCCAGCCCTAACCCATGGTCTGTGCGACCCCAACCCAACCCTAACCCATGGTCTGTGCGACCCCAACCCAACCCCAACCCAAGACTGGGTATACCCAACCCATTTGTCAGCGTACTGACACCTGAACGGCCATAGACGCTAGGTGCTCCCGTAAGCACCTGGCATCTGTTGATTAGCTAAGAGCAGCTAAGACCCCGCGCTAAGCGCACAGGCCCCGCTTATATCTGCTCACCGCAACTTGAACCTGTTCTGTTTCCTTACGCAACGTCTTGTATCTACACTGGATAGTAACTACGATCAATAAAGAACTGTAAAGACTATCTTCTGTCTGTGTTCGACTGCGACGTAGTCTCTCGTGACACCTGCCTTTCGCGCTATAATAGCCCTCGCTAACCTACTTACTAAGGACGCGCTTTAGAGCTCTTATAATAGCGTTGCGCGATACGTTATACGCCTCTACGACTACCTGTTGCCACTAGTTGTTAAGGAACTTTCACGATTAGTAACTAAGATCTACCTAAGCTTTGACGGATGGACGACAAAGGGCGGCAAGAAGGGCTTTCTTAGTATCGTCACCTACTACGTCACGGCCGACGGCAAGCTTCGCGACTTGCCTATCGCGCTACCTTAACTTATAGGCGCCTATACTGGTGAGAGGATAGCTAAGGTGGTACTAATAATTTTACAGAAGTTTAAAATAAACACGCGCAAGATTAGTTACTTCGTGCTTAATAACGCTAGCAATAACGACTCTATGATACAAGCGATTGCGCACAAACTAGAGTGGGATTTTGACCCTATCTACCGCCGCCTCCGCTGCGGCCCTTACACGCTTAATCTTATTAGCTAGGTGCTCCTTTAGGGTAGGATACGCTGACAAATGGGTTGGGTATACCCAGTCTTGGGTTGGGGTTGGGTTGGGGTCGCACAGACCATGGGTTAGGGTTGGGTTGGGGTCGCACAGACCATGGGTTAGGGCTGGGCTGGGGTCGCACAGACCAAGTGGTAGGGTTGGGCTTGGGTTGGGTTGGGTTGGGTTGGGGTTGGGTTATATTTTTTGGGTACTTTAACGGAACAACACTTAATTAAGATAATGTGTACACGTTGATGATATATTAGATACATAAAACGAGATATATTAACACAGCTAATTATCACGGTAGCGCTGAGGACGCTGGCGCTTTCGAGGTGGCAATTGACGCTCCTCCTGGACCTCTTCCTCCGACTCTTCTTCTGTAGTCTGGTTCTCCTCATCTATATCGAAGGTATGCTCTAACGAGGCTGGAAGCTCAAAAAGATCATTAACCTCGTCAATTGGCTCTCCATCCTCCCCTAATTGAGCAACTAGGTAGTCTAGACCCTGTTCTTCCTCTTGAGATATTGTATCCTTAAGAACCATTATCTGCTGTATTGTCCGGGCAGATAGTCGGTGCCTCCGACTACCAATAACATCCTTAGCAACATTGAAAACTCTTTCAACCCCAACCTGAGCAATTGGTATTGCTAGTATATCCTTCGCCACTTGGGATAGTCTATTAGCAGATGTCTATGATAAACAGCTGTGATAACTTACCAGACTTTTTCTGGGTAAACCGCTTCTCTGAAAGTATATCCCACTCTTTCTCTAGCAGCTTAGCCTGTCTAGCACTATTTGCTAATTTATACTTAGGCTGTTGCAAAAGCGATTTCTTCAGTTGGTACTTCGCGGAGCGGTCGGCTGTTCTAACGCTTTCAAGTACCTTCTCCTCTTTATCGAAAAGAGCTTTGCGTTCACGTTGAGCAATAGCACGGGCGCTACCACTCAGAGAGCCAGTATAGGGGACGCTCAAATTGATAGGTCGGCCTTTTCGTGAACCCCCACTACCTCTTTGATCTAAGATACCGTCAATCTCGTCAGCTTCACACGCAAATCCCTGCTTATATTAGCATAAGCTGTGATAAATGGCTGTGATTATTACATCGGTAAGCTGCTCCCACTCATCTTGTTCGAACCCAGGCGGAGGTTCAAGTTTGATGGCTGGAACTAGGCCTTCAGGTACGTCGCCGACTTGCTCTTTCGCGACAGGCATGGCGGGGACTGTGATAATGCGCTGTTGTAAATGGGGTGTTTTCAATGTAGTAAAGAGAGTTATTAGGTGTTGGGAGTTACTGGGCGTCAGGGGCTGGAGAAATGGGTAGACAGCATTATGCTCACCTAGAAATGGTCCGTGCGCTGCTGCCTGCGCTAGCGCGAAAACGCGGAAATTACCCAAAATGATCAACACATCGATGATTCCTTCATTTTTGGGCTGTACGCATGCGCGAGCTCGGCGTTTATCACAGCAGTTTAACACGTTTGTATGATATGCTCGCTACTGATTTTGCAACAGAAATGGTTGTATGCGATCGTGAAACAGCAAATTACGTCATGCAGTCCGTGCGCTGCTGCCTTTACTAGTGCGGAAATCGGGAAATTGCCGTCGCCCAAACTTTCCAGCTACCTAACTCTTTCAGCCTACTACTTTCTTAATTGTCGACCACATTTATCACAGTAATTAATCACATACGTCGCCTACGTTCATCATCTACTCTACTACGCAATGGCAAGGACAAAACCACGGCCTAAGGTCACCGGTAAAGCCGGCCGGGGTGGTCCTGATGGCAAGACAGTTACTGGCGGCAAGCCGGCTCAGAAGGCCCTTGCTAGTAAGGCTAGACGTCAAGTAGCAGGAAAGTCTACGCGAAAGGCACCTGTAGCTGTTAAGAAGAAGCGCAAGTTTAAGGCAGGCAGTAGGTTATCACAGTCGTTTATCACAGCTATTTTCTAATTTAGCTTAGCTGTCGCATTACGGGAAATCAAGAGATACCAGAGAGGTTTTGAACTACTCTTGCGAAAACTCCCCTTTTCCCGCGTAGTGCGCGAATTTGCACAGGTGCACAAGGCCGATATCCGCTTTCAACGATCTGCAATCGAAGCTCTTCAGGAAGCTACAGAAGCTTTCTTAGTTGGTTATTTTGAGGGTATAGTCTATCTACCCTATACTATTTTTCATTTAATAACTTTTATAGACTGCAACATCAATGCTATTCACGCAAAGAGGGTTACTATTCAAGAGAAGGATTCTCAATTGGCTAGGCGCTACTTTGCGCGCGAGTTACTAGCTTTTCTCTAGATTATAAGATATATCTAGATACACGTGCTTAAATGCTAGCTGGCGAAGCCTCTGTATATTATAAATGAAACTAGTTAATGCTACACTGTGTTAATCTACTGTGATACTATATAAACTTTTCTTTTATTGAAATCTATATTATACATCTTGCAATTTTTTTACTATAACCCAACCCTAACCCATGGTCCGTGCGACCCCAACCCAACCCAACCCAACCCTAAGCTTGGCGTTGACAAATGGGTTGGGGTTGGGTTGGGGTCGCAAAATTTCTAACCCAACCCCAACCACACCCCGACCCATTTGCCAGCGTAGCTACGATACTCTATCCTTGCTACAAAACATATTGCGATACACAGTAGGAGCCTGCGGGGCTAGTGTTAAATAATTACAATTTTTAAGCTTTATAGGCAACGTATAAAGGCTTACTAAGGCCTCGTATATAGCTACGTGTTAGAACAAGGTCTCCTCTGGTGGTATGACTACCATAGGCGACCGAGTAGAGGTACGAAAGGTAACCCTGTATTGGATTGAACTTCACTAAGAGCTATTGTTCTATCTACTTGTTGTTATGATGATCTTAGGACGTACATGACAGATCATCATTCCGCGTCGGTCCTTCTGCTCGGGCTTACTCCACGAACCTCACCTCGCCGACCTGGACTGAACCTAACATATTCTTAACACTCCCCTCAGGGCAGGTCCGGTCCAAGGACAACTCCTAATTGGTTCTTGAATCTCTCGAATGCGACTCGCTGCAATGGCTTTGTCATTCCATCAGCCACCATGTCTGCAGTTGGAACGTAGGCCACATCGAGTTTGCCTTGTTCTGCTAGGTCTCGGATAAAATGATAACAGACGTCGATGTGCTTTGATCTTTCGTGAAGGTGAGGGTTCTTTGTAAGTGCAATGGCACCCTGGTTGTCTCCTAGCATCTGGACCTTGTTGGTGTCTTTTCCAATGTACTTTGGGAACCCAAGATCTCTAAACATTTGAGCAATCCACTGGCCTTGCTTGCAGCATGTTGATAGTGCGATGTATTCAGATTCGCAGCTTGACGTTGCAACAGACCGTTGCTTCTTGCTAGACCATGATATTGGACCTCCGTAGAACATTGCAGTGCTCCCTGAAACGCTCTTTCGGTCTACCATGTCGCTTGCCCAGTCAGCATCAGAGTAGATGACAAATTGCGAGTGTACTCCCCCTGGTCCGTAGCGTAGCTTCAATGTCACTGTCGACCTTAGATATCGTAGCAGGTTCTTCAACGCATGGCCATGGTGTTCTGCTGGATCGCTCATGTATTGGCTTAGCTTTCCGAGGGTGAATGCAATGTCTGGACGTGTAAGAACCATAGCAAACATAAGGCTCCCTATCACTTGCTGGTATTCAGTGATGTCGATTCGGGTGTCGTTGTCAGTGGCTGGCCTAAATGAAGTGTAATCTGCAGATGGAATCTTCTTGTCTCTGTGTTGTTTGCTAGACATTCCAAACTTGTCAAGTACTGCGTGTAGGTACTGTTCTTGATCGAGGTAGATTGTGCGGCGCTTTCTGTCTCGCGTAACTCGTACTCCAAGGATCTTATGAATCTCCCCCAGGTTCTTGGTGTTGAATCTTCCAGAAAGCTTCTCGTAGAACCAATCAATTTGAGCTCGATCTTTTGCAGCAGCAGCAATGTCATCAACGTAGACGAGGATACGGAGTTGTTTTTCTTTGTGGATAAACATGCACGGGTCTGCGAGGCTTTGTACGAATCCCCATGCCAGAAGTTCTTTCTTTATCAACAAGTTCCAGTCGCGAGCAGCCTGTTTGAGTCCGTATAAGCTGCGGAGAACTCTAAGGACGTATCCTTTTTTGACTTCTACTCCTTGGGGTTGCTTAAGAAAGATCTCTTCCTTCAAGTGCGACTCTGTGAATGCATTCTTAATGTCAAAGTGGAAACATTCCAGGTTTTCCGCTGCGACAGTGGCCATAAACAGACGTAAGGTGTCCATGCGGACTGTCGGGGCAAAAGTCTCGTTGTAGTCTGTTCCGTGTGCTTGCGTAAAACCTCTTGCCACAAGGCGTGCCTTAAACCTCTCAACAGTCCCGTCGAGATTCGTTTTGACTGTAAAAACCCACTTTGAATCAACCATGTTCGCGTCTTTTGGCTTTGGAACTTCCTCCCAGGTTCGATTCTCTATTAACGCGATTATCTCTTCAAGTATTGCTGCTTTCCATTGCTTTCCATACTTTGGGTCGTTGATAGCTTGCTCGTGTGTCTGGGGGATCTGGATTCCTGCGATCTCGGTTGCTGCGAAAGCCTTCTCAGATAGTCGTGTTTGCTCTTCTGTAAGGCCAACTTGGGCTAGCATAGCTTTAACGATCTTGCTAAATCTCTCGTCCTCAACAATCTCTTCGTTAGACCTCTTCCGTTTGGCTTGTCTAGTGAAGTATCGTGGAATCTCCTTTTCTCGTACAGACTGGGTACACGGTTCTTCGGGCCCCTCTTCGTTCACAAGATTAGGAACCCGCTCATCAGATGGTGCAGTAGGAGGAATAGTAGTTAGCCTCCTTGGTCTTCCTCTGTGACGCTTCACTGGTTCATGAGTTAGCTCTGCCGAAGATGGTTCCATTAGGTTCTCGGAAACTGGTTCTATTGGTTCTGCAGGAGATGGTTCATTGGTTCGGTAGGAGATGGTTCCATTGGTTCTGCAGGAGATGGTTCCATTCGTTCGGTAGGAGTTGGTTCCATTCGTTCGGCAGGAGATAATTCTAGATCCTTCCTAGGTCTTCCTCTTGGTTTTCGGTCTGGCATCGTATTCTGCGTTCCTTGTGGTCCAGCTGGTATGTTTCGCAGTCGTAGTTCAACTTTCCCTCCAGGGGTGTATTCGTCCACAATCGCTTGTCCTTGAGGTGTATCCAAGCTCTGGCGAATAGAACTTGAACTGCTTATTTGTTGTCTCAGAATATCCATAAATACTCCAATTCTGCACGGTCCACGAGCTTGTCATGTCGTTGGTCTGCTGGAATCGTTTTAGGGTTGATGTACGAATAGCATTTGCTCCCATATACACGGATGTGGTCAATGGATGGTTTCGTTCCTGTGAATGCCTCTTCAGGACTGACTTGCTTTCCATTGATCATAGGTCCTGTGTTTGTACGGTTGCGTAGGTATGCGTCTGCTTCGACAGCTTCATCCAAAACTCAATTGGTAAACCAGCGTCTTTCAACATTGCTCTCATATCAGCTTCAGCAGTTTGGATGTTTCGCTCGGCTGGTCCATTCTGGTGTGAGGAAGCAATTGTTGTAGGCTGAATTTCCACGCCTTGTGTAATCTCCATTCCTCAGCTTGCTGTAGAAGTTCTGGTGCATTGTCGGTTCCAGCAGCTTTGACTTTCTCGCCAGTTTGATGTTCTACAAAGGTCTTCCAGATTCGGAGTTCCCGTTGTGCGTCTCCTTTTTCTTCAGCGGGATAACCCAGTTTTCCGCGTGTAGCTATCAATAATTTGGAGGAACCACTGTTTCCTCGTAGAGATGTTGGAAAGGGTCAGCAATGTCAAACTGTACTAAGGCTAGCTTCGTGGCCTTGTGCTCTCTTAGCTGCTTAGGGATGCTGTTCTTCATCTTTGTCAGGGAACACACTTCGCAGATTTCAATCTTCTCTGGAACTTGAATCTTCTTCTGGAGAGTTGTAACTTCGTGGAGTTTGGCAATCTTTGTAGGTCTAGGTGTGCGAAACGTCTGTGATACAGCAGGTATCTCTCCTTTTCATTAACCTTAAGCTCGCTCTTAACTGGTGTATGGGGTTCCGTGCCTAGGAATGCTGTCTCGTGGTATCCATCGGCAATGTGTGACACTACGTAGAGGCCGTCGTCCATAGTTGCTTTAATAATGATCTCCTTTCCTAGTTTGAAGCATAGTACGTGTGAATTGAAACGACCCTTCAGGCCTGCTGCGCAAATTCTTCTCCTGATAACAAATTGACTCCAAGGTTAGGTACAAGCAGTACTTCTGACAACCATGTCGACGATCCGTCTTTACACACCACTTGAGCTTCTCCTTTCCAGTCTGCATATAATTCTCCCCTCCAACCCGAACTAGTCTTCGCTTGATCTTCATCATTCGTCTAAACAATGAGGGTTGGTCAGACATGTGGGAGAGGCGCCAGTGTCGGCAGCCCAAGTAGATGGAGAGGCCTTACCGACAATGTCTTTTGAGAGACGGCATGTCTCAATTTCCTCGGTTCAGAGTCTGAGGTCTCGGATAATTCATCTGACTCTGAATTGACTTCTTCGGCTCCATATGCTTTGCCAGTCTTTTTGTGAGAATTCCTTTGCTTGAGTGTCTTAATAGGCGGCTTAGATGATTTCTTAGCGTCGTATTCCTTAAGGAGCTTTCGAGCTCTCTCACGTCTTGGACAGTCTCGTACGCCATGGGCTCCGTCACAAGGAAGCATTGGACCATAAACTTAGTACCAGATTCGGAGTCAGACGATAGTGGTGAGCTCTTGTGATTTCGGCGCTTGTAAGGCGGAACATACTTCTCCGTCTTCCGGAATGCTGGGAGAGCTTTTTCGTCGGCGTCTTGCTGGTCTCGAACCTCCTTCTCTTCCAGAAACTTAAGTTTCTGTTCAACCGTAAGGTTAAGTTGGGCGTTTAAGGTGTCAATCGTAGTCTTAAATTCTTTCGGGAGTGATCTAATAAGAACGAGTAGTAGTGCAGAGTCCTTGTAAGCTCCGTTGGTGTCAGCGTCTGCTGCTACGAGTTTGCGTCGGTATTCCTTTAGCTTTTCCCATGATCAACAATTGTGTTCCAGGATTGAATGTGAACGTTTGAATTCTGGTCATGTAAATGTTGGCGGTT